>NC_086317.1:53762404-54088793 GCF_036172605.1 Pelobates fuscus
CGGGCCGGGGGCCAGAAAGGAACCATACGCAAGCATGGAATTGCAACCTTGTGCCCGACTCTCCCCAGCTGCGTGACAGATCCTCACTCCAGGCGGCACGTACCGGTGAACAGGACACTTGGCCTCTATGAACTATCAGTGTGCGCTGTCAGCTTGCCGATCACTGGGATAGGCTGAGCGGGTATTGTGTACAGCGGGCATGCATTCGTTCTCAGCTGCCTTTGAGATTAGCATGCCCACTGCCTCCTGAATTATCCCATCTGTCACGGGTTACACTTAGCTCCAGAGGGCTTCACTCAGTCACCAGGGTGATATGTGGTGATATTATCAATGGAAATATCAGCTACCATAGCGAGATACACTCCCTGTGTTCCCTTAACTCCCCACTGACATGTTCCCTACGATACTCCTGACGTACTTGGGCTACCCTCTCCTGTCCAGACCACTTTTACAGTCAGTCCATGTAAGCTGTTTAGATATTCCTGATTTTACGCTTCTGACACCCTCATAATGCTTGTTTCACAATTTTGACCTACTCTGACACTACTAAAATTCGGGCTGTTAGCTGTTGCCATGCAAATCTGTATTGTCTCTCTAGCTAGTACTTACTATTGTGGCAACCCAAGCCTGTTTATAACTTGCAGATACACTGTTGGTTTATCTCTATACTTAAAAATGTGCCAATACGTAAATGCCACACTTGTAAAAACGCTGTAATATTGCCAGGCTTGCATATGCTACTGTGGCATTGTGAGTTGCTCTGTTCATTCATGCACACAAAAATAAAGAATAAAAAAAAAAAAAAAAGCTGGGATAGATATTAATGAGTTGGTTAATGTGAGCATAACGTCATATGCAAATGCCGTCAGTTTGTGCTCTGTGTTGCCAATGGTAATGCCCGTGATTTGTGTATTTTCTCTAGCCGCTTGTAATAGCGGCTCCAATGCTAAGATGTATAATAACGGAGACAGCGGACAGCCTTGTCTCGTTCCATTAGTTATACTAAATGGTTGCGAGGCAAACCCTCCATTGGTCACTCTTGCGGTGGGTTTGGAGTATAGCGCTCTGATTATGTGTAAAAATTGCGTGGGGAAATCAAATTTGTGCAATACTTCATCAAGATAGTCCCAGTGCAACCTGTCGAAAGCTTTTTCAGTGTCCAGTGACAGGTATACCCTGGGACCACTCCTGTGAGCTTTGGTGTACATTAAATCATAAAGTTTTCTCGCTCCGTCTGTCCCTTGTCTTCCTTTAACAAAGCCCACTTGATCTGAATTTATCACTGTGGGTATTACTGTCGCTAGTCTTGTGGCAAATATTTTGGCTAGGATTTTGGTATCTAAGTTCAATAACGATATAGGTCTTAAATTTTGTGGTTTATTTGATGGCTTGCCTGGTTTTGGAAGTGTCGCTATATGCGCCATCAGCATGTCTTGCGGCATGGAGCCCGTATTTATTATTGTATTAAGAGTATCTGTCAAGTGAGGTCCTATGAGGTGGCTAAAGGCCTTGTAGTATGCCGCCGTAAGACCATCAGGTCCCGGCGATTTGCCAATCGGTAGAGCTCTTATAATTTGCTGCACCTCCGTTAGAGTGATTGGATTACTTAGTATCTCTCGTTGTTCCTGAGATAAGCTAGGGAGCTTAATTTTGGACAAAAAATTTTTGATTTCTGTACTGGTCGGTTGGTGTGTATGTTTGTCATGTTTTAGATTGTATAGTGTTGTGTAGAAGCTCGCCAGTTCTGTCAGGATTTCGTGTGGGTTGTATGTTTTCCCTCTGTCTTTCCTGTAAATATACTGGATTTTGGCTTGAGCTTGCTTTTGTCGCAGTAGGGATGCCAGGGCTTTCCCGGCTTTATTCCCTTGAGTATAATTTCTAATTTTTAGTCTCTGCAGTGCGTGTGCTGTATCCTCAATGTGCAGTTCGTTGAGTACTTTAGTGATCCTATCTATGTCGTGTTGTTTGTCTAAAGTGGGATTAGCTTGTTGCGATTTTTGGGCGTCTTGCAGAGCCTTTAATAAGTCTAGATATTTTTTATGTTTTATTTTTTTGAGATACGATGCCCTGCTTATAAAAAACCCTCTTATTACTGCCTTATGTGCCTGCCATGTGGTTGTGGGTTGTAGTTCTGGAAGCGTGTTGCTTTGGAAGTATTCACCTAGTTCTGTTTCTATCTGTTTGCAGAATCCTTCATTTTGTAACAGGGTGTCATTTAGTCTCCATGGAGTTTTCCCCCTGTGATCAAAGTTAGATTGTAGTGTTATTGATAGTGGTGCACGGTCTGACCATACTATATCTCCTAATTGGCTAGGTTTTACCCTTTGCAGAATGTTATTAGCTACCAAAATCATGTCAATCCTAGAGTATGATTTGTGCACTTGTGAATAGTATGTATACCCTTTATCTGTTGGGTGATGTATTCTCCATATGTCATATAGATTGTGTTCCGCTATTAGTTTGGCTAATGTTTTGCATTGTTTTTTTAGGGATTGGGTTCTAGCTGTGTTAGGGCTAAGAGATGTGTCGGCCAGTGGGTGCATGACGTGGTTTAGGTCCCCACATAAGATCAATGAGGCTCGTTGTGGCGGTGGTATCTTATTAAGAACCTTGAGTAAAAAGTTTCTCTGGTCTGTGTTGGGACAATATACTCCTACCAGGGTGTATGTGGCGGTATTGATGATGCAGTGTAAGATAATGTATCTTCTATTTGGGTCTTTATGTACTTGCAGCAGTTCGAATGTAACAGACTTATGGAAGAGGAACGAGACACCTCTTGACTTAGATGTGTGCGTAGCATGGTATTGGGTCGGGAAGTCTTTTAGGCAAAATTTCGGTATTTTGTTATGCTTAAAATGAGTTTCTTGTATACACATTATGTCGATTTGTGCTTGTTTCATCTCTTCCAGGAGGAGTCTCCTTTTGTGTGGAGTATTTAGGCCCCTTACATTATGTATTTGCAGTTTTATGTCAGGCATGATAGAAGAAGGAGTTTGTGTGGCGATGCATTATGTTCTTGCGGCATGTTGTGCTGTGACTCTGTTAGGTGCAACCTAGTGTCACTTGTACTCTTTTGTTGTTGGTGTGAGGCGCTATCGTGCCCTTTATATCGTGAGTGGGCAGTGGTAATTTACGTGTCGTTGCCTGCCATGTTCCTTTATCAATGCTTGGTTTCGGAGGAAGGGTGACGGGGTTGGGGTTAACTGGGTTAAACATGAACAAAACGTATGTACATAGCCTCTTCTGGTGAGGCAGGGTACCCATTGTTGGTACCTCGGGGGTAGGAACTGTCGTGTTCCAAGTCGTGGCGACGGGTCTATTTATTTAGGTCTTATATTGATAGTCATAGTGCTCAGGTTTTTTTTTTTTTTTTTTTTAATTATATATATTTATATTGTGTGTCCATGTAATCCCTAACATGGGGAGATCTGGCTTTATCTTTCTAAACTCCCAGTTTTATGGACATGGTTATTTTCAACCTTTCCTGCTATTGGCCCTGTTTAGGTGACTGCCTGAGCTAGGAGTATCTCTTATCCCCTAAGTGTAGCACCTATCAGCACCACCATTAACTTGAGTATATTTCTATCAGACCCTACAGTTATAGTAATAAAAGAAAAGTCCATCCTATCTTACACATATCAGTCACATATGTTAAATTGGTAGTATGGATTAATTTAAAACAACGGATAGCAAACGTCCTGAGCCGGCAAGAATTATCTGGTTGTCATGTGGGTGAAGCTTTATACTTGCAGGTTTAATGGTCTCCCCGTCTCAGCGAGGTGTTACTCCACTCCAGCGGTAAGCGTTTCGTCTGCGATGCTTCTTGTTCCGGCTTTTGGTCGGTAAGTCCCCATGTGTCGAGTTTGCGTAGGCCCTCCTCGGGTGTGTTAAAGATTTGGGTAGCTCCATCCTTGGTTACGATCATTTTGGTGGGGAAACCCCACCTGAAGCGCGGTCCGTGCGTTCTCACTAGGTCCGCAACCTGGGCGAAATCTTTTCGTCTGCGTAGCGTGGATGGTGAGATGTCAGCAAAGACTTTAATTCCTGGATATTCCGCTGGTTGCTTGGCTTTGTTGCGGCACGCTCTCAGGATGTGCTCTTTGACATGATAGTAATGAGCTCTGAGCAGAACATCCCTCGGCGCCGTTTCAGGTAAAAAGCGCGGTCTTTGTAGTCGATGAATTCTATCTATCAGTAGCATTTCTGTGGGAATGTCCGGTGCGTAGGCTTTGAAGAGGCCTCTCGCATACGCCTGTAGGTTGTCCGTCGTTACTGACTCAGGTACCCCTCTTAATCGCAAATTGTTTCTGCGGGCCCTGTCTTCCAAGTCTGTAAGTTTAATTTCAGTTGCCGTTATTTTTTTTTCTAGCTGTTCAACATGGGAAGCCAGATTGTTGTGGGCTGAGGCAAAGCTCTCCATTTTAGTCTCCACATGTGCTGTTCGTTTCCCCAGCTCTTGGACATCTTTCCTCAGTGAGTCCATCGAGTGTTGCCAGGTACTGATTAATTTATTAGATAAAGCATCCAGCGCTGTTTGGAGATAGCTTTTGGTAATTCCGTCTGGATTTAGATCCGGTTCTGTGGTCTTGATTTGGCCTTCACGGCCTGTGTCGCTTTCTTGCGTGAGGGCTCGTGTAGTTTCTTGGTCCGTCGGTTTGGTGCCAAAGAAGTTTAATTTTTCCGCCTTGCTGGCATTCTTCTTGGTCTTCTGTTGTGCCATCGTTGTTTTTTCGTTTGTATTTTGTGTTTATTCGGTGGATGGAGTTAGATTGCAGACCCGTTTAGCCGGAGCTAGGATTTATGCGTCCATTACTCTCGGCTGCTGGCCACGCCCCCAATCATTACAATTTTAGCACCATCTTTTTAGCATGTTGAACCTAATTTATGGTGGTGCTTATAAAATGTCACTGTTATACAGGTTTTAGACCATGTTTATCAGTGCAAAAAAGAAGTATTAAAGGGACACTCTAAGTTCCAAAACAACGTTTAGCAGAATTAAGCAATTCTGGTGTACAGATCATGTCCAATTCTCATTACATTCATCATTTTGCCCTTGCCCTTGCCATACCATCCCTGGATGTGACTCACACAACATGATTCCTAATTTTTAAACTTCACTTATTGTACAGCTGGTTTATTTTATTATTATTTTATTATTTATATAGCGCCATCAGATTCCGTAGCGCTATACAGTGGATGGACTAACAGACATGTAATTGTAACCAGACAACTGGACGTACAGGAACAGAGAGGTAGAGTGCCCTGCTTAATAAACTTACATTCTAGAGAGAGTGGGGTAAAGTGACACAAAGTGTAAAAGTAGGGTATGAAGGAGGTTGTTATAAAAGTATTTACTGAGGGCTTAGTAGGTAATTTTTGACAGTTGCAGGAAAGGAGTCGTGGGGGTGGTGGATACAAACTAACAGTTTAATTGATATGCTTTCTTGAAGAAGGGAGATTTTAATGATTTTTGAATGAGTGGAGACAGGGTGAAAGTCTTACGGAGAAGGGAAGGGAGTTCTACAGAAGAGGTGCAGCCCTGGAGAAATCTTGGAGGTGATCAATAGAGGTGGGAATACGGACAGAGGATATACTTAGGCCTTTGGCAGAGCGTAGGGGCCTTGACGGGACATACTTGTGTATTATGGAGGATAGCTAGGTTGGAGCAGCATTATGTAGGGACTTGTAAGCAAGCACCAGAATTTTAAATTGAGCCCTATATCTAACTGGAAGCCAATGCAGGGACTGACAGAGCGGGGAGGCATGGGAGGTGTGAGCGGACAGGAAAATTAGCCTTGCCACCACATTCATTATAGATTGCAGCGGTGCAATCTGGGAACACGTAAGACCACTGAGAAGGGTATTGCAGTAGTCAAGGCGAGAGAGAACAACAGCATGGACCAGCACCTAGGGTTAAATAGGGGCGGATGCGTGCTATGTTTTTGAGATGGAAGCGACAGGATTTGGCAATTGATTGGACATGAGGGGTGAAGGAGAGGTTGGAGTAAAAAAGAACACACAGGCAGCAAGCCTGCGAGGTAGAGGTGATGGTAGCATCATTGACTTGGAGGGATGCAGACACGGTAGTAGTAACAGAACTTCTTCACTCCTACACCTACTGTTATTCACCTAGTAGAGCAATCTATTTTGTATGATTAAAGCTCAATTAACAGAAAAACATTGTGCTAAAAAAAATAAACAATATTTCAAGGAGATTGTGTGAGTCACAGCCAGTGGAGGTATTGCTTGGGCTACATAAATAAAGTAATTTTACTCCTAAATGTCAGAAAATTAGAAAATTAAGCAGGGACATTATATATATATATATATATATATATATATACACACACACTACTAAAACTAAATATATATATATATATATATATATATATATATACTAAAACTACTCTATTAAGCCTAAGTTATTTTGTGCTTAGAATGTCCCTTTAAATAATAGACTATGGGAAATCAATTGTTTGTCTAATTCAGTTTTAGTAAAACAAAAAACCCATGTGGGCAACCACATTTTATTACTAAAAACAATCTGCTTTTTCTAAACTTTGTTAAATGATTTTGTACATTAATTTTATTTGGAAAAACCTGGAGTACATTTTTAACCTCTCACCCATTGCTAGCAGATGAGGGTTAAAAATGGAAGCAGTTGGAAGAAAACCTGAGAACTGATTATTTGTTCACATAGCACGTCAAGTGTTAGACAACACAAAGGTAAGTCATCATCTACAGACACAGTAACCACACTGTTAAGTAGTCCATGTTCTCATTCACATGAAGAGATAAACTAAACAAAAAAGGGGGAAAGGGGAGGGAAGAGAGAGAAATAAAAATAGTTCAGCAGTGTTTTTCCTAATATCCTAGTTGTAGGACTGAGACACTATAAACACTGAATCAAACAAATGTCCAGTTTTATTCTGCACAGTATCTGCATATTTTATATTGTTTTGTACAAATTATTCATAATGTAACCCCCTTATGGTTTCCTTGTTATCTTTTCCATTGTTGCTTCGGGGCATGTTTTTGTTAAATCCTCCTCATCTGTCAGTTTGTTTATGTACTCTATGTACTCTTGCTGTGGCTTTACTCATTACCGCAAGGCATACAGTAGGAGCTAGAGAAATCTATATTTTTGTTCTTATCCTTGCCTACTAGAAAGTCCCTTGGCCTCTCAACACCACTGAATCATCACTACTGCACGATCTTCCACAGCCCTAGCTTTAATTTGTAGAACAAAGGTACTTCTATACTAAATTGCTCCCATATCTTTATTCAAGGTATCTAAAATGTTATGTGTATAATGTATTATGTTGTTTAGCCTTTACTTTATTTTTGTCTAAACTTTATGTTTTTTTTGTTTTATTTTCATTATCCCTGGGTATTTATTTGGAAAGTGGCAAATGTCTTATTTTTGTTGCACATTAATAAATATAGATATACCATTCAATTATTTATATTATTATTTGTTTAATATTTAAAATTAGCTTTTGATAGAAAAAATAATAATGTATATATATATATATATATACACACACACACACAGTATCTCACAAAAGTGAGTACCCCCTTCATATTTTTTGTAAATATGTCATTATATCTTTTCATGTGACAACACTGAAGAAATTACACTCTGCTACAATGTAAAGTATTAAGTGTACAGCCTGTATACCAGTGTAAATTTGCTGTCCCCCCAAAATAACTCAACACATAGCCATTAATGTCTAAACTGTTGGCAACAAAAGTGAGTAAACTCCTAAGTAGAAATGTTGAAATTGGACTCAGTGTCAATATTTTGTGTGGCCACCATTATTTTCCAGCACTGATTTAACCCTCATGGGCATGGAGTTCCCCAGAGCTTTACAGGTTGCCACTGGAGTCCTCTTCCACTCCACCATGATGACATCATGGAGCTGGTGGATGTTAAAGACCTTGCGCTCCCCCACCTTCCGTTTGCAACATCCTGTTTCTGTTCTGCGGAGATGTCTGGCCTTGGCTTCTGGTATCCAGTACTCTTTTTACAATTCTTGTTTAGTTTTTCTTGATTTTTCTGGTTTTCTATTCTGTGTCTGGTTTTCTTTATGCTGGGATTTCTGGGTTCATTCCTTTATTCCGTTCCTGGAATTGCCAGTCTCCTGGATTCCTTTAAATGTTTGTTTTTTGTTGCCACACCCGTTCCTTTGCCATTTAATCCTTTTTTGTTTCTGTCTGGTCCTGCAGGCAGTGGTTTAATTACCTCTGCTCATTTCTTTGCAGGTAAGTACTGTGTGTGTTTTATTGTTTACTTAGTCATGCATATCTAGGCAGATTGGACCCACCATAATTCAAGTACTTTGGCGCAGTGGTGGGCTGCATTCATCTTGGCCATTTATGTATGTCTAAATCTCCAATGTTTTACATATATAGTGCTTGGTTATGTCTCATTTTTTTGCCTTGTATCTCTTGTCTTGTTTTATTTTGTCTTGTATTCCCAGTTCATGTACAGTTTAAACATCTGTATGGACTCTGATAAAACCACCTTTTCAGGCAGAGAATTCCATACCCTTATAGTTCTTACTGCAAAAGAAACTTTCCTTTGCCTTAGATTAAATCTCCTTTCTTCCAGCCTAAATGTGTAACATTTTTCAGATAATGGTTTGCACTGGCCCCAAATACATTTGTATAATGTTATCACATCCCCTCTGAGGCACCATTTTTTCAAACTAAAGAGATTTATTTTTTTTAAACTTTCTTCATAACTAAAGTGCACCATTCCTTTGATTAATTTTGTAGCTTGTCTCTGCACTTTTTCTAGTGCCATAATATCCTTCTTTAAAACAGGTGCCCAAAATTGCACAGAATATTCAAGGTGTGGTCTTACCGGTGATTTATAAAGAGGCAAATTTATATTTTCATACCTAGATTTCATGCCCCTGTTTATACATGACAAAACCTTACTGGCATCAGCAATTGCTGATGTATAGTCATGTATAAAAAGGGGCATTAATTCTCATGATTAAAATATAATTTGCCTCTATGTAAATCAGTGTGAAGACCACACATTAAATGTACTGTGTAATGTTGGGCACCTGTTCTAAAGAATGATATTAAGGCACCAAAAAAAAGTGCAGAGGCTGGCTACAAATTTAATAGCATGAATGGAACATCTTACTTATGAAGCTAAAAGTTAACAAATTTTAATCTGTTTATTTTAGAAAAACAGCGCCTCAAATGGGAAATTATTGCATTATACAAATATAACAACTGCAACTGCAGATTGACATTGCATATTGCTGCCTAATTTGTTGTCTATAACAATTCCCAAATCCTTCTCGTGTGTGGTTATCCCTAATTCACTACCATTTAGGGTGTAAGTTTCTTGTGCATGCTTGATCTCAAAGTGCATAACTTTGCATTTATCTACATTAAATTTAATCTGCCATTTCAGTGCCCAGATCCCCAATTTATCTAAATCCCTCTGCAGTAAAGCAGTATCCTGCTCACATTGTATTACTTTACAAAGTTTTGTGTCATCTGCAAACACTAAAACATGGCTTTCAATGCCTTTTGCAAGATCATTTATAAATATGTTAAATAGAAGCAGTCCCAAAACAGAACCCTTACCCCTTTTGACAAGCTTTAAAATGTACCATTAATGACAACTCGTTGTACTCTATCCTTAAGCCAATGTTCTACTCAAGAACAAGAATATTCATCTAGATCAATTTCTTTTTAGTTTGAAGATTAACCGATTGTGAGGAATTGTATCAAATGCATTGGCAAAATCCAAGTAGATCACATCCACTGCAACACCCTGATCTATACTTCTACTTACTTCTTTGTAGAATGCAACTAGGTTAGTTTGGCATGACCTGTGTTTCATAAAACCATGCTGATTATTACTAATAACAAAGTTCTTCCCAATGAATTCCTGAATATTATCCCTTAATAGCCCTTCAAATACTTTTCAAGTCACAGAAGTTAAGCTCACAGGTCTATAATTTTTAAATATAGGAACGACATCAGTCTTTCTCCAATCCTCCAGTACATTACCTGAAACAAAATAATCTTAAAAGATTAACACCTTATGGACGGCGGGCGTGCAATGCCATCCTTGGGGACCGGCTCTAAATGCCGGTGGGTGGCATAGCACGTCCACGCCGTCCAGGGGACTTACGTACTCGCCGGCGATCCCACACCGGTGATCGTGACCTGGCATCCAAGGAAGTCTCCCTGCTGCCGATCTGACCATCCTGGGCCATGTGATCGTGAGGTCCTTGCGAACACCTCACGATCACATTGATGGAATAGCTCTCCATAGCAGTGCCAGCAGGGGGAGTGCCTGGAATGACAGGTAGTCCCCCTGCTGCCTCTAATAAAGTTAAATAAAGTTTTAAAACAGTGTAAAATAAAATGATATTTACTTAGATCATATATATGTGTTATATATATGATCTAAGTATATATATATATACACTTACACATACATACACATACACTAAGTGTATTTTAATATTGATATATATATATATATATATATATATATATGTATATATATAATTATATATATTAATATAAAAATACATGTAGAATGATATTAAATATATATATATATATATATATATATATAAAAATATATAAATAAGTTAAAAATTTAAAAAATAATAAAAAATAATATATATATATATATATATATATATATATATATATATATATATTTATGTAATATTTTTACATAATCAAGTCATTTTATTAATTACAATTAATGGGACCTGCCTGATAACCCGGGAGACTTCGTTGAACACAAATATTAGTGTTTCAAAACAGTAAAATGTATTATAATGAATATATCATCAGTGAAAGTGAATTTTTTTGCATTTTTCACACACAAATGGTACTTACACTGACAATATAATTATTGTGATACGTTTTACCGTTTTGAAACACTAATATTTGTGTTCAACGAAGACTCCTGAGTACAGCATTATCCCTCATGTAAATGTTTTATGGTGTTTTCAAGAGTCAAATATAAGGCTTATGTTTCAGTTTTTTCACATTGAAATTCACCAGATTGGCTACGTTGCCTTTGAGACCATATGGTAACCCAGGAATGGAAATTACCCCCATGATGGCATACCATTTACAAAAGTAGACAACCCAAGGTATTGCAAATGGGGTATGTCCAGTCTTTTTAAGTAGCCAAATTTGGCATACAAATTAGTTTTTTGCAACTATGCAAATGCATTTGAAGAATATTATAAAAGTCTATATAATTTAAAATTTAATGAGCCATCTGTAGGGGAAACAAAGCAGTTCCTGGATAAATTAAGCCTGCCAAAAATATCTATTGAGAAACTAAATCAGCTAAATGCGCCATTCTCCATTCAGGAGATTAGTAACACCATTAAGGCATTAATAGCGGGCAAAGCACCAGGTCCAGATGCCTTTTCAACGATTTTTTTATAAAAAATTAAATGATATAATTTCCCCATATATTTTGAAGACATTTAAAGAATTTGCCAGCTATAAAACTATCCCATCTGAATTACTCCAGGCCTCTATAATGCCAATCCCTAACGCAGATAAGGACCCAATATACACCTCAAATTATAGACCAATTTCTCTTATTAATTTAGATATTAAAGTATATTCTAGAATTTTGGCTGATAGACTCAAACAAAATATACCTGATATTGTACATTTAGATCAGAGTGGGTTTGTAGAAGGTAGGGGTACTTCTGATAACATTAGGAAACTATTGAATGTTTTATACCATGCGGATCAAAGTTTGCCCCCCTTTGCCATGGTTACCCTTGATGCCGAGAAGGCCTTTGACTGTGTCAATTGGAAGTATTTGGAAGAGGTTTTGAAGGCCTTCGGCATAGAGGGTCTTTTTAAGGAGTGCACAATGGCGTTATATAAAGATCCTCAAGCTAGAGTTTCAGGATTTATGTTTCAATCAAAATGGTTCCCAATTAGAAATGGGATGCGACAGGGCTACCCTTTGGCACCCCTGTTATAGATCCTTTCTATAGAACTGTTGGCAGCCGCGTTTAGACAGAATGATGACATCAGTGGGCTAAAAGTGAATAGTTTGGAGAATAAAATTGCACTATATGCAGATGACGTTCTATTGACCCTTACAGATCCTATTAGATCTATTCCAGCCATTTTTTGTCTTATTAACAAGTATAGTAAATTTTCAGGTTATAAAATAAATAGAAAGAAAACACAAATCCTGATAAAAGGTCTAACTGGACCCGGGGTAAAAAAACTCAAAAAGGAATTTAAATGTGACTGGGAAGCAAGGAATATAAAATACTTAGGGGTAATACTATCTCTAGACTATAGAGAAACTGGAGAACTTAATTATACAGAAATTGCTACCCAATTTAGGAGTATTCTAAAAAACTGGAAGGGATTGGAATTGTCTTGGTTGGGAAGAATTGAAGCGGTAAACTCCTACCTACTCCCCAAATTGACATTTTTATTTTGTAATCTCCCGATGAGGGTGCCATTCCAGAGGATACGCGGTCTTCAAAAACAGGTATCAGATTATATATGGCAAGACAGGAGACCTAGAGTGTCATTGGAAATTTTACAGAGAGATTGGAAAGAAGGGGGAATGTCTTTTCCAGATATACAGAAATTATATATGAACAATATGGTAGCACACTTAATTAAGTGCGATAATTTTACAATATCAAGACCAATCTGGTTAGATATTGAAAAATCGGATCTCTGTAATATTGAACCCCTATTTCTCTGATGGTGTGACAGTGAATTTGTAAAAAACATAAGGTCTAGCAATCCGATGAACAACACAATGATCTATATTGTAAAGCACTTAAAGAAAAAATATGGAACTAAATATATATCAAGAAATGCCCCATTAACATGTTTAAAACTTTATATAAAAGACATAAATATTCAAGAATGGGAAAAGTGTGGAATTGCAAAAATTGCGGATCTTCTAAACGATAACAAAATATTGTCATTTCCAATGTTACAGTCTAAATATAACCTCCCTTTGAAGGAAATATTTAATTACTTAAGAATAAAATCTTTTACTATGGGAAAAGTTTTTTCGGAAACTTCTCCAATTGACCAGTTCGTAGCATTCCATTACAAAAAAAAATTGCATCCAGATTTAACCAATTTATAAGAAGCCAAAGGCAAATAGTTAAAGTGTTAGCAATGAACAAATGGGAGCAAGAACTCCATTTTTCATCCCCGGTTGAAGATTGGATTTTGGGCTTACAATCAGTAAAAAGATATATACATGGGGTGAATATACAGGAAGTGTACTTTAAACTTGTATACCGTTGGTACCTGGTGCCCACTCGCCTCCATAGATTTCAACCCACACTCCTACCAGATTGCTGGAGATGCGGCAGGGAGCTAGGCTCATTCTCCCACATCTGGTGGGACTGTGAGGAGTTGAAACCTATGAAAATAACTATCGGATTTGGTAGATTCCATTTTGAAGGTTCAAACTGTTATCACGGCTCAAATGTTGTTGTTCTATTTAGATTTGCCAAAAGTCAATATAAAATTAAAAATCCTTATGATTCACACCTTTATGGCAATAAAATTAGTTATGGCTAGAAATTCGAGAATTATGGGCTCGTTAAATTGGCAAGATATATGTATACAAACAGACTATCAATGCAGGATGGAAGCTGGGATTGCATTAAACAAGATATCCAGAGAGAAATATGATGAAATTTGAGCCCCTTGGGTTAGATACCTTAGCTGTAAAACTCATCCCCCCGCCCACCCCCCACAGATAGCCACTTCTAGGTAGCAGCGCAATGTGAAATGTTAGTAAGTAAGAGGAATTGTATGATATTTTCTCTTTTTTTTTTTGATTGTAGATATTGTAGATAACGTATAAATGTATGAAATATGGTTCCATTAAAAATACGTATAATTATTTAATTTACTGTAATGCAATATAATGTACTGTATTTCAAATCTATTTTCGGAAAAATGTATATGGATGAAATTTTTAAAACGAAAAATAAAAAAAAACTATAAAAAAAATAGTTTTTTGCATTTTTCACACACAAACAAATATTAACGCTAACTTTGGCCAGTGTTTGTGACTAAGTGGCTACTAAAAAATACTGGATATACCCCATTTGCAATACCTTGGATTTTCTATTATTGCAAATGGTATGCAATCATGGGGGTTATTATCATTCCTAGGCTACCATACGGTCTCAAAGGCAACATAACCAGTCTGGCTAATTTGAATGTGAAAAAACTGAAAAATTTTTCATGCTATATTTGACCCTGTAACTTCCCAAAACACCATAAAACTTGTACATAGGGGGTACTGTTTCACACATGAGACATCGCTGAATACAAATATGTGTATTTTATTGCAGTAAAAGTAAATAGTATTATGACATTCACAGTTAAAATGTCATGCAGAACACCCCCACATAAATGCAACCCTGAAAGAGTGTACATCAATGAGGCTGAAACACCAACTGACCATGCTGCATTCCCCACTGACCCCCCTCACACACAATCCGGACGTCAATGGCGGTCTTCCGAAAAGGGATCTGGAGGGATTCGGGAACACAGACTGGATGTATTTACAACAATGGTGCACCGACACGGGGATCAAATAACTTTGCAACCTTATACCCGAAGTAGATATCTCCGCCCTACAGAGTTTCAGATACCATTAGATTAGACAATTATATCATACACTCCAGGAAAACACATTGTACACAGAAAACAGAGGGACTGTGCACCAGCAGGAAACGACTTCTGAGGATCACAACCCTATACGCTTTACTATTTACATTCACACCAAGGGCACCCCCAAAATACATGGCCCGCTAGGAATGGGACGCGGACACAGCGGTCACTGAGTGCCAATGATAAAAAAATCCACATACTAGCACATCAAGGCACGATAAGTACAAAAACTCAGGAATTGAACTACAAACGTCTCACTCAATGGAACAGAATCCCCGAGAGATTAAGTTCTATGAACATCGGCCGATACATGCTGGAGATACGATATGGATGCTCGCACACGTACGGCCAACTCACGCTTGCGGGCCGCTAACTTTCTATGAAATAGCTTGCCTACCACCATCAGACTCTCCCCTAGTCTTCAATCATTTAAGAAGTGCCTTAAAACTCTCTTTAGGAAAGCTTATGGCCTCCCAGAGTAACCTCTACCTCACATACCTGTCTCTTGCTTTCTCCTAAAGGGCAGCACTTTACTCTCTCTTCCAGCTCTGCTTCACTCACACATTATTTGATTGCTATTTCCTGTTCTAATGTGTTTTATACCCCACCTCCTATAGACTGTTAGCTCGTTTGAGCAGGGTCCTCTTCAACCTATCGTTCCTGTAAGTTTTCTTGTGATTGTCCTATTTATAGTTAAATCCCCCCTCTCATAATATTGTAAAGTGCTACGGAATCTGTTGGCGCTATATAAATTACAATAATAATAATAATAATAACCATACACATCTGGTGGATGTACACTAAGATAGCACTGTACTGGAAACAGATACACAAAACAATTAAGGAAATCATGGATACGGACCTGCAGCTCCAGTCACTACCAATGCTGCTACACAAAACAAAACTTCCTATGGCAGCACACAAACGGTCACTTACAAGTCACCTCTTGAACGCCACAAAATCTCTCATCCCGATGCATTGGCAAACCACAAACATAACATACGCTACAGAATTGAATGGCCAGGGTAGAGGACATTATTATTATTATTATTATTATGGTATTTATATAGCGCCATCAAATTGTGCAGCGCTTTACAATGGGTGGACGAACAGACATGTAGTTGTAACCAGACAAGTTGGACACACAGGAACAGAGGGGTTGAGGGCCCTGCTCAATGAGCTTACATGCTAGAGGGAGTGCGGTAAAATGACACAAAAAGGTAAAGATAGTATTAGACTAGTGACAGTTGCAGAAGAGGAATTAGTCAGGAGCTATTAACAGTTTAATTGACTTACTTTTATGAAGAAGTGGGTTTTTAACAATTTTTTAAAGGAGTGAGCATCTAACGGAGGAGGGAAGCGAGTTCCACAGGAACGGTGCAGCCCTCGAGAAATCTGGAAGGCGAGCATCAGAGGTGGGAGTACGGACAGAAGATAGACGTAAGTCTTCAGCAGATCGTAAGGGCCTAGACGGGACATACTTGCGTATAAGGGAGCATAGATAGGTGGGAGCAGCATTATGTAGAGATTTGAAAGCAAGAACCAGGATTTTAAATTGAGCTCTATATTTTATAGGAAGCCAATTTAGGGACTGACAGAAGGGTGAGGCATGGAAGGTGCGGGCGGACATGAAGATGAGTCTCGCTGCGGCATTCATTATGGACTGTAACGGCGCAAGTTGGGAGCATGTAAGACATATATGGGATGGAAACACTCACTGCCACACTAAATGAGACAACTGAATGCTGTTTACAGACATAGATGTAATGGGTGAACTTCATCTCCAGAAGTAAAGTAATAGAGGTCCAGGCACTCCTTGGTTCAAGACAGGCACTTTATTAGGAACCACAACAGCAACGTTTCAACCCCAAAAGGTCTTTGTCAAGCTTCATCTCCAGAAGGGCTGAGGGAGCAGAGTGAAGTGGGGGGCTTGGGGTGGGGCCACTGCAGGGGGAGGGGAGACCCCTCTTTTGTGCCCTCCATACCTGACTCAACTCTATATCTTCTCACCTCTTTGCCTTCTCGGCACCCTCCCACAGCTACCTGATCCTCAGCCCACCCTACCCTATACTCAGCTCCAGATATGTGCACCTGGATGGTGTAGATGGTCCTTGGATGTCGTCAAAAGGGGGTCTCCAGTGGTAGTAGGGTATATCTTCTTTCCAATGGCAGTAGGCCGGTATTCAAATAGTTGGTGATATATAAAAAAAGAGGTTAGAAACACAAAATAGTGCTCTCTGGATAATACAAAATAAAGTGATAAAAGATGGAGGTACACTCACAAGTGAAAAGCAAATAGGATTGCTCAATATATGTAGGCGTAGGCGGTATGATCCCCACCAAGGATATCACTCATCGAGTCCTCCAGTGGGTTTGTTGTAGAGAGTTGAAAGGAATTATATTATTTAAAAAATAAAATAAAATAGAATAAAAGGATAGGCTTGGAGGCTCCAATAGCATAAATGGGCTATCTTTATTGGAGACAAAAAAAAAATCAGTAACATAAAACAGCTTTAAGAAACACTAACGCGTTTCTCCTGCAAAGAGGCTTTCTCTAAGCATACTATAACTACAAGTACTGATATTCCACCTACCTCTCTATACACATGCCAACACACTTGGAAATGTGGGCAGTAGACACAACACCACGCATAAGAGCCAAGCACTGACAGAGTATTGCAGAGCTAGGTGACAGGACCACTGACCCTGGAAGATCGACGGGTGCACGACTGACCACACACTAGGAGAGACCCGAAGATCAATGTACTGGGGAAACTTGGGTTACACTGTCAAGATAACAGAAGCGCAACCATGAACCACCGCTAAACACTTCCCTTATCCGAATGAGCTCACATGCCGACTCACAACTGACACACTAACCCACTGAATACCTCATGGCATGTAGGAATCTGGCTAGCCAATGAACGTGAGGGAGACAGCGATACACAGAGGCAGCCGTCCTAAACGAAGAATGGGCAGTCACGAAAACTGCTTGACACCTCTACATAGGCTGTGGTGTACACTTGCCCATGTTGTAAATATTGCTGGCTAGATGTGACTGACATAACTGAAAACTGTTGCAGTCGGTCAAATAGGACTTCCACCTAACTTTTAAACCACTGGAGGGAATGGTATGATTTTGACATATGTTTTTATATGGGGTATGCTGATTCAGAATATGTAACTTTTATTGCATGTATGGTTTGGAAGTTATGAATATTGTAGGAAACTGTAAATTTTCCTGTCTGTGATAATTAAGTTAACCCATTGTGTACAGTAATTATATCACAGGCAGAGGGGAGGGTTTGTGTGTCCTAGCTGGGAGTGTCTGACCGTATTGTATTGTGTTCCTGTTTTGCTACCTGAAGGAGTCTACAGTGGTTATGGTGTCTGCTGGAGTGCTTGGAGTCTTCAGGAAGCGCTAGGAGCATCCTTCAACAGAGGTACCCAGTCAAGGTGCCAGGTGATCCGTTACACACGAGATTTACTATTTTCTGTTAAATACAAGTTTGGCTACATACATCGTTTTCACGTTTTCAAGTTCAGACAAGGTAAATAAGTAGGAGAAAGCAACATTGTTTAATGTATTTTCTTCTCTGTATGCATTTTCTTTGCTGACTGTGAGGTGCGAAGAACAGATCCTATAGTAATGATTGACAGGGTGTTAAAGGAACACTATTGGGTTAGGAACACAAACATGTATACCTAATCCTACAAGGTTAAAACCACCATCTAGCCCCCCTGGGCTCCTCTTGCCTCCCTAAATATAGTAAAATCTTATTTGTATTCAGCTGCTGCCTCTGCCCCTCATCTGCCTGCTGTCTGCTGAGATTATCGGACATGCTTCTATGAGCCAATCACAATGCTTTCCAATAGGATTGGCTGAGACTCTCAAGGAGGCAGATATGAGGTAAACACAGTTCTGGCCAATCAGCATCTACTCATAGAGATCCATTGAATAAAAAGTTCAGTGCCTCAATGCAGAGGATGAAGACACTGAATAGCAGTACTGCACAGTGTGCAGTACTGCCCTAGGAAGCACCTCTAATAGCCATCTGAGGAGTGGTTGGTGGATTTATCCCTAGGGTGTAATGTAAACATTCTTTTTCTGAAAAGACAGTGTTTACTGCAAAAGGCCTGAAAGAAATTATTCTACTCACCAGAACAAATACAAAATGATGTAGTTGTTCTGGTGATTATAGTGTCAGGATACAGAGGTAGATTTCAACATTATATTATATTTTTAACACCTTACAAATAAGTGTTTGCTAAATATATAAGTAAACATAATATTCAAAATCTCAATCAGCACTGATAGAGGTTAACAGTGACAAAGGGTACTTAGAACTTTATGCTTCAAGTAGTTAGCAGAGCCAGAATATGCTTAGTCTTCAGGTCCTGTAGATGTTAACAAGGCTAGAGGATGTCCAATCATCTAGGCCTGTAGTGGTTAACATAAACATTTGGCTCTGAGCTTGAGAAAGACTCCTTTTGGAAATATATAAATATAGTTTATGCAACAACCTGGATTAATTTGCCTGAGAGTTCTTGATGTGGCTGATTCTATTTGTCATTGTAGTGGTTAACAGAGCCAGGTGATCATTACTATATGGACCATATAGGGCTAGAGTTCCCTAAACCACATAGCCAGAACCGCAATAAATATCCCTATTTTCTACTTACCAAAAGTATTGATTATAGAGGCTCAAATAAGCTAAAAATAGTTAACCTGTAAAAAAAATGTTTTTATAGTAAACTAACTATGTCTTGATTGCAAATGTTTAATCTTCTTTGAAATATCCACAATTACTCAATACAACTGCATTGAAAAAAATACTCATTAAGTTGCAAGGACCTACAGAAAAAATGTGCCATAAAGCAAATAGATCCCACCTTTCTTAACCATTTATATTATTCACTGAGTCTAGCATACATTTTCTGCAATTAGTACAGGCATATAATTCCATAATTGTAATAATTCTGAATCTTTAAACTGACTTCTGAGTGTAACTCATAACACACCAGCATGATTATAAGTTTTAGTCTTACTGACATCTAGCAGAGTTGCAAAAAACATCTCTTTTATCTATTTAATCTATTATTTTGGCACAGACCTTTCAATCCACATGTCTTTCTCTGTAGTTAGTTGGAGCCTGGGATTCCACAGCTCAGCATTGATTTAATGATTTTGAATACGCTGAATATTTTTTTAAATTATATATATGTATATGAACCAGTAGATATAAAGATATATAGTTATTTCTCTTCCATAGACTCACCTACTAATATATCGATCTATAAATAACACATAATGTGAGTTTTTTATTTTTCCTTTCTTCAATGTTTGAGGCAACAGTTGGAAATAGTCACAATAAAATCATGTCACTAGACATGAACAATAAGAAAATAAAAAATGACATGGACCACCAAAATGCTGAATTTTAGGAAGGCCATTATCAGCAAACTAAATGCAACTTTACAGCTCAGTGACTTGGATAAACTGTTCTTATGAAACAATAAAAAGAGTAAGTAGACTATCTTTAAACTAATATAAAAAAATACACACCTCAGCATATATTCTTTAGAAAAAGATAGAAAAAGGTTCATATGAAAACCATTGTGACTTGGTAGAAGGATTAGCTAAGAAATACATAATAAAAATGTCCTACATGATAAATATAATTAGATTAATTAGATTAGGTTGGCAGATGTAATTTATCAATTTGGGTGTATAGATGAGCATAATTTGAAACTTAAAACTGAACAACCTGAGACCCTTTCTTTCCTCTCCCTCATGCAGTGGTAAGCTACAGAGACACTGTGTCTCCTTTTCCCTTTGCAGTCATAATCTGCTGAGACCCTTTTCTTCCTCCCCCCCCCCCCCCCGCCCCCCCCGCTCCCCCCCCCCCCCCCATGAAATGCCAATCTACAGAGCTTCCTTCTATTTTTTTGTTGAATTCATTTTTTTACCATGTGGCAGAACAGAAAGAAAGGATATCAATGTAGTGGGTAATCCTTTGCATATTAAGAGCAAAATGCCATGAAGGGGCAGTTCTAAAATAGAATCCCACTCTTGTTTCTTGTTTGTTACCTCTTGTTTGAAGCCTTTGCAAGCTCCCCTTTCTTCCCCAGGCCAGACTTTCTGTTACTGTCCAATTACTGACATCTCCAGGCAGCTTTTTGAGTCTTTGCAAAGCAGGTGCTCTGGGAATTGCTTGCCTCTACAGTTTAGCTCCACTGAGGTAAATAATCAGAAAGTAACAGGAGCAGTTGTTTGCTTTATTAACCCCCTAAGGACGGCGGGCATTCTTTGCCGTCCTTTTTTGGGCGGTCCTAAATGCCGGTAGACGGAATAGAACGTCCCCGCTGTCCTTTGTACTTACCGGGTTCCCGCTGTTCCCCCGATGGCGGTCACGATCCTGGGGTTTGCCTGGGAGCTCCGGCAGACCCCCTCTGCCCGATCAGGCAGCCCCCGGCCATGTGATCGCAGGGTCCTTGCGATCACATACCCGGAATAGCTGATAGGAATAAAAAAAACCAGAGATATGTTCAGGGGGAGCAAAATTGTACGTTTGAAGCGCATGGAGAAATAAAATAAGACTGGCATACGTGAATCAAAGATTACTTCTGCTTTAATGGGAGAGCTTACATATTATATATTTGCACAACAAAAACAGGATACTGAAGGCCCTTTGTACCATAAAAGGAATTTGCAGAACTAAGCATATTTCAACAGTTTTATATATAAAAACATGAAGTTAGTTAGGATATAAGAAGGGGGGATGCTGAGGGTAAAGCTGCAATTGTCTCCTTAGAAACCACAAAATGTCACAAGTAAAAATATATTTTTGCCAGGCTCTGGATCTAGGGTAGAGGTCAAAGCATATCATGATCTAAGTTATTGAATTTAATAAAAACAGACTGGTTATATGGTCATCTGTAGCTTGAGTCTTGGGTCAAGGTGCTTTCCTTCACATAGCCGGCTTATGCAGTGCCTGCAGGGGGACTGCCTGAGCTCTCAGGCAGTCCCCCTAATGCCTGCAAAAAAAGTTTTTAAAGTTAACAAATGTTAATAAAAATGTTAATAAAGTAAAAAAAAAGTACTTGGGTCATATATATATATTTAGGTTTTAAGTACTTTTATATGCACAAACCCATACATAAACCATTAATAAAAGTATATTTTAACATATATATTAATATTAAAATACACGTAGAATGACGTTAATTATATACATATATATATATATATATATATATATATAATTCTATATATATAAAATAAAAATAATCAATAAATTTTTTTTTACAATTTAAATAAAAAAATAATAAAAATACATTTAAAAATTGATATACCATATTGATATATATATATAGCTCTATATAAATAAAAATAAATTAAAACAAATAAAAATATATACATGTATATTTAAATTCTACAAATATATTTATATAATATTTTTACAAAATCAAGTGATTTTATTAATTACAATTTGAGGGACCTGCCTGACATCCCAGGCTGAAATTCCAGAGAATTGGGCTCGCAAGCCCTATATTTAGCCTTGTTGCTTTCTAGGACACCATACTTCTGTACATGGTGGGGTACTGTTTTACTCGGGAGACTTTGCTGAACACAAATATTAGTGTTTAAAAACAGTAAAACGGGGGGTGGGGCCGGGCCGCCGAGCATCCAGGAAGGACGAGCTCCTGCATATAACATACAAATAAGCCTAAAAAAACGGACCTTTTGGCAACTTACATGACCCACGACTGCGACCATCGATGTTGAAGGGCCACCGGAGCCGAGGAGAGGCTTACTCCTGGAGTTTAAGTCCCTCGGGGGAGAGATATCTGCCTGCCAAGCGGAACTTGCCCGGCGGTGAGTGGAGTGGACGGCCGCCACTCCACTATCCTGCCCTACGGGGCCCAACAGAGAAGCTGAATCGGTGCGGGCCCGGTCCCGATCCCCCCCCTCTGGACCGGGGGGGTGATCCCGGTCCTCGCCCCATATTGGCACTCGGAGGCAATTCACTACCGCGCCGCCAAGCGAGCCCAAGGCCCAAAACAAGATGGCCGCCAGACCTGGACCCGCTCCTCTGAAGGCCTGCTTACAGCCTGCACACGTGGCGGGCCCGCTCGCTCACGATCCTGCAAATTTGCGCACACACCTCAGGACAAAGCCGCACAAGGGCGGACAAACGCCTAACCATCGACGCCAACCTCATGGAGAACGATGCTGGGAGCAACTCCGGATGTGTGTCCCTCGGGCGATACCGCCGAGGTGGAGATACGGACGGACGGCGCAACACCAACCTCGATAGCAGCCAGCTACCCCTCACCAGCGACACTCACGTCTATCAGGGATCAGGGGAGGAAGATGGCTCCCTCACAGAGACTCACATCTCTTCCCACCAGGCGGTCTACAATGCTCACTGCCCCAGCAGAGTGAAAGCTGAGTCCACCCTTCACATCCCTGGCACTACAAACATTCTGCCGACAAGCCTCCGGCTCAACAGCCAGGAGTTGAAGTTTCTTTTTCTTTTTCATTTGATTTCTCATGTAAAGCAGATATACTATTGTTTATTCTAGCCAATATTGCATGCAGCTTTTAGTGCAGCTAAATCTATACCAAGGCTCAGGGTACACACATATCACACGTAGCAAGGCAGACATTGACATACGACTATTACCCAACAGAGCATAACTTACATTTTTGCCTGTTGTTTCTCCAGAGATCTTCTATCTGTTCAACTTATTACAGATTTACTCATGAGCAAGATCTTCAACTAAGTATTTTAGATTGTATGCATATACAGCCTAGCATGTCATTACCGATTATCTACCAGACTCGCAATTGTTTACCACTCTAGTTGACAATGTTTAAATTGCATCTCTATACCTTATATGCCGAATTAGCATAACTCAAGCTTGTACTTAAATCAGAAAGTGTGTTTAGACCGGAACCAAGCTAGTTTCAATTTATTTACTATTGCCATGTAAACGCTTAACTAATAATTTGCTAGATAACACAAAATACGATGGCAATCTTAACCTGCTAAAGCTACAACGAGAATCCTTAAATATAAAAATGTGCTTGTTTTCACATGTACCTCTATGTTCATACGACATTACGTTGGAGGATTGCTTTTGGGGTACCTCTCAACTGCTTGTTATCAACTCACGCACTGCAAAAATAAAGAATTAAAAAAAAAAAAACAGTAAAACATATCACAACTATGATATTGTCAGTAAAAATGAGCGTTTTGCACTTTTCACACACAAACAGTATTCCCACTGATGATATAATTGTTGTGATACTTTTTTTCTATTTTGAAACACTAATATTTGTGTTCGGCGAAATCTCCTGAGTATAACAGTAACCCCAATGTACAGGTTTTATGGTGTTTTCAAAAGTTACTGAGTCAAATATAAGGCTTGAATTTCCTGTTTTTCACATTGAAATTTGCCCGATTGGTTACATTGCTATTGAGACCGTATGGTAGCCAAGGAATGAGACCTGGTCTGCTATATTTGACCCTGTAACTTTCCAAATCACCATAAAATCTGTAAATTGGGGGTACTGTTTTACCCGTGATACATCATTGAATACAAATTTGTGCACTTTATTGCAGTAACAGCTAACAGTATTGTGACATTCACAGTTAAAATGTCATGCAGAACTAAAAAAATAACATTTCTTATTTTCTCACATTTTTATATATTTTTTATTCATATTAAATTATGCTTAATATACAAATATGTGATGTGACATGAAAGCTCTGTTTCTCCTGAACAGAATGATATATGATAATTGTGGGTACACATAATATGAAAGAGGTGAAATATGCCTGAACAGACATATAGCGTAAATTCAAGGTTTTGTTTACGTTTTGATTTGATCACAACTTGTACAATTGGCTCAGTCCTTAAAGGGTTAAAGTTCCACTTTCTAATGTAATTGTAAAAGGAAAAATAAAAGAGGATACCATTTTCACCCAAATGCAATTCAGCAATTTAAAGTTCTTAAGTTCTTTGGGGGTCTGGAGTGTCCCTTTAATAGCAGTTCTTTTTAATTGACAAAAGTACTGTATTATTGTTATTACATTTATTTATAAATCTCAAACTTGTTCTGCAGCAAAGTACAATATACACATTAACAAAGGATAGAAATGGAAAATGTTAAACAAGTAGGTACAAGGGGAAAGTCCAACCTATTTGAGCCTACAATCAAGCATACATAGCATTTGTTATTGATAAACATTGATTAGTGATATAAGATAATATAAAAATAGATGTGTATGAGCTTTTTTTTTTGTAATTCAGTTGATCTGAGTTAAATATTTTTGTATCAGATTTTATTAATTTCATAGAATCATCAGCGTAGTATTAAGCCATCAGATGTGTCTTGGCCATGGTGTTGGTGGATTTATGTTTCATACATCTATTCAAAATGTATAAATTGTAATATGTATTTGTAATTAATAATCTTATACCTAAAAGTGCTCAGCTGTATGCTTTTCATATTAAAAAAAATACATCAGTTATATTTTAATCTTTGAAGAACTTCAAACATGTTTTTATAAATTGTACAAAAAAATATTATTTTGAAAAGCAATCAACACTGCAGTATCCTTGTTATTTTTGAAACTATGTATTAATTTTCGAAAGTGTAGAATAATTGCCTATTATATCTTTCTTCTGAAGCAAAATAATTTTGTAACTAATAGTCTTATTGTACTGTTTAGCTTTGCCATTTGCAATTAGTTTATTCATGTATCAAGGAGAAATGCATAGGAATTATTATACTTTCAGAAAAATGTGACTGATCAAGCTACGTAAGGTAATTGCCCTCATTTAGCCATTTAAGATATGCTGAAAATTAATAAAGTAGAATATATGATATGTGTGTATATGTACTGATAAGTGTGAGTAAATATGTATAAAAAATTCCTCTAGTCACAGTAGCAAAAGACTTGAAATTTTAAGCCCTCTATATATATAGGGCTTAAAATTTCAAATATACATATATTTGTTTTTTTAGATTTCCTCACAAAGCTCAATATACATCTTTGAAAAGAAATACCTAAAGATACCATTATTTTCATCATATAATTTGCTATAACAAAATTGTAAAATATGATGAAAAATGTTTAAAAAACACACTTTCTCTAACTTTGACCCCCAAAATCTGTTACGCATCTACAACCGCCAAAAAACACCCATGCAAAATAGTTTCTAAATCTTGTCCTGAGTTTAGAAATACCCAATGTTAACATGTTCTAAGCTTTTTTTTTTGGAAAGTTATAGGGCTATAAGTACACTTAGCACTTTGCTTTTTCCAAACCATTTTTTTTTTCAAAATTAACGCGAGTAACATTGTAACACTGACATCTGTCAGGAATCCCTGAATAACCCGTCACATGTATATGTTTTTAAAAGAAGACAACCTAAGGTATTAAACTTGGGGTATTTTGATTCTTTTCATGCAAACATTTTACCACCAATCTATGCCAAATTATTATTATTATTATTTTTTAATAATTGGTGATTTTTTTGACACAGATAGCAATTTGAGAATACATGTACTGAGAACTTTAAGGGTTACTGCCAAAGAACACCCCAATATGTGTTCAGCAACATCTCCTGAGAACAGTTGGCTTACAGATAGATTTGTTTAGACTAAAAACATATATTGTAGATACATATAAAAATAATGTTCTTGATTACAGGACTATCACATTCTATAAATGTGCATTCACTTTATGCGTATTTATCTCTCCCAATATCTCATATGCATTTATATTGTATACTTTTATAATTCCCTGAGTTGCTGAAAATCCATTATTTACAATGCTGGCAAATGTTATTGCCCCTATTTAAACATAATCACTTATAATACTTATCACCTGTGGGGAAATTCAGGAGACAATAAAAGACCTACCATGAGGAGAGGGTTGGTTGGGTCTGTTGGATTGGGACTGTTGGATGTTCCATTATTGTTAAACAACAAATGACTCTGAGAAATGTTTGTGGTAAGCATTATCCCTATGGAATTGAATGTGCTGCTCTAATTTTCTTTCCTCTACTCAGTATGATATGAAAATAATATATTTTCATATCATACTGAGTGTGGATTCACATTCCCATAAATCTTTATGTATGTGTGCCTAGTGCCATATGTTTTTATTTTTATTGGTTTTAAGACAGTTATATATCTGTATATATATATATATATATATATATATATATATATATATATATATATATATATCTGTCTTAAAACCAATAAAAAATAAAAACATATGGCACTAGGCACACATAAATAAAAATTTATGGGAATGTGAATCAACACATTCTTTACAGTGCCATTAAGTATCCATAATTGTATCACTTGCTGGTAACAACAAACATGAAACAAAATGGAGGTGTGAGCTACAAGAGCATCCTACAATGTTTCAAAGTGAACGACTCAGAAATAATTACTATAAAATTCACAATAGTTTGACATTCTTCCATATTTGAGCTTTACTATAATGCCAAGTTTTCACACTGGAAATTTGTTTCTCTGAGTGTAGTAATAAGGAGGATGAGAAAACAGGTGGTTTGGGATTTTTGGTGACATTAGAACATCTGGTATTGAAATTTTGACATTGTTTTATTTTATTATGCTTTTGTACATACAATTCAGGATAGTATCGAGGTTCACAGATTCTCTAAAAAGAATACCTCAGTGGAATTTATAGTGAACTTTGATAAAATAACAAATGTTCAACAGATGGAGGACTCATGCTCACCCATTACCATACAATATTTAAAAGTAATTTGTATTTGGTATGTTATCATTTTATACCATTTAATACTACAACATATGGCACACAATAAATAAAATGTGAATTTATTGAATAATTGTGCAGAAATGTTTACAATAAAGTTTTGAATATTTGTTTTCGTGGCAAGAGCCATTTTATATTATGAATTAAAGGTAATTATCATGAAAATGAACATTTTTAAATTAATGTTTTAAAGGAATTAGCTGTGGGTAAGGATCTAGGTGTATATGTAGAAAATACATTTGGCATACATCATTTTAGCAAGAAATAAATGTAAGATTTATTTATCTATTAAGATGTTCATTCAATTCATTCAATTTTAACCCCTTAAGGACCAAACTTCTGGAATAAAAGGGAATCATGACATGTCACACATGTCATGTGTCCTTAAGGGGTTAAATAAGTAATTTGAAACAATTTGTTTTAAACAGGAAAAGTTGGTGCTTGAAACGGGTTCATAATCTATGCTATTAACTGAAAGCTATATATTGTAAAATTACTAAAATAACTCAGTGTGACACAAAAATAAGCTCAATTTCCCTCTCAACTCAAATCTCAAATAATGAGTCTGCTGTACAATCTCCCAAGACTTAACAGTGTTGAAAGACATTGGAATAAGGTGTGATACCCATTATGCCCTCCTAACCAGGGGATACCTCATTCATGCTCACTCTATTCCTACCTACTCTACAGAGGTAATGAATAAATTCTAGAACTGCATGGTTTGTGGAATGAGAAATTTATAGATAAGTGTGGGTGTACCCAGGGCTCGAGTCCTGCAGGAACGCATGGGAACGGTGTTCCTGCACTTTTTCCAAAGCAGGAACGCCGTTCCCGTTCCCAGTCCTGCAGGACCTGCCCTGCTACCTGCACACAGGGCCCATCACACGCTGTGTTCCCTCTCCAGCTCTAACTCTCGTGAGACCCGCGGCTGTCAGAGCGTTGCCATGGGTTACCATGGCAATGCTCCGCACAGGCGAGTCTCGCGAGAGTTAGAGCTGGAGAGGGAACACAGCGTGTGATGGGCCCTGTGTGCAGCGGCTGGCTCCCCCACCGGACCACCCGGCGATCTCCCCCCTCCCTGACAAGGTAAGAAGCAGGGAGGGGGGAATAAACTAAAAAAATATACACACACACATGAATAAAAAAAAATGCTTCTCCTCTATCATCCTGCACACACACACAAACACACACACACACACATCATCCAGCACACACACACACACATCATCCAGCACACACACACACATCATCCAGCACACACACACACATCATCCAGCACACACACACACACACATCATCCAGCACACACACATCATCCAGCACACACACACACACACACACACATCATCCAGCACACACACACACACACACATCATCCAGCACACACACATCATCCAGCACACACACACACATCATCCAGCACACACACACACACATCATCCAGCACACACACACACACACATCATCCAGCACACACACACACACACACACACACATCATCCAGCACACACACACACATCATCCAGCACACACACACATCATCTAGCACACACACACATCATCCAGCACACACACACACACACACACACATCATCCAACACACACACACATCATCCAGCACACACACACACACACACACACATCATCCAGCACACACACACACATCATCCAGCACACACACACACACACACATCATCCAGCACACACACACACACATCATCCAGCACACACACACGCACACACACACATCATCCAGCACACACACACATCATCCAGCACACACACACACACACACATCATCCAACACACACACACACATCATCCAACACACACACACACATCATCCAACACACACACATCATCCAACACACACACACATCATCCAACACACACGCACATCATCCAACACACACACACATCATCCAGCACACACACACATCATCCAGCACACACACACATCATCCAGCACACACACACACACACATCATGCAACACACACACATCATCCAGCACACACACACACACATCATCCAACACACACACACATCATCCAACACACACACACACACACACACACACACATCATCCAACACACACACACATCATCCAGCACACACATACACACACACACACATCATCCAGCACACACACACATCATCCAGCACACACACACATCATCCAACACACACATCATCCAGCACACACACGCCATCCAACACACACACACACACATCATCCAACACACACACCATCCAGCACACACACGCCATCCAACACACACACACACACACACATCATCCAGCGCACACACACACACATCATCCAACACACACACACACCATCCAGCACCCATCATCCAATACACACACACACACACACATAATCCAACACACACATACATAATCCAACACACACACATAATCCAGCACACACACACCATCCAGCACACACATGCACACACATCATCCAGCACACACACACACACTTCATCCAGCACACACTGCATTCATTATACACAATCTGCACTTACTACAAACACACTACATTTATTATACACACTATGCACTCATTACAAACACACTACATTCACTATACACACTCTGCATTCATTATACACACTCTGCATTCATTATACACACACTACATTCACTATACACACTCTGTAATTACGACAAACACACTACATTCATTATACACACTCTGCACTCACTACAAACACACTACATTCACTATACACACTGCACTCACTACACACACTGCATTCACTATACACACTCTGCATCCATTATACATACTATGCACTCACTATACACACTCTGAACTCACTACAAACACACTCACACTACATACACTGCATTCATTATACACACTCTGCACTCACTACAAATACACTGCATTCATTATACACACTCTGCACTCACTACAAATTCACTGCATTCATTATACACACTCTGCACTCACTACAAACACACTACATTCATTATACACACTGCACTCACTACAAACACACTACATTCATTATACACACTCTGCACTCACTACAAACACACTACATTCACTATACACACTGCACTCACTACACACACTGCATTCACTATACACACTCTGCATCCATTATACATACTATGCACTCACTATACACACTCTGAACTCACTACAAACACACTCACACTACATACACTGCATTCATTATACACACTCTGCACTCACTACAAATACACTGCATTCATTATACACACTCTGCACTCACTACAAATTCACTACATTCATTATACACACTCTGCACTCACTACAAACACACTACATTCATTATACACACTGCACTCACTACAAACACACTACATTCATTATACACACTCTGCACTCACTACAAACACATTACATTCACTATACACACTCTGCACTCACTACAAACACACTACATTCACTATACATACTTTGCACTCACTACAAACACACTACATTTATTATACACACTGTACTCACTACACACACTACATTCATTATACACATTCCGCACTCACTACAAACACACTACATTTATTATACACACTGCACTCACTACACACACTATATTTGTTATACACACAGCACTCACTACAAATAGACTACATTTATTATACACACTCTGCACTCACTACAAACACACTACATTCATTATACACACTGTACTCACTACACACACTGCATTCATTATACACATTCTGCACTCAATACAAACACACTACATTTATTATACACACTGCACTCACTACACACACTACATTTGTTATACACACAGCACTCACTACAAATAGACTACATTTATTATACACACTCTGCACTCACTACAACCACACTACATTCATTATACACACTGCACTCACTACACACACTACATTTGTTATACACACAACACTCACTACAAATAGACTACATTTATTATACACACTCTGCACTCACTACAAACACACTACATTCATTATACACAATCTACACTCACTACAAACACACTGCATTCATTATACACACTCTGCACTCACTACAAACACACTACATTTATTATACACACTGCACCCACTACAAACACACTACATTTATTATTCATACTCTGCTTTCACTACAAACACACTAAATTCATTATACACCCCCTGCACTGCACTATATGCATAGGAGTGTATTTTTTTTTAGAGGGAGAGGGGGGGAGGGGAGGGGTGGGAATCTTGGGTGAGTTCCCACACTTTTTTCCCCAGGACTTGACCCCTGGACGTACCCTTAAATAGGTCACCACTATATTATCAAAAAAATTTTTCCCACTACTCATGCAATTTTCCCCACACTTCTATCCTCATTTCCTCGGACATGAGACCATCAAATTAGATTTGCTCCTTATTACCTCGCATACATAGTTACATACAGAGCTTTGCAAAAGTATTCACCCCCATTTACTTTTTACCTGTTTTGTTACATTACAGCCTTAAGTTCAATGTTTTATTAATCTGAATTGTATGTGATGCATCAGAACACAATAGTCTAAGTTGGTGAAGTGAAATTAGAAAAATATACACATAAACCTATTTTTTAGAAATAGAAAACAGAAAATTGGCATGTGTGTTTGTATTCACCCCCTTTGTTATGAAGCCCATAAAAAGCTATGGTGCAACCAATTACCTTCAGAAGTCACATCATTAGTGAAATGATATCCACCTTTGCAATCTAAGTGTCACATGATCTGTCATTACATATACACACTTTTTTTGAAAGGCCCCAGAGTCTGCGACACCTAAGCAAGAGGCACCACTAACCAAAAACTGCCATGAAGACCAAGGAACTCTCCAAACAAGTAAGGGACAATGTTGTTGAGAAGTACAAGTCAGGGTTAGGTTATAAAAAAAATATCCAAATCTTTGATGATCCCCAGAAGCACCATCAAATCTATCATAACCAAATGGAAAGAACATGGCACAACAGCAAACCTGCCAAGAGACGGCCACCCACCAAAACTCACGGACCGGGCAAGAAGGGCATTACTCAGAGAGGCAGCACAGAGACCTAAGGTAACCCTGGAGGAGCTGCAGAGTTCCACCGCAGCGACTGGAGTATCTGTACATAGGACGACAATAAGCCATATGCTCCATAGAGTTAAGCTTTATGGCAGAGTGGCCAGAAGAAAGCCATTACTTTCAGCAAAAACAAAAGGGCACATTTTGAGTTTGCGAAAAGGTATATGTGTGAGACTCCCAAAATGTATGGAGGAAGGTGCTTTGGTCTGATGAGATTAAAATTGAACTTTTCAGCCATCAAAGAAAACGCTACGTCTGGCACAAACCCAACACATCACATCACCCAAAGAACACCATCCCCACAGTGAAACATGGTGGTGGCAGCATCATGCTGAGGGGATGTTTTTCAGCAGCCGGGACTGGGAAACTGGTCAGAATTGAGAGAAAGATGGATGGTGCTAAATACAGGGATATTCTTGAGCAAAACCTGTACCACTCTATGAGTAATTTGAGGCTAGGATGGAGGTTCACCTTCCAGCAGGACAATGACCCCAAACACACTGCTAAAGCAACACTTAAATGGTTCAAGGGAAAAACATGTAAATGTGTTGGAATGGCCTAGTCAAAGCCCATACCTCAATCTAATAGAAAATCTGTGGTCAGACTTAAAGATTGCTGTTCACAAACGCAAACCATCCAACTTGAAGGAGCTGGTGCAGTTTTTCAAGGTGGAATGGGCAAAAATCCCAGTGGTAAGATGTGGCAAGCTCATAGAGACTTATTCAAAGTGACTTGGAGCTGTGATTGCCGCAAAAGGTGGCTCTACAAAGTATTGACTTGCTTCACAATAAAAAAAAAAAAAATTCTTCAAAGTTATGGGCATGTTCTGTAAATTAAATGATGCAAATCCTCAAACAATCCATGTTAATTCTAGGTTGTGAGGCAACAAAACACAAAAAATGCCAAGGGGGGGGTGAATACTTTTGCAAGGCACTGTAGTTACATAGCTGAAAAGAGACTTGCGTCCATCAAGTTCAGCCTTCCTCACATTTGTTTTTGCTGTTTCTGCTGAAGCACCAATTCTGCAACAAACTAGGACACAAATTCCTTCTTGACCCCAAAATAGCAGTCAGATGTCTCCTTGGATCATGTAGCTTTTACCCCACTAATTAGACACAATATCCCTGTGTGTTATGTTTTTGCAAGTATTTATCCAATTGCAGTTTAAACATCTGTATGGATATGACCACCTCTTAGGGCAGAGTATTCCATATCCTTATAGTTCTTACTGTAAAAAAACTTTTCTTTGCCTTAAATTAAATCTCCTTTATTCCAGCCTAAATGTGTGACCTTGTGTCCTATGTATAGCCCTGTTTATGAATAGATTTCCAGATAATGGTTTGTACTGGCCCTGAATATATTTGTATAATGTTATCATATCCCCTCGGAAGCGCCATTTTTCCAAACTAAAGAGATTGAAATGTTTTAACTAGAGTTGAACGGACACCTTGATGTTTGGGTCCGGTGGGTTAGGCCGAACTTTTAAAAAAAGTTTGGGTTCGGGCTCGAACTTGACCTCGAACTTGACCCCGAACCCCATTGAAGTCAATGGGGAGCCGAACTTTTGACCACAAAAATGCCTCTAAAAAACTCCTGGAAAGGGCTAGAGAGCTGCAAAAGGAAGCAAAAATGGGGGTAAGAGTAGGAGAAGTGCCCTGCAAACAAATGTGGATAGGGAAATCACTTAAAAATAAAATAAAATAAGCAGCCGCCTTTTAGATAACTCCCTAATTCACACGGCATTAGGGAGCTATCTACCAAAAGGCTGAAAGACCTAAATTGGTCACCTAAATTGGTCTTTCAGCCACATTTACTAATACTAAGTAAATATTACTTAGTATTAGTAAATTCAGCCCCTACTGGCTATAACGTGAGCTGCTCACTAAAAAAAACAACAACAAAAAAACCTTTTGCCCTCACCCCTGTGTGGGTGGAGACCTAAATAAGAATGGATCTAATGTCCTCCCGCCCAGCCCCCACCCCTGCGCGGTGGGTGGGGGCCCTAAATAACAATAAGGGGGGGACCTACTGTCCTCCCCCTGACCCCCACCCCTAAGTGGAGGGTGGGGGCCCTAAATAACAATAAGGGGGGGACATAATGTCCTCCCCCCGGCCCCCACTCCTGAGCGGTGGGTGGAGGCCATAAATAAAAATTCCCCCCAGGTGACTAGGGGTCCCCAAACCCCTAGTCACTCCCCTCCCCCAAAAAAAATTACCCCTACCTACCCCCCCAACCTAAAAATAATGTCTAAATACCTGTAAAACCAAAATAGACTTACCATTTGATGTCTTCTTTCTTCTAAAATCTTATTTGTTCAGCCCAAAAAAAGGCCAAATAAAAATCCAGAATAACTAAAACAAATAATAATAATCTTTCTTCACTCATGGAGGGCTCCGCAGGGTGGGGGAAGGCTTATAAAGCCTTGCCCTGCCCTGCAATTGGGCTCAGAGCACTCTGATTGGTGGGTTTAAGCCATCCAATCAGAGTGCTCTGACAGGTAAATGAAGAGACTGACAGGTAAGAGATCACTCTGATAGGCTGGATTTCAAGCTAACCAATCAGAGTGCTCTGTATCATTTTACACAGCGTGGGAAAGTTCTTTGGAATTTTCCCATGCTGTGTAATTTGACTCATAACACTCTGATTGGTTACTTAATCCACCAATCAGGGTGCTCTGTGTCATTTTACACAGCGTGGGAAAATTCCAAAGAACTTTTCCACAGTGAATTTCAAGTCAAAGAATCAGAGTGCTGTGACAGGTAAATATAGAGACTTACCTGTCAGTCTCTTCATTTACCTGTCAGAGCACTCTGATTGGATGTCTTAAACCCACCAATCGGAGTGCTCTGAGCCTAATAGCAGGGCGGGGCAAGGCTTTATAAGCTTTCCCCAGCCCTGCAGAGCTCAGTCTGCGCGGAGCCCTTCATGGGTGAAGAAGGATTATTTTTTTTTGCGCTCGTTTTTTTTTTTTTTTAAGTGCGTCTGTTATTCTGGATTTTTATTTGGCCTTTTTTGGGGCTGAAAAATGAAGATTTTAGAAGAAAGAAGACATCAAATGGTAAGTCTATTTTTTTTTACAGGTATTTAGAAAAGGGTCCCCCCTCATTATTTTTAGGATGAGGGGGGGATTTTTATTTATGGCCCCCACCCACCGCTCAGGGGTGGGGGCCGGGGGGAGGACAGTAGGTCCCCCCCTTATTGTTATTTAGGGCCCCCACCCGCCGCACAGGGGTGGGGGCCAGGGGGGACAATAACAGTGAGCAGCCACAGGCTGCTCACTGTTTAACAGACATGTCCCTACTAGCTGGGTCACATGCTGCACTGGCCAATCACAGCCATGCCATTAGTAGGCATGGCTGTAATGGTTTCTAAGGGCACACGAGTTAAACACTTGTTGATTGGCTGCCCTGCGGCCTTTCAGAACGCGTCATTAAATCGTCAAACTCCGAACTCCAACCTGAACATATAGTGATATGTCCGTGTTCAGGACCGGTGTCCAAAAAACTTAATGTTCGGTACGAACCATAACTTTTCAGTATATTCAAGGTGTGGTCTTACCAGCGATTTATAAAGAGGCAAAATTATATTTTCATCCTGAGAATTTATGCCCCTATTTATACATGACAAGACCTTACTTGCCTTAGCAACTGCTGATTGATATTGCATATTGCCACATACAGTGTGGTAGAGAATTGTTTAAGCTATATTATGAGTCTCCTTATAATAGAAGCTTCCTTTGATTATATTAACAAATTTGTGGAGGTGAGATGTAATATCACCTAATATACATCATCTAAAATATGTAACCATTACTATTTGATTACACAGCCAAAGGAATGCAAGGTGGAGGAAGAAGCTGGTTGGCACCCCATTACTATACCAGAAAGCACACTTGTGATTAGTGATGTCGCGAACACAAAATTTTCGGTTCGTAAACGGCGGACGCGAACTTCCGCAAACATTCGCGAACCGGCGAACCGGGCGAACCGCCATAGCCTTCAATGGGCAGGCGAATTTTAAAACCCACAGGGACTCTTTCTTGCCACAATAGTGATGGAAAAGTTGTTTCAAGGGGACTAACACCTGGACTGTGGCATGCCGGAGGGGGATCCATGGCAAAACCCCCATGGAAAATTACACAGTTGATGCAGAGTCTGGTTTTAATCCATAAAGGGCATAAATCACAATGGATATGGATTGACACCTGACATATGACATATTGACATCTTGACATATGGTTTGACACCTGTCCTCAGAGACCCTGATACACACTGACACAGAGCAGAATAGGGACTGTTCCCCCTACATAGGGTCACTTGGCAGATATGGATTGACTCCTATCCTAAGGATCCCTGATACACACTGACAAAGAGCAGAATAGGGACTGTTCCCCCTACATAGGGGCACTTGGCAGATATGGATTGACACCTATCCTAAGGATCCCTGATACACACTGACACAGAGCAGAATAGGGACTGTTTCCACTACATAGGGTCACTTGGCAGATATGGATTGACACCTGTCCTCAGGGACCCTGATACACACTGACACAGAGCAGAATAGGGACTGTTCCCCCTACATAGGGTCACTTGGCAGATATGGATTGACACCTGTCCTCAGGGACCCTGATACACACTGACACAGAGCAGAATAGGGACTGTTCCCCCTACATAGGGTCACTTGGCAGATATGGATTGACACCTGTCCTCAGGGACCCTGATACACACTGACACAGAGCAGAATAGGGACTGTCCCCCCTACATAGAGTCACTTGGCAGATATGGATTGAAACCTGTCCTCAGAGACCCTGATACACACTGACACAGAGCAGAATAGGGAATATTCACTAAATGCCAAACATTGTTATACAGGGGAATATTCAGTAAATAAGGATAAGGGGGGGACTTACTGTCCTCCCCCTGGCCCCCACCCCAGCGCGTTGGGTGGGGGCCATAAATCACAATGGGGGGGACCTACTGTCCTCCTGCCCGCCCCCACCCATGAGCGGTGGGTGGGGGCCATAAAATAATGAGGGGGGGACCTACTGTATGATGTTGTATCGATCAGGTAGTGTAAGGGTTACGCCCGCTTCACAGTGACAGACCAAACACCCCATTTAACGCACCGCAAACAACCGCAAACAGTCCATTTGCACAACCGCAAACTCCCCATTTGCACAAGGTTGGATACCAAGCTAGCCATGTCCGTTCCTTGTCCCCACTGATGTCATTGAAGGTCTCTTCCTCCACCCAGCCACGTACAACACAAAGGGTCCCTGAAAGTATGCTAATAAACTGAAAAAAGAAAAAATCTCCCAAGAAGGAGATCTAAAACTGGCATAGGAAAAAGTTAGACAACTATAATAAAGTGATACCTACAAATCCTAGTGAGCATAGGTGTATAATAGAGGGAGAAAGGGAAAGCAGAGTAATGCTTCCTAATACCGTGGTTACCCTTTGTTAAAGTAAATTGAGTAATGGACAAAAGTCTTTATTGTATCATTTATAAATAACAAAGGGATACTATACTCATTCCCTTATAGTGGCTAATTGTGTAATAATGGTAATACTATTACCTATTATATAATATTGGCAGGGGCAAGGAAATTCCCTCTAAATAGATGTGTATAGGCAGAGAGTGTGGAGACCAGAGTGATAAAGTGTCAATAAGGTGATATAAAGTTAAATGTATCACAGACACACAGCCACCCTTTCTCTTAGCTAGTTTCCAGAAATGCTGGATAGGTAGAAGGGCTATAAAGACTCAGAGAGGTCTAAGAAGAATCCTCTAAACTAGCCCTAATCTCCTTAAACACCTTCAAGGGTGTTCTAAGCTAAAGCTCAATCTAAACGTTTAGATGATTGCCTGATTTCCCAGCACAGATGCTGGCTAGGAATAACACAGTGCAAGACAAAGAGTGGGTCTAAGTGCCCATAGTGCAGTAAAGTGTCCCTAGTGAAGTGAAAAAGAGAATAACGAGCTGGCGCCCTATCAGGGGACGTGTATATGGCATCGATTTTAGGAACAAGATGGAGATGGAAAAAGATGCTTGGTCGGTCCTCCTACTTCAAATTTGGGGCACTGTGCGTGCAATCTAATGTGCCACCAGATAGGAGTGGTGTGTTAAGTAGTACTATTCCTATCAGTTTAATCCCTGTTATGTGCCTTTTTTTTGTTTGGTTTTTGAAGCCACAGTGCAGCACCAGAGGGCCGAAAAATTAGGCATGTACACATGCCTGAAAAATTAGGTATTGCTGCAGCCGCTGCTGTAGCAGCGGCCATAAAAATTGATGTTTGTTTCCCAGGCAGAAAGTGCCCTAAAGCATTGTGGCTTGAACCCTAGTTGGTGGCGGATAAGTCACGCAAGTCAACCGGCATTCAGAGCTATAATACAGCAGCGTGTGGACCATTTTTAGCCCAAGGCAGCTCATCTCATCAGGCCTTTTTTAGTCGAATGTATCGCCCACTGTCAGTCCCTTCGGGATCCATCCCTCATTCATCTTAATAAAGGTGAGGTAATCTAGACTTTTTTGACCTAGGCGACTTCTCTTCTCAGTGACAATACCTCCTGCTGCACTGAAGGTCCTTTCTGACAGGACACTTGAAGCGGGGCAGGCCTGAAGTTCTATCGCAAATTGGGATAGCACAGGCCACAGGTGAGGCCTGCACACCCAGTAGTCAAGGGGTTCATCCCTCCTCAGAGTGTCGATATCTGCAGTTAAGGCGAGGTAGTCTGCTACCTGTCGGTCGAGTCATTCTCTGAGGGTGGATCCCGAAGGGCTGTGGCGATGCGTAGGACTTAAAAAGCTCCGCATGTCCTCCATCAACAACACGTCTTTAAAGCGTGCTGTCCTTGCCGGCGTGGTCGTGGGAGGAGGAGGATGACTTTCACCTCTTCCCCTGTTAGATTCCTGTTGTGCTGTGACATCACCCTTATACGCTATGAAAAGCATACTTTTTAATTTATTTTGCAAATGCTGCATCCTTTCCGACTTGTTGTAATTTGGTAACATTTCAGCCACTTTCTGCTTATACCGGGGTCTAGTAGCGTGGACACCCAGTACAGGTTGTTCTCCTTCAGCCTTTTTATACGAGGGTCCCTCAACAGGCACGACAGCATGAAAGACCCCATTTGCACAAGGTTGGATGCCGAGCTACTCATTTCCCGTTCCTCCTCCTCAGTGATGTCAATGAAGGTATGTTCTTCCCCACCAGCCACGTACAACACCAAGGGTACCAGATAGGTGACAACGAGCACCCTGGGATGCCTGTTGTGGTTTGTCTTCCTCCTCCTCCTCAAAGCCACATTCCTCCTCTGACTCCTCTTCCTCACAATCCTCTTCCAGCGTTGCCGCAGGTCCAGCAAGCGATGCTGATAAGGCTGTTTCTGGTGGTGATGGTGACCACAACTCTTCCTCTTCCTCTTCACGCTCATCTACGGCCTGATCCAGCACTCTTCGCAGGGCACTCTTCTGGAAGAAAACAAATGGTATGATGTCGCTGATGGTGCCTTCAGTGCGACTGACTAGGTTTGTCACCTCCTCAAAAGGACGCATGAGCCTACAGGCATTGCGCATGAGCGTCCAGTAACGTGGCGAAAAAATTCCCTGCTCCCCAGAGGCCGTCCTAGCACCCCGCTCATACAAATATTAATTAACGGCTTTTTCTTGTTGGAGCAGGCGGTCGAACATTAGGAGTGTTGAATTCCAATGTGTCGGGCTGTCGCAAATCAAGCGCCTCACTGGCATGTTGTTTCGCCGCTGGATATCTGCAAAGTGCGCCATGGCCGTGTAGAAACGCCTGAAATGGCCACACACCTTTCTGGCCTGCTTCAGGACGTCCTGTAAGCCTGTGTACTTATGCACAAAGCGTTGTACGATCAGATTACACACATGTGCCATGCACGGCACATATGTCAACTTTCCCAACTTCAATGCTTCCAACAAATTTGTTTCATTGTCACAAACCACTTTGCCGATATCCAGTTGCTGCGGAGTCAGCCACTTTTCCACCTGTGCGTTCACGGCGGACAGGAGTGCATGTCCGGTGTGACTCTCTGCTTTCAAGCAAGTCAAACCCAAGACGGCGTGACACTGCTGTATCCGGGATTTGGAATAGTACCTGGGGAGCTGGGGGGGTGCCGTTTATGTGGAGCAAGACGCAGCAGCAGAAGAGGACTCAGTCGAGGAGGTTATGAGGATAGAGTAGGAGGAGTAGAGGAGGTGGCAGCAGGCCTGCCTGCAAGTCGTGGTGGTGTCACCAACTCCTCTGCAGAGCCACGCATTCCATGCTTGGCAGCCGTCAGCAGGTTTACCCAATGCGCAGTGTAGGTGATATATCTGCCCTGACCATGCTTTGCAGACCAGGTATCAGTGGTCAGATGGACCCTTGCCCCAACACTGTGTGCCAGACATGCCATTACTTCCTTTTGCACAATCGAGTACAGGTTGGGGATTGCCTTTTGTGCAAAGAAATTTTGGCCGGGTACCTTCCACGGCGGTATCCCAATAGCCACAACTTGTTTGAATGCCTCAGACTCCACCAGCTTGTAAGGTAAAAGCTGGCGGGCTAATAGTTCAGACAAGCCAGCTGTCAGACGCTGGGCAAGGGGGTGACTTTCTGACATTGGCTTCTTACGCTCAAACATGGCCTTGACAGACACCTGACTGTGGGCAGATGAGCGGGAACTGCTCAAGGCGAGAGCCGGAGTGGCAGATGGTTGAGAGGGGGCAAGGAGGACAGCAGTGGTTGATGTGGCTGAAGATGCTGGACCAGGAGGAGGATGGCGGCTTTGAGTTTGTGAGCTGCTTGTACTCATGTGTTGATACCATAGGCGTTTGTGATGTGCGATCATGTGCCTACGCAAAGTAGTTGTACCTAGGTGGGTGTTGGACTTCCCACGACTCAGTTTCTTTTGGCACAGGTTGCAAATGGCATTGCTGTTGTCAGAGGCAGACACACAAAAAAAATGGCACACTGCTGAGCTCTGCAATGACGGCATTCTGGTGGTGGACACAGCATGCGTTGATTGGCATGCTGTCGGGCTGACCCCGGGTGCCGATGCATGCTGTCTGACTGTGCCACTAGCTCCTTGCGACGACCTCCCCCTGCTTCCAACTCGTCTCCTCCTTCTCTCTGTCTCCCCATCTGAACTTTCACCCTGTTCTTCTTCTTGCCGAGCGGGCACCCACGTTACATCCATGGACGCATCGTCATCATCAACCGCTTCACTTGTATCTGACAACTCAGCAAAGGAAGCAGCAGCGGGTACAACATCATCATCATCACACCGTATGTCCATGTGTGTAATGCTGCCTGACTGAGACATATCCCTGTTATCTACATCCTCTGGCAATAATGGTTGCGCATCACTCATTTCTTCAAACGGATGTGTTAATAACTTCTCTGACAGATAAAGTGAAGCGGCTGTGGTGCTAGTGTTGGTGGTGGCGGCAGGCGGGTGAGTGGTATCTTGAGAGGTGCCCGAAGCTAAGCTGGAGGAGGATGGTGCGTCAAGGTTTCGAGCGGAAGCTGTAGAAGATTGGGTGTCCTGTGTTAGCCAGTCAATTATGTCCTCAGAACTTTTCAAGTCCAGGGTATGTGGCCTCTGAACACTGGGCATTATTCTAGGGCCAAAGGGAATCACAGCACCACGACCACGACGGCCCCTGCGGGGTGGCCTGCCTCTGCCTGTCATATTTTTTTGGATTAGTGGCACTATGCGTGCAAGCTACTGTGAGACCAGATATGAGTGGCAATGTGCAATGGCAGAGGTTGGCAGAGTACACTCTGTAGGCCTGACACCCGCTTGAAGACAAGTAACTGCTATTCAATCTATAACAGTGAAAAAAGTGTTTTGGTTTTAAATGCACGCTATAGTGACACCAGATATGAGTGGCAAAGTACACTGGCAGAGGTTGGCAGAGTACACGCTAAAGGCCTGACACCCGCTTGAAGGACACTAACTGCTATTAGCTTACAATGAAAAACTTTTTTTCTTTTTAAAGGCACGCTATTGTGAGACCAGATATGAGTGGCAAAGTACACTGGCAGAGGTTGTCAGAGGACACGCGTTGAAGCCTGACACCCGCTTGAAGGACACTGACTGCTATTAGCTTACAGTGAAAAACTTTTTTTCGTTTTAAAGGCACGCTATTGTGACACCAGATATGAGTGGCAAAGTGGACTGGCAGAAGTTGTCAGAGTACACGCTGAAGGCCTGACACCCAGACGCTTGCAGACAACTAACTGCTATTCAATCTATTACACTGAAAACATGTTTTTTGTTTTTAAATGCAATCTATTGTGACAACAGATATGAGTGGTGGCACTGGGCAAGTGGGCACAGTATCCACTGTGAGCCTGAAAAAGAAGCTGGCAGGTAGGCAACTGCAATTACATTACACTGAAAAAAAAAAAGCAGACTGATGTTCTAGCCCTAAAAAGGACTTTTTGGGGTGCTGTCCTTACAGCAGAGATCAGATGAGTCCTTCAGGACTGTAGTGGACACTGAATACCCTAGCCTAGCTATCCATTTCCCTATCAAATGAGCAGCAGCTACACTTTCCCTCCTCTATCTAAGAATGCAGCTTCAGAATTAATCTAAAATGGATGCTGTACAGGAGGTGGGAGGGTCTGGAAGGGAGGGTCTGCTGCTAATTTGCTGGAATGTGTCTGCTGACCGTGAGGCACAGGGTCAAAGTTTACTCAATGGTGACGAATAGGGGGCGGATCGAACCGCGCATGTGTTCGCCCGCCGTGGCGAATGCAAACACGCTATGTTCGCCGGGAACTATTCGCCAGCGAACAGTTCGGTACATCACTACTTGTGATATGAGAAGAGCCCTCCATTGATAGCCGGTGTCCAACATTGAGAGGACACCGGCTATCAATGTTGCAAGCAAGCTATTGTCCTTAAAACATTTTAGACTTCAATATTTCTATAAAGAATGAATGAACAGGAAAAGGTAAATTGAGTAGATGTACCTAATGTTATTTTTTTTGTATCGTTGAATACCAATGCATATACAAAATTACTGCTTTATTATACATTTATAAGCATCCAATGTTCATTCAATTGTCCATTTAAATGTCTTACATTATTATTTAGCCAATTAAGGACCACATGACTGTCTATGTCATCGTGCAGTGCAGGGCTTTAATGCCCATTGATGGCATAGACCATCATGTGTTAAACGTGCCAGTAGGGTTAAATCCCTGCTGGTACCAGGAAGTCCTAAGTATCATTGGACACCTGAGGGTCTGCTCAAGGTGAGCACTGTGTGAAGTACTTTAAATTCTTTCAAACCATTGAAGCTGAGTGATCATGCACAGCTGTGGTGATTCTGAGCCTGACTACAACATGCCAACAGTTAAAATTAGGGAGCTCCAGGTATATTTAGATATCTAAGGGTCCCCTCTGACAACTAGGGCCACAATTAGTGGCCCCAGAATGACAGATGAGCTCTGTACAGTAAAAGCTGCACCAGTCACTTTAAATCGTAATTCTGGATTAGGGGCAGAATTAGGAGTTGAATTATGGGTAGGATTATGTGTAGAATTAGCAGTAGGATCAGGAGTTTGATTAGGAGTGTGAATAGGGGCAGAAATATAAATGTGGCGTGTCACTGTACTCAGGAACAGTAGCAGTATTCAAATGTGGCATATTTGGGGGACATTCACATGACTGTGAATGTACCCAAAATAAATCGTGTGTTAATAAGACGTGTGTTAAAAAAAACAACTATATCCAGCATATTTGAGGTTTGTAATAAAATGGTTAAATAAAAAGTGTGAAAATGTTCTTTTGTTAAATAGCCTGGGAGATATATTTTCTAGAAATATATACTTTTGTGAAGTGCTTTTGCATTTTATATCTACTATTAAATGTGTAATCTCAGCATGCCAAATTTTGCAAAATTTTAACTCTAAAATCACAATTCAATAATTGCAAAAATTGTTTTAAAATTTCTAAAAATAAATGTGGAGAGGTTTACGTTACTATATGAATTTTAGTCTACCTTTTTGAACAATATATGTAACTAATAATTAATGATATGCTATTTACAAAAATAACTTCTAATAATGGGAAATATTCTGGATAGATCTCTTACATTGGTTTAGATTCAATTCAATAAACACATGGGTAATGAAATATTATTGCAATGTATATATATATATATTAATTTCCAGCCTTTTTACAATACTTGAAATTTATACAAAATAATAAAAAAAACTATGGAATCAGTTTCCACTTATCTTTTTCACCTGCTGTTATTAATATTCACCACATCGTAAAGGTTAAACTGTCTTTGCAATCTGAAGTGGACTAAATATGAAATAGATAATACTAGTAATAATCTGCAATTCAAGAACAAAATATACACTCTTCAGCAATTTAAAACAATATTTTGTAACATAACGCTAGATTATATTATATATAGATGTTTTGTATAAATCTTTTTGTAGTGTTATAGAAATGTGCACATATATAATTTTAATAGAAAATCGATCAGCGGCTCAGCACATAAAAACTTGCTATTTTATTTATACTTTTAAAGAGCATAAAATTATAAATATAATAAAAACTCAACATGTGACATGACAAATATAAAACAAAGAAACGGAGATACATAGTGTTGCAACATCAGTAAATGAGAGAAATTAACTTAGATGTAATTCACCACTTATACTGTCTCAAAATAGGGAATTTCTTTTATTGTTAACTAGGTTTATATAGCATTTCCAGCTGTGGGGACAATCCATGTCCTATATAGTGTAATCACTTCTAGGCATAGTTGAACAGTACCATTTCAGTGATTGAGAGGAAGAGCCGTCTTTGACCTTAGATTGTCACTTTGAGGCACAGTCCTACTGATGTAGTTATCACCTGAATTACTAACACTCATTTTACCAACAAATGAATGATAAACTTACTTTGTTCTGTAAGAGGATACGAATCTGGCTTAAAAGGACACTATAGTCACCGTAACAACTACAGCTTATTGTATTTGTTCTGGTGAGAAGAACAATTCCCTTCAGGCTTTTTGCAGTAAACACTTTCTTTTCAGAGAAAATTCAGTGTTTACATTACAGCCTAGTAACTTCACTGGCCACTCCATAGGTAGCACAATGTGACTGCCCCTAATCTGCCTCCTTGACAGTCTTAGCCAATCTTGTGGTGAAGCACACATTGTGACTGGCCCAGTCCACCACTTCTGATGATGTGAGCAGATCAGGGGTAGAGGCAGCAGCTGCAGACTTAAATACAAGTAAGATTTTACTCTATCTAGGGGGAGAAGGTGGGGACAAGAGGGGGTAGATTGTGTTTTTTAACACTATATGGTCAGTAATACCAGGAATACGTGTTTGTGTTCCTTTAATTTAATCATTGTGTTCCTTTAATTTAAAACTGAATGAATACAATGCTTAGTTTAAAATAAATAAACAAATAAATAAATTGTCAACTAATTTCATTATCATCACACACAACTCTTAGATTGTGAGAGACATATCTGACTTATTTATTTTAAGCGTTATTTGGTCTGTTTGTCAGTGAGTATTTAAACTTAGAGGATTTCACTATACTGTGTCTCCTGCTTTTCTACATGCACTGAGCAACATATGGATCAGAAGACACTCACAAGATGGTGCGTCCCTCTTTCTTCATCTTGCATCTTACCTGCTACCAGAAACAAGAGACTTTAGCTAAGGTTGTCCTAGCTGCATACTAACATTACTGGAAGCACTAAAAATCCTTTTGTATTTATTATTTCTTCATATTTTACTCTTGAATCTGGCTTGTCTAATATTTGAAGTTAGCATTGTAGATGTGCCATTTATGATTAAAATGATTTTAAACGTTATATTCTTCATATAAGTTTTTTTACACAACACCTAACAATGATACATTTCTTCTTCTTCGTCTTCAATCTTTCTTTATCTTTGGGAAATAAAATGAATGCATGGTCAAGAATGAAAACATTTTAAATCTTTTCTCTTTATGTATTATATGATGGTATTTACTAAGGGTTCTTCAATCACTTCTTTGGTAAATGAAAATAATTTCCCAGAGTATGGAACACTGGTTTTAGTGAGGCACACAGATATGAAGCATTAGGCAAATTGCTATCCCAACTGTGCATTGCAACTTCTCAGAGATTTAGTAAGGAGTGAATGGTGTTTATGAAAACATAGTGAGCAATTAAGATGGGTTCTAAATTGAGTATCCATTATGTTTTGTTTTCCTTTTCTGTATCTGGAATCAATGTGCTCTGCTAGAAGCTAATAGGACATGGTAATTTCATTCTACTGTTGATAGAACAATTTTCTATTGATCAGTGAAACATTTACTTTATCATTTGCAAGTACTGGAAGTAATTGACAATAAAGTTACTTTAAAAAAACAAAACAAATTAATTAGAACTTTTTTAATTTAAAAAAAAAAACTGTTTACCAAAGATAAGCTATTAAACCATACTTTATTAATTTTTCTTCGTACATTTGTATATACAGATTGTGAGCTCATTTGAACAAATTGATATCACAATCCAGTTCAGCCTTCTAACAGCCAGGGTATGCACAGCATAGGTAAAAGAGAAGGTGAAGAACTGAGATTTCTTAAACTACTTTAAAGGGACACTCCAGACCCCTAAGGCACTTTAACTTACTGAAAAACTTTGTGTGTGAAGAGGTTGTCCTCTTGTTTTTTATTTAGCAAAAAGTGCAGATTTCAATAGAAATTGACACTTTTATGAATTATACTGGTTACTCCCCCTTGGCTTTCAATCAGACCACAGGTCCTGTTATTTCCTGGTATGGTTAGCTCAGTGGAGTTCAAGAGACAGGCAATATCTAAAGAGCACCTGCCTTGCAAAGACTTCTCATTGAGCTGCATTGGGAAGTCTGTGATTGGACAGTCACAGAAAGTGTGTGCGTGGTTAGAAAAGGTGGGGGGAGGCGAAGACTGCAGACAAGAGAACTGTAGGTTTTCCAGCTGTTTTTAATCCCTTAAGGACAGTGGGCGTTCTATGCCATCCTTGAGGACCCGGTTCTAAACGCCAGGCAGGTACTCCCCCTGCTGCCTGAATATAAATAATAAAATAAAAGTTAAAGTTACAGTTTAAAATAAAATATATACTTATATCACATATATATATATATATATATATATATATATATATATATATATATATATATATATATATTCATTATATATATTTTCTAGGTATATATATATATATATATATATATATATATATATATATATATATATATATATATATATATACAAAGAAGAAAAACTCTTGCACTCCAACTATAATGTATAATACCAGGTGCTCAGTTCCAAATTCATAAAAATGTCAAAAAATTACCGGCACTCGTGGATTTCTTTTTCCAGTTTATTGTAAGTAGGTACTGCTCAGTCAACGTTTCAGCTCCCGGTCGGAGCTTTCATCAGGACACCAAAGACATTTAACATGATAAAAAACAAACATATATAGGACATCTAAAACAAAAAAAACAATAGACACTCACCTTATCAGCTGAATTCTGTTCATCCTGATTCTCGGCGTGCACTCAGCGCAACTGCGCATGTCTATGCCCGGCATGAACTTCCGCGTCATGTGATCGGGAGGTCGGGCTCACAACTCGGGTGCGTCACAGTATCTAAGCAACCGCTGATACATTCAGCTTAGGTTGCTACTGTGTTACCAGCTGCTCTCTAAAGAGCTTCTCCTTTCTGAAGTAAAGCCTTCCTCTCGATGACATCGGGTTCTAATGCTCTGAACAACAGTGTTAGCTGAAAAACCTGATTACCAGAACAGCTATTCCACAACAATCTGAATCCAATTATAAACACATATCCGTTATCTATATAATATATAGGGCAGCTATCATACATACCGGTAATAAAAAATAATAATATGACTAGAGAGAAGACATGAAAGTGAAAACAATAAAGTGTAAAATCATGTGAAAAAAACACTATGTACATGTGTGAAAAATAAGTGTCAATGATGTCAAAAAGAGTGCAACTATATATGCACAGGTCTCTAGGTGGCTATATTATATAATAACCCTAGTATATATAATCAATATTTACATGTGTAGCATATTGTGAAAGTGTATTTAATATTTACATGTGAAGTATGTATTAAAGGGATATTCCCTTGGTGATCAATGGCGATATTTACAAAGAGAAAAATTAGTAAATGTGCATGCGTGTATATAAGTGTATGTGCATAATATACCTGCCACAATATTGTAGTTATACTGCTCCTAGTAAATAGATAGGTCAGAAAAAGAAAAAGATATTAATTAGGAAATACAAAATTCCTTATAATCCTGTTTCAGATAAAACTGGTGAGTGTCTACAGTTATAGTTATCACCATTATTACATGCATACAGGGAGTGCAGAATTATTAGGCAAGTTGTATTTTTGAGGATTAATTTTATTATTGAACAACAACCATGTTCTCAATGAACCCAAAAAACTCATTAATATCAAAGCTGAATATTTTTGGAAGTAGTTTTTAGTTTGTTTTTAGTTATAGCTATTTTAGGGGGATATCTGTGTGTGCAGGTGACTATTACTGTGCATAATTATTAGGCAACTTAACAAAAAACAAATATATACCCATTTCAATTATTTATTTTTACCATTGAAACCAATATAACATCTCAACATTCACAAATATACATTTCTGACATTCAAAAACATAACAAAAACAAATCAGTGACCAATATAGCCACCTTTCTTTGCAAGAACACTCAAAAGCCTGCCATCCATGGATTCTGTCAGTGTTTTGATCTGTTCACCATCAACATTGCGTGCAGCAGCAACCACAGCCTCCCAGACACTGTTCAGAGAGGTGTACTGTTTTCCCTCCTTGTAAATCTCACATTTGATGATGGACCACAGGTTCTCAATGGGGTTCAGATCAGGTGAACAAGGAGGCCATGTCATTAGATTTTCTTCTTTTATACCCTTTCTTGCCAGCCACGCTGTGGAGTACTTGGACGCGTGTGATGGAGCATTGTCCTGCATGAAAATCATGTTTTTCTTGAAGGATGCAGACTTCTTCCTGTACCACTGCTTGAAGAAGGTGTCTTCCAGAAACTGGTAGTAGGACTGGGAGTTGAGCTTGACTCCATCCTCAACCCGAAAAGGCCCCACAAGCTCATCTTTGATGATACCAGCCCAAACCAGTACTCCACCTCCACCTTGCTGGCGTCTGAGTCAGACTGGAGCTCTCTGCCCTTTACCAATCCATCCATCTGGCCCATCAAGACTCACTCTCATTTCATCAGTCCATAAAACCTTAGAAAAATCAGTCTTGAGATATTTCTTGGCCCAGTCTTGACGTTTCAGCTTGTGTGTCTTGTTCAGTGGTGGTCGTCTTTCAGCCTTTCTTACCTTGGCCATGTCTCTAAGTATTGCACACCTTGTGCTTTTGGGCACTCCAGTGATGTTGCAGCTCTGAAATATGGCCAAACTGGTGGCAAGTGGCATCTTGGCAGCTGCACGCTTGACTTTTCTCAGTTCATGGGCAGTTATTTTGCGCCTTGGTTTCTCCACACGCTTCTTCCGACCCTGTTGACTATTTTGAATGAAACGCTTGATGGTTCGATGATCACGCTTCAGAAGCTTTGCAATTTTAAGAGTGCTGCATCCCTCTGCAAGATATCTCACTATTTTTGACTTTTCTGAGCCTGTCAAGTCCTTCTTTGGACCCATTTTGCCAAAGGAAAGGAAGTTGCCTAATAATTATGCACACCTGATATAGGGTGTTGATGTCATTAGACCACACCCCTTCTCATTACAGAGATGCACATCACCTAATATGCTTAATTGGTAGTAGGCTTTTGAGCCTATACAGCTTGGAGTAAGACAACATGCATAAAGAGGATGATGTGGTCAAAATACTCATTTGCCTAATAATTCTGCACTCCCTGTATAAAAAGAGGAATTATCCCCAGAAATAAAAAATATTTTTAAGGAATAATTCCCAAAGGTCACTCCCTAGGGAGACCATCAGGAGTATTCCTTTTCCCATATACTGGAAAGGAGAGAACATATCTATCCAACATCAATGAAAATATTAAACCAAAACTGCTGAATTATTTACAAAAAAGAGATAAAGGAACATTTTTCGTTTAAACCTCTAGGGGAAACAGTATCTAATTCTACTATCCAGTATGTTTCTCTTTGTAAGAGGAGTCTCCCTCTATCCCCACCTTTAGCTGCCACAGGCACATGATCGAATGCCACACAGCGTAAAGCCGAGAGTGGATGTTGTTTTTCTAAGAAATGTCGGGCCACAGGTTTGTCCGATCTGCCATCACGATAGGCAAGTCAGATACTTGATCTGTGGCCCCTTATCCTCTCGCACAATGCTGTTTCTGTCTTTCCTATATAACTCAGTCCACAAGGACATGTGAGTTTATATATAACAAATTATGTGCGACAATGTATCCTGTGGGTAATTTTATATGTTTTACCTGTATGAGGATGCGACAGTGTCTTAGAAGGAATTATATGCCCACAGGTTACACATCCTAAACACCTGACACAGACGTTATTTACTTTCCCTGTTATAGAGGGGTTATAACAGTGGATCGGATCTGTTTTAACCAATAGGTCTCTTAAATTCTTATTCCTCTTATAACAGAACATGGGATTATTTGTCAGTTCCCTTGGAAGTGTCGGATCTTGTCGCAAGATGTTCCAGTTTCTGGTGACTGATTCAACGATCTCTTTGCTTGCGGAGTGTAGTTTCATTGGAAAAACTGTTCGGTTGATTAATTTTTTCGGGGAGTTATTTCCCTTCTGATGTTGTTCTCTTGCTTGACTTAGTGCTCTTTCCAATACCGGTCGTCTGTATCCCCTCTTCATAAATTTTAAGTACATCGTCCTTAGTTGTTCCTCCCTTTGTTCTTCCTGGGAGTTGTTTCTGTGTAGCCTTAAGAACTGAGAGAGGGGCAAAGATCTTTTGAGATGCTGCGGGTGGAAGCTATCGAAATGTAAGATAGTGTTGCGGTCAGTCGGTTTGGTGTAGAGTTTGAACTCCAGCTGATGGTTGATGACAGATAGTTCTAAATCCAGGAATTGGACATTTTTGTGATCAATACATGAAGTCACTTTTATCGATGTGGGCAAATTATTAATGTACTCAACGAATGTGTTCGCTTCTTCAAATGTGCCCTTCCACAGGATTAAAATATCGTCAATAAAGCGATAATACCGAACTATTTGCTCCTGGTACTGCGTTAGTATATACTTTTGTTCAAAATCGAACATAAACGTGTTGGCGTACATGGGGGCCATTGCTGCCCCCATAGATGTGCCAGAAACCTGTAAGAACCATTGTGTCTCGAATCTGAAATAATTGTTATGTAATGCCAATGATAGTAGTTCCATAGTATACTCAATGGGAGGGCCATGATACTGTGTAGAAGTGGACAATAATTGCCTCATAGCTTCAATGCCCTCCTCATGTGGAATTACCGTGTACAAGCTGTTGACGTCCATAGTTATTAGTAACCCATCAAATTCTTGTATTTGTTTGAGATCTCTTATCAAGCTATTGGTATCCTTAATACAAGTAGATATAGCGGTGACTGGTATTTTGAATAAATGGTCGAGATACTTGGCTATGGGTTCTAAAATGCCATCTATTGCAGACACAATAGGTCTGCCCGGAGGGGCAGTTGGGTTCTTATGGATTTTAGGCAGCGTGTACAAGATCGGTGTCCGTGGAGCTTTTTTCTGTAAGCATTCAAAGAGGTCCATCTCAATGTAGCCAGCTCTTAATCCAAGCATAAGGGTTTCTTCGATTTTCTGGGCTATAGTACTAGTTGGATCTTTGTCTAGAGGTTGATAGGTTGTTCGCACAGACAGTTGTTTGTGGATTTCTTCCGCATAGTCAGAGTAATTTAAAACCACTATGCCCCCTCCCTTATCTGCAGGGCGGATAACAATCATGGGATCTGATGATAGACGGCGTACCAATTTGTGTTGTTCTTTGGTAAATAATAGGTATATATAAAAATATACATATATATTTTTATATATACCTACATATAAATGAAAATAATTGAAAAAAATATCTACATATATATATATGCCTGAATTTGTGCCTGAATTTGTGGGAGGGGTTATTTTTCCCTATTTAAATCTACAGTAACCCCAGCTTACCTATCGTCGCCGTCTGGAAGTTCTCGTCAGCACAACTTCCGGGTCCTCAACAGCGCGCTTCCGGTCCCGTCATTCCTCGCGGCTTCCCGACAACTTCTGTTCGCAAAGAAGCTCGCAAACTCACAAACTAACGAACACAAGGTAACCGGCGGGAATGGCCGCCTTCGGGCTATTCCCGCTGTTCGACTTTTTCTTTACGGTATATTCCGCATTCGGCTTTCGTACTAACAAACGCAGAGCCCACAACCTCACGCAAACGTATAACTTTCCTTCCACTTAACCCTTTCCATGCTGTCCTGTAAACTCTGAGAATTGTTCAGGAGATCTAACGAAGATCTCGAGCTGCTAAGCATTTGCACGTTTAGACGCTCGTACCAACATCACACTACATTACACAATGTAGTCTGGGGGGCTATTCTCGCCGTTTGACTTTTCTTTAAACTACGTCCATTCACTTCATACTCTCCTACACCTGCTATTTAGATATACACTGTACTATATGCAATGATAGTTAGATATACTCTAAGCCCCGCATCACGCTATCCGCACCTAGCTCAGCACATATATACATGTATAATCAGCACACCTAGCTCAGCACATCCGCAGCGGGTTGCAACAATTCACCTCTTGTGCCGAATTCCCCTCGATTAATAGCTAACCTACCATTCACCCGAGCGAAGGGAACATACAGTTACTGCTACAGAGGAGGCATCCAGCCACCTGCAAACACCGACGCTCAATTCGCCTGAGCTTCAGCCACCCAGATACAGGAGGAGCCCAGCCTACACCCACCTGATCACCCAGCTTGTGCCCACCTACCCTTCTAGGGGCGCAGTCTCCTTACCCACAGGGAGACACCATTCCCAGGGAAACACCACGGCTGTCACCGAGGGACACTGCGTCCTGCAAGCCAGGCATCTAGGGGACCTCAACCAAACAGCAATGGGCTTTCCTTCTGTCACTGTGTAATAACTACAAATCACTCTACGTTTCCTCTCAATACCCAGTCGTTACAAGGTCAATACTTTAGTGAACAAATTGTGCTTACAGATACAAAGTATATAAACACATCAAGCACATTAAAAGTCCTACGCATTTCATCATTCCTACGCATTATCCTCAATCAATGCACACTCGAGCAGCGCAACTTCTGTTAAATCACCAGTACAAACGCCATATGCTTGAAGTAGTGATTGTTCTCATGTAACCCTATTGTATGTTACTACACACAGTCAGGACATACAGACTATATATACTCTAGTATATTTCGTCGGTTTCGGCACACCTCAACCGACTTTAGTCCTTATCAAACTACATATTTTAATTGTACGTCCTTGAATTACCCCGTACACAAATATATATACATGCATTTATATATATATATATATATATATATATATATATAGATAGAATTCTATGTATATATTTATGTAATAATTGTACATAATTAGGTCATTTTATTAATTACAATTTGCAGGACCTGCCTGACAACCCATGCCAAAAGTCGGGGAATTTAATTTGCTACCACTATATTTAACCCTATAAATTTCCAATACACCATAAAACCTGTACATGGGGGGTACTGTTTTACTCTGAAGACTTCGGTGAACACAAATATTAGTGTTTTAAAACAGTAAAATGTATTACAACGATGATATCATCGGTGAAAGTGAATTTTTGCATTTTTCACACAGAAATGGCACTTACACGGACGATATAATTGTTGTGATATGTTTTACTGTTTTGAAACACTAATATTTGTGTTCAGCAAAGTCTCCTGAGTATAACAGTACCCCTCTTTTTTACATTGAAATTCGCCAGGTTGGTTATGCTGCCTTTGAAACTGTATGGTAGCCCAGGAATGAAAATTACCCCCATGATGGCATTCCATTTGCAATAGTAGACAACCCAAGGTATTGCAAATGGGGAATGTCCAGTCTTTTTTGGTAGCCACTTAGTCACAAACACTGGCCAAAATTGGCGTTCAAATTAGTTTTTTGCATTTTTCACACATAAACAAATATTAACACTAAAATTGGCCAGTGTTTGTCTTTTAGTCATATTAAATTATATTAATGTTAAATGAAAGTCCTGTTTCCCCTGAATAAAATGATATATAATAAGTTTGGGTGCACATAATATGAAAGTGGCGAATGACGCCTGAACAGACATATAGCGCCAATTCAAGTTTTGGTTTTACGTTTTGTTTTTATCACAACGTGTACATTTGGCTCAGTCCTTAAGGGGTTAAATATATCCCCAATGAGAAAAATGCACATTTCATTTCATTTTGGGTATATATACACTAAACTGTGATTTCTGTTTTTTTTTTTTGTATTTGGGCAGTGGAGTGCCTCTTTTTGCATTTTTATATATAGGTAGATTGTAATCTTGTTTGAGCATGGCCTTTTTCACATCCTCTCTGTTAATATACCCATTCTATAATTGCTATAATTGTAAAGCACTGTGAAAAATATTGGTTCTATATAAATACTAATAATAATAATATGATAACTGAGCATTTAATATATTTAATATTTACAGTCATACAGTATATAAATCACACATTCAGTGTTATTCACTTAAGTGAGACTTCAAGATGAATCCAAAAAATGTTTCAAATTTAAGGTCAAAATAGAAAAAAAGTCATTTGTGCATTTCATTCAGCTACTCTGGCTTTACATTTGAAATTCACTTTGAATTCACCTTGCATTTTCACTTCAGTAAATAGCTCTGTATGATTTTAAACCAAAGTTTTCAGTATAATTTTGACCAGTTATAAAGTTAGGAAAATTAATAACTAGAAAGTGATATTTAGAATCATCTCTGCGACTGCTTTATTTTAGTAGCTTTTGCTCAGATAACATATCCTAAGGGTGATTAAACTAACAGGAAAATAATTCGTTTTTTCAAATACATGTCATTATTTTTTTATTGTACAAAAATGTGGAAATCTATTTATTTCAGTGATATCATGATACCCTATAACAGTATTTGTTCAAAATATAATTAACTCATTAAAAACTTTATTATTCACAGATTTGTACACTGCTCAAAAGAAATAAACATTAAAAAAAATATATCGAAAAAATAAATAAATAATAATTTATTATTGCTGGTATGTTATATAATTTTAAAGGGACATACCCAGTCGGAATTGACCCCTAATTTATATAGTCAGTCAATCTGTTACACGCCTTTGATGTTCTGCTATTTTGTGCAAATTCTCTTTTTTTAGCTTCTTCAAAGAGCTCTCAACAAATTATGACATAACCCAGCTAATCCTGATTAATAGATAGGAACTTATACAGTGTGCTCCTGAACAGAACACAGAGACAAATACAAAAAATCAGGCAAGAGTCAGAAAACACGGTTAATGAGAGGGTTATAGCTGTAAAGAATTTAGCAAAAAGCTGCAATTGCCACAAAGAGACAAGATCAATGACTGCCTTTTCTCATGACCAATACAAGGAGTGTTATGGTGCTTGGAGTGTTTCTTTAAATAAATTCACAATGAGCTGCATAAAAAGTGAGGCACACACTTTGCGATTGGCGGATATCACCCATGTTTGTGTAATCAATTGCAGTCTTGTTGAGTCTCTTTCCCATAACACTCTTTTCAATCAGAACACATGGTATTAAATGATCATGGCGTGTATGTTTTGCAAAGGTCAGGCAAGAGATTGATTAAGTGAGAGAAAGATTGTGTTTACTCATCTCTACAATCTCATTTACAAAATCCATATAACTGCAAGGAAAGCTTAATTTATTAACTATTGGCATCACAACCTGCCAATTAACTGTATTCATATTTTTATAAATTTATTAATTTGAAATTTTTTTAAATTATTTTTTTACATTAACAATACCCCCATCAAAACTCACATTCAGTTAAAGGACTGGATTTTAGCAATAAAATTAAATAGGGTTAATTATGTTTCTCAGGAGCGAATTAGTGACATAGCAAGGTTTGTAATATTGCATATATATTTGAATACATTGGTGCAGCTATAGGGAAGGAAAATTATTCATTTTTATTTGGAGAGATAAAATTTCAGTTAGTGATATGATTTCCAACCAAAATAAAACAGACATTTAGATTTATTGGAAATAATAAAAGTTATCAAAATAAGGTTTCACATTTATGTAAAATGATCCATATACTTTTTAAAGGTTTTTTTTTATTGCGTTAGAAGAGCTTACTTGTAAAGTTCATCGTTTTTAAAAAATATATCCCATTGCTGTAATTTTTTGTACTGACATTTAAAGGAAAACAACATGTATCCTAGTGTAAATTTCACTTACAGTGTTGGTAAAGAGAAGAAAACATAGTTTAATGAATGTATACTTTACAGTTTTAATAATACTATTTTTTTAAATTGTTATTTATATAGCGCCAACAAATTCCGCAGTGCTTTACAGTTATAGAAATGGTATATATTGAGGTAGGTGTATATATATATATATATATATATATATATGATTAGGTGCCTAGCCCGAGGACACTTACTAGTAAGGTGGTCTGACCAGAATCTAAACCTGGGTCTCCTGCTTCTAAGGCAGAGATGTTACTAGTGCTCTATAAAAGCCAATACTTCATTATAGAGCTTGATGTGTACAATACCAAACAGAAGATATATAAGATCTTGACTAACACAGAAACAGTATGTTAACTTGTCATTGATAGATTACAATGGAAAAAAAAAAAAAAAACAGCCTAGAGTACAGTACTCTGAGTACTATATCAGACAGCAGGGGCGGGCGGACAACTCACAGATAGAAGATCCTGGTGAAAGGATTTTTGGCTGCAAAGGCATAGATGCATTTTGCCACCTAATTCACATTGCACACACTCTTCTTTCCCTTGATTGTGCGGCTCTCACACAGATATTATGTTCGCTGCCCAGCATTGAGAGTGACTGTGTAAGAGCTGCATAGCCATGACTCCTAAACCTACAGGCCTCTTATTCAAGGTCAGATATACTTTTAAGGGGTTACTGCAACCAAAAAACAATGTTTTAATAAAACACTGTTTTTGGGTGGATTGGCCCTTGCCACCACAAGCACCATTATTTTAAAATAGGAAATAAAGCAAATTGAATGGCACATTTGCACTGTGGGTGGCCTTGTAAAGAGTGTTGTGCCTGTGGCGATATATGTGTTTGGAGGCTGCTTGTAGGATTGTGTGTAAAAGAGACTGTTTCTGCTGTAGTATGTGTAAATGTGTCTGTTTGTGGGGTACTATGTATTGGCTGTGATGTGTGCATATGTTAGCATGTCTAAGTACTGCAGAGGTCGTGTGTGTTTAGTGGCTGTAGTATGTATTCTAGGGCTTTAGAGTGTGTGTATTGGAGCATGAAAATTTACCAGGAACCAGGTAAATTGTCTAACTGTTCTTCAACTACTTACACCTGGCTGTAGTGATTAGAGTGCCTGAAGTATTCCTTTAAAAAGCAGCATGTGTGTGGAGTGATAGCATGGTATGTCTGTGGGGAGATTGCATGTGTTGTCTATGTGTAGAGTGACTTTAAGTGTCATAGTTTTGTATGATGTGTGTAGTAAAGTGTATGGCTGGTTGTGGCTGTGGCTGTGGCTGTGGTTGTGGTTGTGGTTGTGTGTGTGACTTGACAGTGTGTGTGTTGTTTATATCTAGAGTGGCTAACAGTGTTGTAGCTATTGTAGTGTAGTAAAGAAGCTATGTGTGATGTATGTTGCTGAGATATTTCAGAGGTAATTCTGATTGTGTGTGAGGAGACAGAGTATATGTTATCTGTGTATGTGAATGTGAGGTGACTGTGTGTTTAAGTGTAGGGTGGCTGTAGGTTCAGTACCTGTAATTGATGTGCGTTGCTGAGCATGGGTACAGTGAGAGATGTGTATAAGTAGCTGTGAGTGGCATGTGAGGCTGTTTATGGGTAACTGGAACTAGTGTGTGTTGCTCATTTTAGGTAGCTGTGAGTGATGTGTATGGCTGTGTGACTGTGAGTGATGTGTATGGCTGTGTGACTGTGAGTGATGTGTATGGCTGTGTGACTGTGAGTGATGTGTATGGCAGTGTGTGACTGTGAGTGATGTGTATGGCAGTGTATGACTGTGAGTGATGTGTATGGCTGTGTGACTGTGAGTGATGTGTATGGCTGTGTGACTGTGAGTGATGTGTATGGCTGTGTGACTGTGAGTGATGTGTATGGCAGTGTGTGACTGTGAGTGATGTGTATGGCAGTGTATGACTGTGAGTGATGTGTATGGCTGTGTGACTGTGAGTGATGTGTATGGCTGTGTGACTGTGAGTGATGTGTATGGCTGTGTGACTGTGAGTGATGTGTATGGCTGTGTATGTGACTGTGAGTGATGAGTGTGGCTGTATGTATATCTGTGAGGGATGAGTGTGTGAATTGGGTATCTGCCGGGCACTTTCCAGGTTAGCACGGCAACTGGCCTGCGCAGAGGTGCCCTGAATCTGGCAGCACAACCACTCCTGGCAGATAGTATACAAGCAGTGGGTTTTTACTTACATGTGGATTGTTGAGAACTCAACGTGAATTGAAAAGTGAATTTTAACTTTTTAGACCAAAGGAACTGGATGGAAAGCATAGTTGATTTGGAAATGTTTTCTAGCTTGACTTTAATTGTGAATTTCACTTTAAATGTACTTATAATTCTCAGAAATTCTCAATTTAGTAAATAACTCTGAAAGTGTTACTCTTTGTTATAATGATCTGCTGAAATTGCCCTCACATCTTGCAAAGAAACTTACTTGCTTGAGTAATTGACAAAAAACAAATGCATGGTTCACTCAGGAATAATATGTTTTTGGTACTTCAATAAAAGGGATTATGCCCAATCGTGTTTAATAACGGGTGCTAACTTTTTATTAGCCACTTATGGGAATTGTCTCTGGCATTATATCACATCATGTGTAACATTTAGATACAAGACTAATTGCAGAATGAGATCTCACTTAATCCTCCAGAACACAGCAGACAATCACAGGTACAGCTCAGTATAGAACAGTTCTTTTCAAAAGGCATGTGAAAGATATGCAAAACCGAAGAGGACATATTAGAGCTTAAAATATTTAAAGGGACACTATAGTCACCAAAGCAACTTTACCTTAATGAAACAGTTTTGGGGTATAGATCATGCCCATGCAGTCTCACTGCTCTATTCTCTGCCATTTAGGAGTTAAATCACTTTGTTTATTAACCCCAGTCACACCTCCCTGCATGTGACTTGCACAGCCTTTATAAACACTTCCTGTAAAGAGTCTTCTAATGTTTAGCCTTCCTTTATTGTAAGTTCTGTTTAATTTAGATTGTATTATCCCCTGCTATGTTAATAGCTTGCTAGACCCTACAAGAGCCTCTTGTATGTGATTAAAGTTCAATTTACAGAACAAGAGATACAATTTTTAAGGTAAATTACATGGGATTGAAAGTGAAACCATTTTTTTTTTTTCATGCAGGCTGTGTCAATCAGAGCCGGGGGAGGTGTGGCAATGACTGCATAAACATAAACAAAGTAATGTAACTCCTAAATGGCAGTGAATTGAGCAGTGAAACCTGAGAGGCATGATCTATATACTAAAACTGCTTCATTAAGCATTAAGTTGTTTAGGTGGCTATAGTGTCCCTTTAATATAAATTGCTCTTCTGAAAGAGGTAACGTGCTCTCTATACATGGACTTGGAGTGGTTTAAAGATTTCTTTAGTTACAAGGCTCAAGCAATCAGCTTTAAATTAGGATCCAAAATGCTGAAGCAAACTAAATGCTATCAACCACCTTAACAAGTCTGTACAACCAACAGTGATAGTAAAAGAAAAATCACCATTGTTTAAACACATATGCTAGTCCAGGTAGAGTTTAATAATAATAATGTGAAGATTTATGAGATTTATCGAGCAGGGTTTTCACTAAAGTGTGAATTATTGGGAATTCAATGTGAATTTGTAGACCAACATAGCAGAAAACATAACTGGAGCTCTGCTGTTCCTGCGAAGTGCAAAATAATAATTGTGAAGTGATTACTAATGGAACGGTATAATTTCTAGAGGAGTAACAGGTCTCCTTTAACTAGGCATTCTTGTCCTTCTTAGCAAACTGAATAAACAGACTCTCCATATGCTTGTAGTGCATGGCCCAAAAAACTATTTTTATAGATCATTTAGATACAAACTGCAGTAAGCATGTTTCCTGGCAGCATCTTAAGCCATAAATGTAGCATAAAAAAGAGTATACAGGTAGTTTCCAGGTTCCGTTCCTGACCAAGACATTTTACCATTGAAAACCTAAATTATTAAAAGTACAAATACAAAATGAATGCATAGCAAATACATATGTGTTGTATGAACATTAAAGAATTACATACCATATTGAAATCTTCATGAAATCATCATCAGTCATCTTCCTTTCTCAATGACATGTTTAATGGCTCCACCCTCAATGGTCTGGCACGTGTTGAAGGCTGCACCTCACTTTTGTTGGCTTGCTCCATGCAGTGGTGTACATATAGGGGTCACGGGGGTTGCAGCTTTAACCGGGCCATCACACCAGGGGGCCCGGCTGCCCTGCGGACCCCTACAGACCGATTACCAGCCACCGCGTTTTGCGGCCCCGGCCTGCGCGGCAAATCGCTGGAGCCGCACGTTCAAGGGGCCCATTAAGTGGCCCATGCTGTTAGGGCCACCCGATGGGTATGGATTTCCAAGGGGGCCCGGTCAGTGCTGCAGCGCTTTAACAGCACGACCGGGCCCCCTGTGATGACATCACAGCTGAGAGGAAGTGACTGCCCATCACTCCTCCCAGCTATCATAGAGTCGAGTGGGAGGAAGGAGAAGGATTCAGAGTAGGAACTCTGACTCCTATCAACCTGAGCAACCACTGGGCCCTAGGAAAAGTCACCCTCCAGCACCTAAAAGGTGGGAAACAGAAGGGTGGCTTAAACATTTTGTGTATGTGTGTGTGTGTGTTTGTTTGTTTGAGGTGTGTATGCGTTTGTGTGTGTGTGTGTGTGTCTGTGTCTATCTGCGTGTCTGTCTGTCTGAATGTGTGTATGTGTGTGTATGTGCCTGTCTGTTAGTATGTATGTGTCGTTGTATGTATGTGTGTCTTGTGTGTGTGTGTCTGTCTGTATGTATGGATGTGCCTGTGTGTATGTATGTGTCTTTGTATGTGTATGTATGTGTGTCTGTGTGTGTGTGTATGTCTGTGTATGTGTGTGTCTGTCTGTCTGTATGCATGTGCCTGTGTGTATGTATGTATGTGTGTCTTGTATGTATGTGTGTGTATGTATGTGTCTGTATGTATCTGTCTGTCTATGTGTCTATGTGTGTGTGTGTGTCTCTATGAATGTATGTATGTGTCTGTGTGTATGAGTGTATGTATGTGTCTCTGTATGTATGTGTGTGTGTGTGTGTGTGTGTTTGTCAGGGGAGGGGGAGTGAGAGGGGGGAAGAGGGAGGAAAGGAGGGGGGAAAGGGAGGAGGGACCAATGGATCAGTTTTGCACCGGGGCCCCATGGATTGTGTGTATGCCACTGGCTCCATGTGTCTCATTCACCATCACCCCCCAGCCCATCCATGTGTCCCATTTTCCCTCCAGATCCTCCATATGTCTAATTCCCCCTCCATGTGTCCCATTCCCCCTCCATGTGTCACACCCCCCCTACCAGCCCATCCATGTGCTCCATTTCCCACTCCATGTGTCCCATTTCCCCCTCCCAGACCCTCCATGTATCCCATTCCCGCTCCATGTGTCCCATTCCCCCTCCCAACCCCTCCATGTGTCCCATTCCCCCTCCCAGCCCCTCCATGTTTCTAATTCTCCACTCCCAGTTCCCCCATGTGTCTCTACCTCCCCTCCCCTACTGTACCTGTCCGCATGTCTCCCCCCCTTTCCCTCCTGTACCTGTCCATGTGTCTCTCCCCCACCCCTCCTGTTCCTGTCAATGTGTCTCTCCCCCTCCCTTCCTATACTTGTCCATGTGTCTCTCCTTCTTTCCCTCCTGTACCTGTTTCCCCCCCCTTCATGTGTCTCTCCCCCTCCCCTCCTGTACTTGTCCATGTGTCTCTCCCCCACCCCTCCTGTTCCTGTCCATGTGTCTCTCCCCCTCCCTTCCTATACTTGTCCATGTGTCTCTCCTCCTTTCCCTCCTGTACCTGTTTCCCCCCCCTTCATGTGTCTCTCCCCCCTCCCCTCCTGTACTTGTCCATGTGTCTCTCCCCCACCCCTCCTGTACCTGTCCATGTGTCTCTCCCCCACCCCTCCTGTACCTGTCCATGTGTCTCTCCCCCACCGCTCCTGTACCTGTCCATGTGTCTCTCCCCCACCCCTCCTGTACCTGTCAATGTGTCTCTCCCCCTCCCTTCCTATGCCTGTCCATGTGTCTCTCCCTCCTCCCCTCCTGTAACTGTTGCTTGTAAAGAGTTGCTTTTTTGAAGAAACAAAAAAGAGAATATTCATGGGTATATTATATTCAAGGATATAATATATTTGTGGGGTAACAGCATGTTGATCTAAGAAACAAATCTGACTGCCATTTTGGAGTAATTGGAAATAGGTTTTTATATTTCTTTTACATTAACTTCCTATATGTGAAAGGACGAATTTGATGAAAGTTTGAGTTTTAAATGTACATTTCCATATTACAATATATATTGTATTGTATATTCTGTTCATACAAAAAAGCCAATGTATAAAATACTGATGATGAATCCCAAAGATTGTATTTGCTGAATTCAGGTCAATAACCTTTCGTAATTTTTTAAATTAAACTTGTGCTAGTGAACAACAACATGCATCAATACATGCTATATTTTTATATTATAAATATAATTAGCTGTAAATGTGAAAGAAACATATATCAGCCATTTTTAAGTTGATTTGACTTTATCATGTATGAATCTCATTTATCTATAAGTATAATCAGCATTTCATGTCATTGCAAAGATAAATATCTCGTATGATAATAATAATAATAACTTACAGTTGTAATGAGTACAATTATACTATATGAACACACTGACTATAGTTAGAATTTTTTTTTACAATCCATTTATGAAATGCAACCCTGGTGTGATGATAAACATATTACCCAAATTAAAGGACCACTCTAGTGCCAGGAAAACATACTCGTTTTCCTGGCACTAGAGTGCCCTGAGGGTGCCCCCACCCTCAGGGACCCCCTCCCGCCCGGCTCTGGAAAGGGGAAAGGGGTTAAATCTTACCTTTTTCCAGCGCTGGGCGGAGAGCTCTCCTCCTGCTCTCCTCCTCCGATCCGCCTCTTCTCCTCCCTGTCGGCTGAATGCGCACGCGCGGCAAGAGCTGCGCGCGCATTCAGCCGGTCACATAGGAAAGCATTCATAATGCTTTCCTATGGACGCTGGCGTGCTCTCACTGTGAAAATCACAGTGAGAAGCACGCAAGCGCCTCTAGCGGCTGTCAATGAGACAGCCCCTAGAGGACATAGGGGGAAGGCTTAACCCATTCATAAACAGAGCAGTTTCTCTGAAACTGCTATGTTTATGAAAAAATGGGTTAACCCTAGAAGGACCTGGCACCCAGACCACCTCATTAAGCTGAAGTGGTCTGGGTGCCTAGAGTGGTCCTTTAAGATTAATTATGAAATTAATGATGCGGTATTGAACATTTTTATACTCGTAGCAATAAATTGCCTGTTGCATTCTTACACTAGTATTGATCAGTTTCATTTACTAAAAAAATAATTGTTTGTTATGATTTTAATGGAAATGTATTCATGTTTTATTGCAACATTATCTGTTCCTAAATCTTATTGTTTTATAGAAAGAAAATATTCTAGGTTTGAGTACAAAATAGAATTTGATAAGATTCTCATACTCTCTATATTTATTATGCATTATACTGGATTAGTTCATAAAATGTTCTTTTGGGAAATCAGAAACCAATTCATGGTTGAGGTACTGCCATCTTTTTACAATTACATTTACGTCTACCTAAAATAAACAAATAACGCATGACAGGATCTTATAATGACGATAGCCTTTGTTTAAAAAAACATAAAAAGATGTATTCTTATTCTTATTCTGAAGATCAGCTTAGCGTAAATAACTTCCAGATTTTCTTAGACTGAGCATTATATAAAAGTGAAACCCATAAGGTCATACTTATCAAGGCAAAACAGATACAGTTCTGAGGCTGTGTGCAAAATAAAGACCAATCACCTTGGAAACCAGCAGAATATTTCTCCATAATTAGGAATGCACGTGTTAACCAGTTATAAAAAAAAAAGGCACATAAATTATCATTACTTATAATTGTTTTGAATTTGCACTTTACCCAACAAAAGTCAATATAATGAATTTAAAGCACTATTAACCCCTTATTTACAGATGCAATTATCCAAGTTCTGAACCAAAACAAAACCTAAAATCTGAGCTATCGCTCTATTCACCCAGTCTCCACTCCTTCAAAAAATCATTAAAAACCCACTTCTTCATAAAAGCGTATCAATTAAACTGTTAATAGTTCCCGACTGATTCCTCTCTTGCAAATGTCACTAGTCTAATTCTATCCTTACCTTTTTGTGTCACTTTACCCCACTCCCTCTAGCATGTAAGCTCATTGAACAGGGCCCTCAGCCCCTCTGTTCCTGTGTGTCCAACTTGTCTGGTTACAACTACATGCCTGTTCGTCCACCCACTGTAAAGCGCTGAGGAATTTGTTGGCGCTATATAAATAATAACATAATAATAATAATTCAACCATATTTTACCTCTACCATATTAAGTGCACCAACGGGTATTATATATAATTTTGTTCGGTAGAAATATGACTTTATAATTTCATATCAAATATTTATATATGAAACTTGATTTCCTGATCAAACATGGCAGCATTTACTTAAAGGTTAGCTCCTTCCCTCACAGCAGGAAGGACAGGAAATAGAACTCTGAAATTGGTATAAATAGATACACCCCCTTCCCATCAATCAGTCTATTTTTTCCTGTCCTTCACAACAGTCTAGAAATAGTCTGCTTAAGCAGGCCTTGATTTTTATTATATGCTCACCAGGCCAATATTTTTATAGGCCGAGACAGGGTTCAGCCTCTAATTCATCAAGACTCAATAAATAACACAGAAAATAATATGGTAAAAAGCTGATTGAATTGTATTTTGTCATGGGATCAGCCGATCTGCTAAAACAGAAACATAAATTGTTTGTAAATAAATCATTCCAAGCATTTTTTTTTTAAGTTGTTACAGTGCTAGGAGGCTATGTGGAAGCTTTATTTTGTGTGATGGAAAATCCTTCACTTACTCTAAGAGACTAGATATGATCAAAGTGCTGATTTATGCTTGTAAATCAAACCACAATACCTGTTAGTAAAGAGCGAGGCAACTTCTTTTCTGACTCACAAGTTTAAATCATTTTTTATTTATGTATTTTTTGGCAATGGTGATTTTAACATCAGCTAATAAATTGAGAGGATTAAGGAAATTGAAAGAAGCTTACATATACACTTCTTAGTGAAAGAAAATGTAACTGATACCTTAATATGAAAAACATCTGTTAGAATTGCATTCCTTTGTGACATCATCGGTCTAATAAAAAGTAACTCTTTTAGTTTTATTTGATTCAAAAAGTGAAAATACTTTTTTTTTTTGTTGATTCTTAATTTTTGTTGTGCAATGTAGGTACATACAATCCGGATATGCCACAACAGTAATGACTGGCAATATAAGATAAACAGTAGTGTGGCACAGAGTAAGATTGCACACGTTTTTATATATTTATTAGACTTATGCAAAATATGTCAGTATATAGGTGAGGGTAGATCGATTGTGAGCCATGACATAGATAGTGACAGTTGGCTTAACAGGATAGAGTAGTAGGAGTTCAAGAGTAGTGATGCAGTGCTGGGATTAAAGAACCAGAAACAAGCACAGAGATTTACCATGCAAAACCTGTGCACTGTCATGAAATTAATTAATGAGTTATGCTATCACAGGTTTAATAGAGCATGAGGGTAATACCACTTAGAAATAATAAGCAGTAAACAAAATAAACAAACTAGCTCTCTGCTTATCAGATTTGCGAAGTTGTAGCTTGGGGCAAGGTAATCTGCCCAGATTGAGCAGCCGAGACCACTTGTAGGCTAGGTTAAGTAAGATGTGTCGATGCTGGAATATTTTCCTTCTCCCTTCTTCCTCCTGGAATGTCCCTTTAAAATTACTTTGATCTAAATCTATTAATCACCCTAGATTCAATACATTATGATGGTTAAATTTTATTAGATATGTTATATGTATGTGTTTAATTCATCCAGTGTTTTTTGCTATTTATTTATTATTAATAATGCACTTGGTATGTGTTTGGTTGCTGTCAGGGAAACTAGTGGTCTCTGATATTATCCTAATAATGTATATTTCTTTATGTGCAAATGTTGCTACTGATATGCTAAAAGGGTAACTTTTTTTTTCCCCAAGTATTTTCAGTGTTCAAGTAAAATCCAGTTGTCACTGGAATAAGAGTGGGCGCAAAAGAAAGTTAAAGAGATGCCAGTCCTAACAGGGCCATCGAAGGGTATATCAAGGTCCCGAGCGCGCAGCCCAGTACCCTACACCAATATTTGAAGAGACGCCCAGTACCTCACTGACAACGGGGAGATCTCATATACATCCAGGGAGAAATAATAGGATTACAAAAACTACAAAGATACTGTGTACTGTGAACAGTTCACCATCTAATTGTGCATACCATAACTTTGCCTGTAACAGCACCTGCCTCTACGGAAACTTTGGTGAGATCCACCAAAACATCATAGTGTGTACACACTGGGACTGTATATACATTATTTCTTTTTTTCATTTTTTCATTTTTTCATTTTTTTATTTTTGCATTTTTCCAAGAAATCTTTCAGATAGTAATCTGGGCTCTCAAATACATTAATGCAGTTTAGCACTATTGTTAATAAGTAAGTCGGATTTTTTAGGGGTTTATCTATATATACATGGAGTAACATTGGTTGTCACAGGATATATCATTTCCACAAAGTTTATTTTCATAATATTTTCTCATTTTTTTTTGCATGTGTCTAATTAAATATTACTATATTTGTAAAATTAATGAATTATTAAATAGAGCAATCATTTATATTCAATATCATTGAGTGCGGTATAATTTGTTGTTATATGTTTGTTAGGAGGTAAATGGGCTACCTTGATACCTTGCACCAATACGGATAAAAGAGTGCCTGCACATAGAATTATTGTTCTAAACTAACTTAAAACCAGTGGGATGAGGTCAAGTCAATTAAGGGGATGCAGTTAGGAGTCAGTCTCAGAGAACACTAAGCCCCCACTTACAGCTCTCGATGCTTCAGATGCAAAACCAATGAGTAATGATGGGACCACTGGAACTGGATGGTCGGTGTCTAATGGTCCGGTGCCACCAATTGACGGTTGGCGAGTCTGGCTGTGGGTCATCTGGGATACTTTCTTGAGTAGGTACTGATCTCATTGTATCCCAAGGTCGATAAACTAATAGTACCTCAGGTGGAATCTGGCCCCTTATGCCAACTTCATAGTATTCTTTGTATTTGCCCAAATCTAAGTGTTTTTTTGGCCATTGGTAACACATGTTGCTGTCCTCCTGCCACTTGGACAATTTTTCTTTTATCTAAGAGCGCATTGTGGAGCACAGAGCGGGGCCTCACAAGGGTGAGGATAGCTCCAGAGTCTGAGCATCTTGCACATTCATTTTTACATCCTGGCATGCAGCCATCTGTTATTCTGGTGGTCCTGATATAAAGTTGTGATGTTTAGTAAAATGTGTTGATGTTCCTGATGTCTTGTACAAAACAGTCAATTATGCCTGAATAACCAACTACTCACTTAATTAATATATATATATATAATATGAATACATATACATATACAACATGTTCCTCATATTGCTGCCTTGTTACACAGGGTTTCTGCAGCCAAAACCTCAAATCCTTAGAACATTCCCCTAACTGTCAACAGGCAGGAGCAGGAAGTGGGGAAACAAAAAAGAGAGGAAGTGCAACATCCACAGCCAACAACAGCCCAACCACCCATACAATACAATACACAAAGACATACACTCACACACATACACCCATAAATAGACCACAGAAGTGACCAATCCATATTCTTGTTCGGTATCCTTTGCCAGAGAGTGCATGGGGTATTCATGATTAGTGATGTACCGAACTGTTCGCCACGGCGGGCGAACATATGCAATGTTCGGTCCGCCCCCTATTAATTTACTAATACTAAGTAAAAATTACTTAGTATTAGTAAATTGTGCCCCTACTCGCAATACCGCGAGCAGGGGCATGTCTATTAAACAGTGAGCAGCCTGTGGCTGCTCACTGTTAAAAAAAAACGGGGTGGGGGACCTAAAAATCACAATAAGAGGGGGACCTATTGTCCCCCTGGCCCCCTCCCCTGAGTGGCGGGTGGGGGCCCTAAAATGAACAATAAGGGGGGACCTATTGTCCCCCCCGGCCCCCACCCCTGAGCGGCGTGTGGGGGCCCTACAAATAACAATTAGGGGGGACCTATTGTCCCCCCCTGGCCCCCACCCCTGAGCGGCGGGTGGGGGCCCTAAAAATAACAATTAGGGGGACCTATTGTCCTGTAGTTGTCCCAAACTACAGTAGGGCAGTAATTGAAGATTGCTGCCAAATTATTTTACTGGAGCAATTTTCTCTCCCTGGAGCCAAATAAGATAGGCACGGTCCATTTGACTTCCCCACTCATAGTAGGTTTATTTGGGAGCAAGTCGTTTTTTTTTAAACTTTCTTCTATATGCATCTAGGGTAACAGTATAATAGTCTAGAAGTTTCTGCTTAACTTGCTCACAATCTTGACTAGCAGAGATTGGCATTACATGATAGGTGTCAGCAGCCCTGCCAGTGAGTTTACCCTCCAGGATGCAGACCCATTCAACTTGGTCAATCCCATACAAATAACACTGATGCTCAAAGTTCTGGAGGAAACAGTAAATGTCCCTTTGTCCTCATCAAATCTTTGGAAGGTCTGATGTGTTACCTTGAGAGTAATGCCTCTGCTTGACTGAGATAATGGTCTGCTATATCTCTTGTCCAGTCTTTTTGGGCTTGTCGCATTACCTCCATCATAATGACACTGACGACAGGCTTGGATTGGCTAGTCTTTCTCACATTCTCTGCTGAAAATGGGTCTCTACTGCCTGTTGAGAGGTTGCTGAATTCCCTACTGAGTCCCCAGTTCTGTTATTCTCATCACCCATGGTAAGCAGTAGTGCAAAAAGCTTTGGTATGCATGTTAACCTGACACAATTATCTGCTCATAGATTGCCTCCATTGATTGCTCAAGTTGTGGCCTCCTCCAAACCTCCCGGTGAAGGTAAATCTCAGTGGTGGTTTTGGATCTCTATTGTGCAAAAAATCCTACTTCTACCACCAAAATGTTTTGGTTAATGAATATTAGATGTTATCTTCCCAAATAACAGGGTCTGAACCACTGTTTTTGTACGATAAACTTTTTAAATGTATTTCTATATTCTCATTCAGCTGACCATCAGAGAGACACATCAGCACCCTGTACATCTGCCAAAGAACACAAGTCCCTTTCTCTCAAACTTTGCTTAACATAATAATAAAATAATAACAGTAAGGTTTTAACATAACAATATAACCATAACAGTAAGCGGAGTCTGAGTTGTCAGACCAGTGAATTAAATGTATGAATCGATGTTCATGCCAAACAATCGCACATGCTATTTCCTTAAATACAAGTAAGCACCAAATACATTAAGCACTGTATTGTGAATTTCTCATTTAGTAGTCGATTGTTCCCTTATTCAGTTTCAATACTGGGTGTACTGTTATCAGAGGTTATAAAGAAACCACTGAAAATCACATAACATTTCCTATTGTGTGTTTATACTATATGCAGTATATTTTTAATTCCATGGAGATCAAAGGTATTTGTCTTTCAACAAACACAAGAGAAGAAAGCTGTTCTTTTCCTTTTCAACAGATTGCTCAGTACCTACTTTGCATTGCTCTTATGTTCTATCTGTATGTTTAAACCTTATGAGACACTTGAGGTCCTTCTTTTGTATACTTTTGAGATATTTCCAATTTTGATCATTCACATCTTATCTGTAAGAAGCATTGCTGGCTAGGTAGGGACTTCCTCACCGGAGGGAATAGCACATATGGAATTTGTTACGAACGGATCACATTTCGAGACAGCAATTGGACTGAAGCCCAGAAATATCACTGACACATTTCTTTGTGAGCACTATGTCAAGATAATTTATTTCTAGTGAATTTAATTAAGACAATTTTATTGAAACCTAAATTTTAAACAAACGCATTTAAAAAAAACTATTTTATTTGACTCCTTCAAGACTATTTTATTTTTGTATTATGCCACATAAGTGCCACATAAGACCTATAAGGGTCAGATCCGCAAGACAAGATTAATAGAAGGTAATTTATCTTAGCCGCAGATGAGTTACGATAGCATATTACTTTAACACATTTAAGTGCTTTTGGATATACAGATTGAAAACACTGAGTCCAAAAGGACTTAATGAAGGATTTTCCTTCTCCCCCTTTCTTTAAGGATTCTCCCTATAATTTTGATCCCTTCTATGTGTACATAACTATATATATTTCTTAATTATCTCATCTATTTAAACTAGATCAACTGGTAAAGTATTGACTCAAATGTAAAGGTATTTTCTGTATTCTTTGTTATAAGATCTCTGGGCACTGTATTGTAACTATTCACAAGACAGGACCATTACCTATCAAATATTGACCTTACTATAAGGGTGTTTCTGCTTTGTGATTTTTGACTATCGCAATTATCTATAAGGCATGACCTGTATTGAAATTTATAGATTTTGCTGTAGTATCTATTAAGTTATTTCTACACTACCTATCAACAACTGAACATCTATATTTAGGGGGATGTGTACAAATGATATCATTTGATGTTTGAGGTCCATATAATTTGTTCCCTCCCTAAATATCTGGAATTTGTAAACACATCTACAGGTCCACAATAATATATGTACTTACTACTAATGTACTTTTATTGTTTTATTAACCTACAACAGTACTCAGGATCTCATATGATACTATACTTTGCTTTACACTATAATATTATGATGTTGTTTTAACAATGCTTTGGAGCCTAGTGTTCGCATAGAATGTGAATCATTCATACCTGTGGATGCTTCTAAGCTATAAGGGGTTAACCCGGCTTTTATATGCAGGCTGTCTCAGTGACTGTGGTTTCACCCTGTTTGGTCTTTCTCCGCCCACTCTGACATCACGGCATCAGATTGGATGCATGACGTCACCAGTTTTCATCGATCTCTGCCCATTGATGTCGCGGCACCAGATTGGCCACATGACGCCACTTGGGGAGCGAAGTCTTACCATTTAAATACCCGGCAGGCTAACTTTGTTAAAACGCTCTCGATAAAGGCGCAACATAGCACCCAAACGCGTGTCCAGCATGATGCTGCCGTTAGGCTATTTGTTTTAATAGGGTCTTCTATGTAGCCAGATACTCTTTACCTTAGAGCTGCCTCGAAGCAGCTAGCTATCCGTAGGGTAAGCATAAGAACCCAGCACTTTTTTCTACTAATTTTGCAGTGTTAGATTCAGAGACTGGAGGCAAACTGGCAATGTTGCTATCTCTTCAGTGTGGGGAGGACATTTCTAAACTTAGTGCTGTGGTATCTTAGTGGGGAAATTGCATGTTTTTGTCCTGGTTGGGGTACTACTTATATATATATATATATATATATATATATATATATATATATATATGGCTGGAATTCACCTCAAACAGCCAAACTGTCTCCCTTTCTCATACCTTCTCTGTCTGTACCTATAAAAAGGATGTTTTATTATCCTGTGAACATATTGACCTGTTTCCTATTTTAACTTTTTTTTTTTACTTGTATCCCCATTGATTGTTGTAGAATTGCTCTACTAGCTACACTCTCATATATACTTCAAAGATATTCAATTTATAACATTGTAACTTCGAATAGCTACCGGAGAAATTGCTTTATACCTGGGTGGATCTAATTTAGTTATATATAGGACAGGTCAGGGAGGCTTAATAGATTTCTCCTCTTTAATACTTTTTTTCTTTTCACTTACACTTTTTTCTTTTCACTGTTAATTTTTTGCTTCACGTTTTATGCATGGTTATTTGTCTTATTACTTATTAAGGATTTGTATACAGTAAATTTCCGAAAAGCAAGTCCTGCGCCCCAACTCCCACTACTCTTGGGCGGCAGCAACGACCATAGTAAACATTAGCCCCAATACATTTAGTAAAAACCAAAGAAAAAAGTTACCTGTGATCTTCCCAAATTTGCATATGTAAACAAATGGAGGTTATTTAGTTACTCCAATGGCCATTAGAGAGATGCCCACCTGCCACGTCAAGGCAAACCTCTTTGGTGAGTCCTACACTGACTAGTCACCTTGCTTAATTGAGCTTCTGGCAAAGATATCTCTAATGAGGCAGAGAGGGCTATTTTTATAAACTCCTACTTCCTTTTAACCCTTAATAGGGAACACATGGGATAGGCGGCAGCATTGTAACATAGCTGTGTGATACAAAAAGTGAATACAAATACAAAAAAACAAGTCCTGCGCTCACTCCCATCACTCCTGGGTGGCAGCAACAACCACGGTACACATCATCCCCAATACATACAGTAAAAACCAAAGAAAAAGTTACATGCGCTCTCTCCTAAATCCCTATGTATATTTAAACAAATAGAGGTTATTTAGTTACTCCAATGGCCATTAGTGTCAGCCCCTTTGTACTTACCCTGGCGGTCTGCCGAGATGCAGATGCTCCAATCCATCGGACCGCTGTTCCCACGCAGTATGAGGCTCCTGACAGCGAGAGAGCGCAGGTAACTTTTTTCCATAGAGTAAATTTGTTTATTATGAATGATGTGAGTGACTGATTTTGTATGAACATGTGTCATAAAAAGGGGGAGAGGGGTGGATTGACATGACTGGGCCAAGAGCAACTACAACCTTAAATACATAATTACCTGGGCCAATCATACTACGAGAACCCACAAAGTAAGATAGCAAGAGGAAGAATTGTCTTTCTTCCTAGTAATGTCAATGCATAAGTTAGCTTTCATCTCCATTGAAAAGTAGTGCAAAAAGAAAATTAGCTCATAATGATCCATTTTGGTCCAAATTTAAATTTTAGACTCTGAAGAAACAATGTAGCAGCCACTCTGCCCCTTTGAATCTCTACAAAAGGACTGAAATAGACTGGATAACGAAATAATTAAAGCATTTACAGTATGTATGTAAACAGCCAACTATACACAAAATTGATCAGTTATACAATGTGCTAGTTATGAGATAAATGTAAAAGTTGAACTTTAACAAGATTTAACAGAAAGGTTTATTGTGTCAAGATATCATGTTCTGTTTGCTTTTCCATTCATTTAGAATTTGTTGTTGCTCGCAAATCATGTTGCATATTAATTTGTGATTCCTAGTTTAAGAAATAAATTTACGTACCATAGATCTGTTTTGTTGGATATGCAAGTACTACTTTATAATTAACAAGCAAAGGTTGGCATTCTATTAAATCCCCAATAAATATATTTCCACTATAAATTGTGAAACATGCAGACAGTAATAAGCCATTTGGGGTACTTTTCAGTTGCAGCTGCTGCATGATAAATGTGTGATTATAAGGACAAATTATATGAGGAGCCGTAATTTACAATTAAAACGATCATTAACAGCTCTTACAATTGCCATTCATCAGCATTAATTGGGGACAGATGATGATTTTAGTAGGGAACTCGAGTCATTATCCATATTTCAGTGCTTTATGTATACCTGAATTCTCTTAATAAAGTGATTATTGTTCTATATCTCCTCACTGTTCATTGCCATTTGGATTATATTGCAAATATACAATTTACAATTAACATATAGAATAGAATTGTATGTGCAAACTATTGACATCAACTTAACCCCTTCACGACGGGTGACGGACGAGGTCCGTCATCCTGGGGATGCCCTTAACGACGGGTGACGGACCTCGTCCGTCACGCGGTAAAATTAACCCCAGATCTGGGGTTAATGGTGCTCCGGTCTGCCTCTGCATTAGAGGCAGACCGGGAGCACCGGATCGGGCTGTCAGAGTACATGTGCCCGCTCTGACAGCATGCCAGAGCGGGCACATGTGCTCTCTATACTCACCTCCGCCTCCCTGCACTTCCGGGTTCAGTGTGAAGTGCAGGGAGCCGGATCTGCAGTGATCCTGCCCCCTGGTGTTAAAAAAAAAAGTTAAATTAAAATCCCACCCCCCCTTTACCCATATTAATAAAAAATTAAGCCCTTCCCAGCCAATTGATCACTGACTACAGTGATCAATTGGCAGGGATTACATTTTAATATGATCTGATTTTTTTTTTAACCCCTGAGGGTTAATTCTTTTTTTTTTTAACCCTCAGGGGTTAAATTTATTTTATTAATTAATTTAAATATTTTAAAATTATAAATTTAGCTAGCTGGGGAGGGTGGAAGTTAGTGGGGAATTGGGGGATTTAGTGTTAGGCTAACTAGGGGTTAACGTTAAAAAAAGTTTTAAAATAAGCTTTAAAAAGTTAAAAAATTAAGTAAAAAAAAAGTTTTAATAACGTTTAAGTAAAAAATAAAAAAATAAAAAACCCTTTACCCAGTCCAAATAAAAATTAACCCCTTGCCTGCCAGTCTATCACTGCCTACAGTGATCAAAATACAGATCACAGTATTATACTGTGATCTAATTTTTTTTTAACCCCTGACGATTAACTTTTATTTATTTTTTAACCCTCAGGGGTTAAATTAATTTAATTAACTAATTTAAATATTGTATAATTAAATATTTTGCTAGCTGGGGTGGGTGGGAGTTATGGGAAAATGGGGAATTTACTGTTAGTGCTGCTTACTGCTAGTTAGGGGTTAACGGTAAAAGAAAAAGCTTAGAAAAATGTTAAATCTGTAAAAAAAAGTTTTAAGAAAGTTTAGGAAACTTTAAAAAAATGAATAAGCAAAACAAAAGTTTAAAAAATAGTTTTAAAAAGTAAAAAAAGTTTTAAAAAGTAAAAAAATACATTTAATAACGCTCATTACCACTACACCTGGTACAAGCTAGCGGAAAAATGATCCCACGCTAAGGTTCAAAATATGCCTTTTGAAATACCCTGGGATGTCTTCTTTAAGAAATGGTATGGCTTTATGGGGTATTTGGATTATATAGCCTGGTAAAATACTCTAAAATGGGACATGGGCACAGCGTAAAAATTTAAAGTTTGAAAAAAATGGAATGGCTGTGTCCCAAATGTGCCCCTCCGATGTCCACATATACCTGGCAAAGGTACATACGGGGGTATTTTTGTACTCAGCCGACATAGCTGAGCAACATATAAAGTATTATAGAGTGGTGGTACACAAAATGTTTGCAAAATATACTGTGCAAACTCACTTTGTGTGTCAAAAAGGCAGAAAAAACGCTTATTACCACTACACCTGGTACAAGCTAGCGGAAAAATTATCCCACACTAATTTTCAAAATATGCCTTTTGAAATACCCTGGGATGTCTTCTTTAAGAAATGGTATGGCTTTATGGAGTATTTGGATTATATAGCCTGGTAAAATACTCTAAAATGGGACATGGGCACAGCGTAAAAATGTAAAGTTTGAAAAAAAATGGAATGGCTGTGTCCCAAATGTGCCCCTCCGATGTCCACATATACCTGGCAAAGGTACATACGGGGGTATTTTTGTACTCAGCCGACATAGCTGAGCAACATATAAAGTATTATAGAGTGGTGGTACACATAAGGTTTGCAAAATATACTGTGCAAACTCACTTTGTGTGTCAAAAAGGCAGAAAAAACGCTTATTACCACTACACCTGGTACAAGCTAGCGGAAAAATTATCCCACGCTAAGGTTCAAAATATGCCTTTTTAAATACCCTGGGGTGTCTACTTTAAGAAATGGTAGGCCTTTGTGGGGTAGTTTGAATTTAAAACTTGGAAATTGCACATAGGTCCAGCGTCAAAATTCAAAGTTCTGTAAAAACTGATATGGCTTGGTCTCCAATATGCCACTGTAGCTTCACAAAATAGTGCCAAAGACATTCATTGGGGATGTCTTTTTACTCAGAAGACTTAGCTGAGCATAATTTGAAGGTTTTGAACTTAGTGGCACATATAAAATATACAAAATGCCCAGCAAAAATGCAATCCGTATGTAAAAAAATGCACAAAATTATTTTTTACCACATACTTTGGCATATATTGGTGAATAAATGGGGGCATGCTAAGGCACAATATGCACCTTATGATATACCCTGGAGTGTCTACTTTTACAAATGGTAGGCCTTTGTGTTTTTTTTTTTGAACAGTCAAACTGTTATAATACCCCAAATGGAAGCATAGGCTCATTAAATCCGTCTCTCAAAATTCAACTGTGAATACTGAAAAGGACAGGTCTCCTGTATGGCACTGTAGCTTCACGAAATAGTGCCATAGACATACAATGGGGGTGTCCTTTTACTCAGAAGACTTAGCTGAGCATAATTTGGGGGGTTTGAACTTAGTGGCACATATGAAATATACAAAATGCCCAGCAAAAATGCAATCCGTATGTAAAAAATGCACAAAATTATTTTTTACCACATACTTTGGCATGTAATGGTAAAAAAATGGGGGCATGTTAAGGCACAATATGCACCTTATGAGATACCCTGGAGTGTCTACTTTTACAAATGGTAGGCCTTTGTGGGGGTTTTTGAACAGTCAAACTGTTATAATACCCCAAATGGAAGTATAGGCTCATTAAATCCGTCTCTCAAAATTCTACTGTGAATACTGAAAAGGACAGGTCTCCTGTATGGCACTGTAGCTTCACGAAATAGTGCCATAGACATACAATGGGGGTGTCCTTTTACTCAGAAGACTTAGCTGAGCATAATTTGGGGGGTTTGAACTTAGTGGCACATATGAAATATACAAAATGCCCAGCAAAAATGCAATCCGTATGTAAAAAATGCACACAATTATTTTTTACCACATACTTTGGCATGTAATGGTAAAAAAATGGGGGCATGTTAAGGCACAATATGCACCTTATGAGATACCCTGGAGTGTCTACTTTTACAAATGGTAGGCCTTTGTGGGGGTTTTTGAACAGTCAAACTGTTATAATACCCCAAATGGAAGCATAGGCTCATTATATCCGTCTCTCAAAATTCTACTGTGAATACTGAAAAGGACAGGTCTCCTATATGGCACTGTAGCTTCACAAAATAGTGCCAAAGACATACAATGGGGGTACCGTTGTACTCAGCAGAAGTAACTGAACACATAATAAAACTTTGTACAGGAATAGCACACAACAACTTTACAAAATACACATGAGAAGTTCTTTGTTATACGTTTGTGTGCGAAAACCCCCCAAAAACAGAATTTTACTCCAATATTTAGCAGAGGTTGGCGGTAAAATGGCTACGTAGAAAGTGTCAAAACAACCTTAGGTAAATAGCCTGTGATGTCTACTTTATATAAATATATACTTTTGTGTGGCAATTTTGTTTTATTTTATGGCTATTAGGCTTACAAGACAAACATACCAAATTCTAAAATCGCTCCATATTAAAATTTTATTTTACTCCTTGTGCTTTGTGACCTGTAACTACCAAAAAAAACTTAAAATCCCAGACACATTATATATTCTGTAAATCAGAACAAATAAATGAATTCATTTTTAATTACTTTCCTTAACCTGCACTAATTATGCACACATTATGATTGCAAAAACTGTAAAAAAAAACAATATTTTTCATTTTTTTTGCATTTTTCTGTATTTTTTTTATAATAAGTAAGCATTTATATATTTATATGTTATATCAAATTAAAGCCCTTTCTGTCCTTTAAAAAAACAGTATATAATATGTGTCGGTGCAATAAATGAGAGAGATGCAAATTGCAGTTGAACGCAAACAGCAAGAAAATGCAAAAATTGCTTGTGTCATTAAGCGTAAGTCAAGCTTCTGAAGCTCTGTCCTTAAGGGGTTAAGTGGTCAAACCTAAACCTAGAGCATGGAAACATAGAAACATAGAATGTGACAGCAGATAAGAACCATTCGGCCCATCTAGTCTGGCCAATTTTGTTACATTCTAATTATATTGTTCTTTGATAATATTATTTATTGTATAATACATTTAAGTGTTACAATGAAACCAATGAACAAGTTTTATTGTTGTCTTACTTTTATACTTATAAAACTTATACACAGTATCAAGTAAGTATAATGGCTAGATAGCTTTACTCATAAAGATAAATAACATTTGCTACCACCTTCTTTGCATTTGAAATATTCAACAATGAAATATGTTACTTCAAGCCAGGCAATATCTATTGGATGGACCATGTCTGCGTGGCACAGTCTTATACACTGTGTCCATGTAAAATATTTTTATTCTCTCCTTTTCACTTTGTCACCTTCAACATGCTCCAATACTAACTTCTTTGAAACTGCTATTTCCGGATTATCCCTCCTTCAAAACCTTCCTTTTTAGCGTTTCAAATTTTCAAATTATTTTTTCTCCAAACCTTACCTATTCATCTCTGCTGCTATAATCCTGCAAAAAGTTCCCTTCTTCATAATTCCTTCCCATGGAACAGCCTGCCTACCCCCATCAGACTCTCTACTAGTCTTCAATTGTTTAAGAAGTGCCTTAAAACCCATCTCTTTAGGAAAGCTTTTGGCCTCCCAGAGTAACATCTACCTTACATACCTGTCTCTTGCTCTCTCCTAAAGGCAGGGCCAGCCCAAAGCATTGTGCTGCCTGGACCGAAGGTTGAAATGCTGCCCCCCCCCATCCCCAACAGCACTACACCAAGCACACCAGTGAGGGAGAATGTGACAGGTGGCAGAGTGACTGGGGGAGGGACGTGGTGACACAAGTGACAGAGTGAGTGACAGGTGGCAGAGTGACCGAGGGAGGGAGGGGGTGACAAGTGGCAGAGTAATTGAGGCAGGGGTTAATACAGTGAGGGAGGGAGTGGGTGGCAAGTGGCAGTGTGACTGAGGGAGGAGTTGACACTGTGATGGAGGGGATGACAGGTGGAAGAGTGACGGAGGGAGGGGGTGGCGGAGTGAGGGAGGGGGGACAGGTGACTGAGGGAGTGGTTGACACAGTGAGGGAGGGGGTGACAGGTGGCAGAGTGACTCAGGGGGGAGAGGGTGGCAGAGTGAGGGAGGGGGTGACAGGTGGTAGAGTGACTGAGGGAGGGAGGGGTGACACAGTAAGGGAGGAGGTGAAACTGTAAGTGAGGGGGTGGCAGAGTGACTGAGGGAGGGAGGGGTGACAGGTGGTAGAGTGACTGAGGGAGGGAGAGGGTGACACAGTAAAGTATTTGTGTTTTCAAGTATTGTGTTTTACAGAATGAGCAAAAACAAAGGTAGAGCAAAGTGTTACTGCATAAAAGGTAAGGGCATTATGTAATGTTTATATTGTATATAAAGGTTTGTTGTAGTTAATTAAGTGTACTATGTGCAATTAATAAACAAATATTTATATTAGTGTATAAACATCTATTTGGCAATATATGTCCTGATTGGGTGAGTGGTAACCAGTCAAGATATTAATAGCTGTATAGAAATATTACCACACAATCAGGGACCCAATCACATACTCCCAGCCTGTTACATACTATCACCAAAATACATTTAGACACACCATCCTATAACTCCATGCAGTCACGTACAGCCCTGCACAGTTACATTCAGCTAACCGAGTGAATTACATATATTTACTTAAATTTTAACATTTTAAATCTGACATTAACATTATTTTTAAATTTGAGGTGTGCACTCAAGATGATGGAGTGAACTTGGTGGTAGTAAGGAAATATTTAAAATTCTTAAATTAAAATGCAACAACTTGCATATTAAATATTGCTTTCTACACAGTGTTGTAGGGCGCTCTTTGTCAGTTGGTGTTGCTAAAGAATATGTACAAGTAAATAAATATGTATGCATTCAAAGTTTATGTGTTATATAGTGTATGTAACGAATCACCTGGCACCCTGACTCTCTTTCCCCAGAGAGTGAAGCAGGAACAAGCTCTTAAAAGAGCTTAGTGATTATCCAAGGGAGTATGAATAGCATAGCAATTCGTTGTAGCTGTTTCCCCCAATAAGAGACAGGACTCTAAATTGAGGATGAAGTAGAACTGGTTTAATAAGCCACAGGACTTTCTTATATCCACATTTTCCCACAAGGTTACCACCCACGTGGACCTTGTGGTACACAGGACACAAAGTTACAACAGCCAATCAACACAGTACAGTACAGTCAGACACTCCCAGCTAAGGCACACAAACCCTCCCCTCTGCGTGTGATATAATTACTAAACACAATGGGCTAACTTAATTATCACAGGCAGAAAATATACAGTTTTACCCAAAACACAGAATCACCCCAAAAACAACAACATATCCCTACAAATCATACATCCCTGGGTAGCTCTGATCTGGGCAAACAACATATCCAAAAATCACCCAGATCAGAGCAGGGGTTCAGGAAATTCCTCAAAGTCATATTTGACCGACCGCAAGCATGGCTTTCATGCCCAAAACAGTTCCACAGATTTAGGCTGTGCGGGCGGTCTATTTTCTCCTCTATCCTGGAGATAATTGGCTTAAGTAGCTGTGGTAAGCCAATTATCTTCAGGTACAGGAAATATCTCTAAGTCCAAAAACTGTTACAAAAACCACATAAAACTACATAACTCATATAATACAATGTTTACACTTATATGTCCAACATATCCCCAGATAGCTTGGTTCTGAGCGCTCAATATGTCCGAAAAGCGCTCAGATCTCACAAATACAGTTGGATTGCCATGGGGTTAAACAATAGCAAAAATTGATGAGAGATTGAGGAGGGACAAAGCAGCCAGTTTCAATTGGTCTGGCAGTGTCCCTGGGACAACGCCCTGCTGGAGAACAATAGAACAGGAAAAAGGGGGAGGGGAAGAGGCACATTTTCCCATGGAATTAAAGGGGCAGAAAAAGTGTTTTAAAAATCCAATAAGCCCAAATAGACTTTATAAATGACATTAAACCCCAGAGGCCATAGTCTTAGGGCAGGAGGCTGGCAAGCAGGCCCCTCCAAACATTCATGGCAAACTCCCTTAAAAAGGGTAGTGTGTCACAGTGTATATATACAATAACTTTGTATTTAACAATTTAATATTTTTATTGTGAAAATGATTTGACCATACTTTTGCCCTATTGTATTATTCTTAAAATGTTTTCCAGTAAAATAGAAATGCAAATTGAATAAACGAGCTAAAATGAACAAACTACAGGAAATAAAATTGACAAGTTGGAAGTATAATTAATTTCACAATCTCCTTATTATAGAACCACTCTATCCTTAATACAGTTTGCATTTTACTTTTTGTGATATGTCTATTAATCAACATGCTACTTTGATATCAAGATTGATCCATTTCTACTAAGCTAACATTATTAATAGTGACTGGTGAATTTTGAGACCAAAAGGATGCTGTATAATAGATTAAAAAAAAGTGATCGCTTATATTTGGATTGAAAACTACATCACTAGATTGCATTAGGCATAGAACAGAGGTTATTATTAAATTTTGTCAAAATCTAATTTAAAAAGATCATGCACAGCATATATGTAGTTTATAAAACACTCGTCTGATAATAAGTTTACATTCTTTCTTTTATTTAAAAGTTTTATTTATGTTTTCAAGTAATTACAGAATGGGCAAAAAAAAAAGGTAAAGCAAAATTTTACTGCATACAACTGTACCAGTCTTATTATCTCCCAAAAGGTTTTAATGTGCTTTTTGTAAGAATACATCCATACAAACAGGTAGGATAAGGAATAAATAAATAAATAAGCAGTATCATGCCTGTTGTTCCCAAATCATGGGCAAATATTGTATGTTAACCAGATAAAGTTGCTTCTCACCATGCCTATTTTCTATCTGCTTTTTGTAATATCATCTTTTCTTAATTCAATTAAGCACTGAACAAATTGTAGTGCTTTTCAAACAACGAGTGTAGAATTCTAAACACAATTAACATTGGAAGGACTACAGTTGGCCCATCAAAAGCAGAATACATGAAATTAACGTTTTGACCACACCACGTGTCCTCATGAAATCTGTTTAGATTTGATAAAGACCACTTGGCTTGGTTGATATTTTTTTTTTTTCATGTACTCTGTTTTTAATTAAAGATTGCAATTTTCCCACTTGAAGTGCACAGATCTATATTTCTATATTGATTGAATAAGGGTCTTACCCACCCCAAGTCCTTGATTGCACCACTGGGTGCTTTGTTTAATGGAAGTGTGCACTCCCTGTTATATAAAATTAAGAACATTTTAATAATTTAGTTGAGGAGGGAATCCCGAAGTTCAGGTCTTTATTCAATGAGTATACCTAATCCAAAAATAAAAAAACAACACTATAACACAACTTCACCAAATATGCAGAAATAATCTCTCTTCCATATAATCTCTTTTTCTGGATTCTCTCCACAGTTTCTATTTTTTATTTGTATTTTTATATAGTAAAGTTAAGATAATTAAATGAAACGCAAAGTTTGAAGAGTAGTAAAACAAATGATTGCATAAGATATATATGTCAACTCACTGGTTAAGAAACACTCTAAGCACCATAAAGCTTGCCTTACTGGGTTTGGTGTCCGTAGTTAAAAATGTTTTAATGGTTTCACTTTTTACCTGGGATCCCCTTATCACTGCTTCTCCCCTTTACTACTACATAACTGGAGAGATGGAAGCTTGTATGCAGTGCAAGGCTTAGCTCATTGGCCAAGAGTGATCAACTAACATGGAGTATCTCAACATTTATCAGAGCTGACATTCCATGCTTATTAACAGGTAACACTCAGATATAGCAAAAAAAGAGAGTATTTTTTACATGTACATATGTAATTGATAAAATAAACGTAAACGTGTTTATATATATATATATATATATATATACATTTATATATATAATTTATTTACTGTATTTTCCATAAAAATACAAACAAAAGTATGATTAAATGGAACAAAAAAAGTGTCCCAAATGAAATACCTCAAAACAATTTTTCATTTCCTTATTTATAAGAAAAAGTTTCCAAATGGTATATTTTTAATTCAATAAAAGGACAAACAGACATTTCCATCATTTTTACATAAATCTAATAATTACTAAAGATGCAAATGAACATGTATAAACACTATTTGTCTCTTTCATAAGTAAAATATTAACAATAAGCGTAAAAATCTAAAGGTTTTTAGGGCTGTGCATAAGTGTTGAGGAAGGAGGTCATGGGACATTGGGGCATTGGTATGTAAGTAAGGTAGCTGTGGGGATTTACAGGATGTTATGTGATGGGGTTAAGGCATTCATGGGAGGTTTTTCATATCAACCAATGCATTAGAACATGCCATTTTTTTATACATACATATATATATATATATATATATATATATATATATTTATGGGATGGCGTTATCCTTAACTTTGAAGGTGGCCCTGGTGTCATAATTGAAATCTAGCAATATTTAGTGAGTTATTTCTTTTTCAAAGATAGTGTGTACACTGCACCCTAGTGGCTGACTAAAGTATTACACTCTCGTTACCATCTACAGCTGAATGTTACAATGTCATTTTAGGTTATCAGTGTGTTGAAACTATATTTGCCTGTGCTTGTTTTCTAACCTACTCATTACGAAGTGATGGTTCTCCTTAGATTTAATATTATGTATTATTAATCAATGTATAGTGTTTGCAAGATACAAGCTACACCCTCCTTTACAATATGTATTAGGATCCAATGCTATCAAGTAAGCTGTTCAGGTGTTTTTAGTCTGTAGTATACAGACACTACCCTGCTTCCAGAACTCACTGTGATACCTAGACTCTTAATAGTTCATTAATAGTGGTTAATTAAATAAAATAATGAATATATATAATCATAATAATAATTGTGTCATGTATTTTTCTCACTGGTATTCTGCAGATGTAATTAAACTATATACAGTTTTAATTAACTGGCACTTGCACATTGCAGAATAAATATGAATTGAGACATGTCAAAATATAGCTCTAGTTTAAATGTTCAATGAGCATCAACAATTGAGCCATCAATAAGATCTCTCATATGAACACAACTGATAAAAATGCACATTTTGATTAGAGGGCAGCAATATGCATACATTTTAAGAAAATAGAACACAGGTATCGATATTAGACTTGTGTATGGTGGAAAAATTGATATGTCCAAATAAAAAGTTTGGGTTCGGTCACTTAAGGATTCATCAATGAGGTGTTTCGGTTCACACAAATTTTCTCCATGCGATCATTTTGTTAAAAATGGTTCCGACAAACCAAAATGGCTCAAAAGTATATAATTGGATTATTTCACTGAAAGGGTGTAATATGCACCACAGTAATATGCATTATAAAACTCTGCAGTAATATGCATTATGAAACTGCAGTAATATGCAATGTGTTTGAATTTTATGAAGCATCACAATAATTTTGAGAGTGCATGAATTACTCACAGAGCATAAACATGCACGTTTTTTTCTGTCAAGCGTAATATTATCTGACTGTGCCAACCCCGAGATTAAGCTCTGAAACCACCCCTGATTTGCAAACAACCTAACACATTAAAAAAAAAAAAAAAAAAAAATACACCACAGGATTTTTACACACTAACCACGCTTTTCAAGTACATTTTGAGGTGGTGTGTAAAATGTATGATTGGCTAGTAGCTCAAAACCTGAAATGTTGAGCCTTTTATCATTCTCGATACATTTTCACAGGTGAAACCATGGCAGATGGTTCCCAGTTAGAATGCTGCGAAACACCAGGATTGTTTCTATTGCTCGGTATGTTATCAGAATGTTCTAAAATTCTGACATAAATTTGTCAGTTGTAAAATTATGTACATAAACTATTTACTACAGTGCAACTGTGGAGTGTTGTGTACATCAGATACATTCTGAGTTATGTACAGAAAAGACCGTGAATAGTGCACTTTAATATTATGCAATTTCAAGTATACAAAAGCGGCTTCACACTTTAAAGGGAACCTCTCTCACCCACTGTGGTAGATGCACAAAATACAAAATTATACATGCCCCGGTTATGAATTAACTTCTCCCCTGTGGCATATATTAAGTGGAGCGCTGGAGATAGTAAATAGAAAAAATAGTAGTACACACTCACATCCAATACATGTTGGATATATTCATGACATAAATGGGAGAGAGAAAATATAACATAGCATAAATCTGTGTGGAGTTTATGCAAGAAGTGGTAGGAGTGAATAATGCCAACTCACATTGAGAAGAGCCTCTGTTAGGACAGGCTCAAATCTCTTGTGCTTATCTGCCATCTGGTGGCACCTTACCCTCTGATAACGTGGAGAGTTGCCCTCAGAAAAAAACACAGAAATTAAAAACCTCCATAGTGAAGTATATAGTGTTCGTATAATGTTGGTAATAGACAAATAAATTCTGTGCTCACCTTTTCCAGAGCCTATGTAACCTGGCTCTGGGTGTATTTACACAGGTGGCTATAAAGAGGGCACCACCCTTCTTTTAGGAAGCAGAAGTACAGGTAGTCTGAATAGGGCTAGGAATTTTATTACAAATAAACAAAATAGAAAGATAAAATAAAATAGTTAAATAGTAAAAAGTAGTTAAAATGTCCCAAATTAGACTCCTCTCGCTCTGGAAAAGGTGAGCACACAATTTATTTGTCTATTACCAACATTATACGAACACTATATACTTCACTATGGAGGTTTTCCATTTCTGTGTTTTTTCCTGAGGGCAACTCTCCACATTATCCGACGGTAAGGTGCCACCAGATGGCAGATAGGCACAAGAGATTTGAGCCTGTCCTAACAGAAGCTCTTCTCAACGTGATTTGGCATTATTCACTCCTACCACTTCTTGCATAAACTTCTTTACTATCTCCAGCGCTCCACTTAATATATGCCACAGGGGAGAAGTTAATTCACATTCTGAGTTATACATCATAAAACTGCAGCTATTTTGCTTACACCATGCTTACATCATGTAGCTAATTCCTTCATATAATGTTCTGGGGGAAAAAATGAGTTTTTGTTCATAGTGTTCAGAATGTTTTTTAAAAATTGATACAAAGAAAATAGTTCCCATGAAATTGTGTATCTGGTTGGTGCAGTTAAAGCAAATTGCTAGATGATATTCCCCAGTAATTTTAAAAGTTTAGACTGTATTATGGTAGAGGAAATATCAAAATCTAGTGTAGATTATATCTAACCACAACGAGATTACATTTCTCTTATCTGTGTTTAACACCTGCTGGAGAAAATGTGAGCAGCCTGGTACATTTATCTATGTTTGGTAGTCTTGTTTCTACAACTCTCTTTTTGAGAGTAGATTCACATTCTGTTAAGTACTTTTACTTACCTCTTGTAACCTTTAAATCTTGGTTTCTTTCATTAGATAAACAAGTTTCTTAAGAAGATTAGATATAAAACCAACCACTAATATAACTGCTGATATCTCAGTAAGTTATTTTATTCTAAAAGAAAAACAAAAAAGACCCTGTCTTAAAGGGACTCTCTAATCACCACACCAACATAGGACGAGAAACTCCAGACCCCTAAAGACTTTAGCTTGCTGAAAAGCTCAATATGTGAATAATGTGCCCTCTTTTTTTTATTTTACAAAAAGTGTAGATTTCAATAGAAATGTACCTTTTATAAATTCACCTGGTTACACTCCAATGGCTTTCAAGCAGACAACAGATCATTTTCTTCAGTTTCTTCCTGGTTGGCTTAGCTCAGTGGAGCTAAATTCAAGAGGCAGCAATTGCCCAGAGCACCTGCCTTGCAAAGACTTCACATTGAGCTGCATTGGGAAGTCTGTGATTGGACTGCCACAGAAAGTCTGAGCGTGGTTAGAAGAGGAGGTGTTGCAAAAGCCGCAGACTAAAGATCTGCAGGTTATTTTACCTATACACCCAATAAAAAAAGGCAGAATTCAATACTTGTAAGTTTTCATTTGGCGTATATCTACTAAATAGTGATTTCTATTTAATTTGTATTTGGGCACTGGAGTGTCCCTTTAATAAATCTGTTTTAGTCTAAAGATCATACCCCTGCAGTCTCATTTAGAAATGTAATAATTTTTTTATGCAGCCCTTGCCACACCTTTCCTTACTGTCATTAACTTCTCTACACACTTTCTAAAAAAAAGAGTCAAAACGTTTGTTTCTTTTATTGCACAGTGTGTTCTAGTTATAACTTCTTACTTTCTTAGATCCATTTAAATTCCCATTTGCTGCATTGCGATACGAGTAGGGATAAATCCACCGCATGCAGCCATTTAAATAGTTTGGGCAGGTGGTGGTATGCCTTTATAATGGAAAGTCAATATCCGCTTGATTTAGGACTTTGTGTAAATTGAGAAAAGGCTATGTCCCAAAACATTTGAACCTCTATAACTTTATTCCTCCATTAAATGCCGAAGTAGCTCTCTTTGCAACAGCATTAACCACTTTGCGCTGTGTTTTGTTTTTTTAACTCATTGTAACACATTCACATCTAAGGCAAGCTCTTTAGGGCAGCCATATGGTCATTTTCCTAGCTATTTAAATGCCCTGCTGGAATTTTGGTTTGTGCACGGTCAAATCCCTGCTCACACCAGGGAGACATTAAGACCCAGATATCAATTGATATCTGGGGCTATCCTCTGTCGACCTTATTGAACACAACTATATATTCTAGACAGGTAGACTTGTTTTACACAAACGGCGTACATGCTGCAGGTATTTTGAATAAGTGGATAACCCACTTAAAGGAAACTTCTTTATGTATGGACCCCTTCTGCTAACATGTCTGCGATAAGTGGTTGTTGTGGCTGTGGCTTAAATATATGAATATTAATAATATACAATAATTAAGGAATAAGTTACAATATGTATATTTTTTTATAGTTCTTGGAGTTATGGTCGAAAATGTGGACAAAACAATACACAAAACCTAATATTAAATGTCAATTTACTACAATAATTATAGCAAGTAAGAGGCTATAACAAATGATAGCAGTAACGATCAATTACAGTACAATACAGAAAATGTACAAACTACAACATAGATTTAATAATACATAGTATTAATCAAAGACAAATGTCCTTAGCCCTTGGCTGTGGCTAAGAAGTCAGAGAGCTGATGGTCTTCCTCTTGTGCACAGTTATGAGACTGAATATCCCTTACCTCTGCTTTTTGTACCCAGTAGAATGTTTTATGGGAGGTAACTTCGTTATAGTAGGCTGACCTATGATGTCACTGCCAGACGCAATAAATCATACATAACAAATTGAAAAGAGAAACAGAGCACAGGCCTGGAGCCCGGTTGCAAGTCAATGGCTCGTGGGCTGCACCACTGTAACCACCTAAATGGAGCTTCCAAAATAAGGGCTTAACCGTTCAATTGTACAAAAACAAGATGAAGAAATTATATAGTATCCCACTAGACTAACAGCAGGAGCTTTACTGATGTAAAAAGAGAGGGGAGAAGAAAAGGAAAACCTATGTTTAATGAATCTAAGAGTATATGTAAAATGTAAACACAATGGGTAACAAAAAGGGAGATCAACTAAACGGTATTATGAAGGTCCATGTACTGGAGTGCTCTAAATTGCATATTCCCCAGTCCCCATAGTATCAGACTGAATGGAAAGGTAGTATAAACATGGTAAGGTAGAGAAAATAAATAAGAGGTACACAAAAAAAAAACATAGATATTAATACCGCACTCACATGCATATAAACATGCATAAAAAAAAGAAATCAATGTGTAAATATGCAAGAATTCATTTATTATACACTATGTCAAATTCATGAAAGTAGAAAAAAGACCACTACAACATACAAATTGATGATCTCTCTGTAAATTCATCTATTATTCACATAACAAAATTTCATAGTATATACATCCCAGACTATTTACAACTATATACAGTCCATGAACACCATATGTATGAAGCTGGAAGTTCATAAATATTCAGGTGGAACCACCACTTGATTGCTATTATATTGAGGGGAAAAAATTGAAAAATGAGCAAAAAAATAAGAAAAGGAAAAAATGAAAATAATGGAAAAAAATGAGTGGAAAAATAAAATAAAAAAAATAAAAAATGACAACAATAGAAAAACGGAAAAGTTCAAAAAGGCTAAGAAAAAAAAGTGCACTGATTAGATGGTGGAAAAATGGATGGATATCACCAAAGATAATTTTGCTGTAGGTATAGACAATTTGTTCATTAGCTGTAGGTGTCCAGTTGTTTGTTCAGGAAAAGGTCTTTCAAAGGAATATCCTTTAATCCAATGGAGCAGTAATAGGAAATAATCCTCATCTGATCGGGTCTGCAGTTCTCCTGTCTCACGTGTCTGTAGCTGGGCTTTTTTTCAAGGGTCCCTCCATTATGGAGCACCTTATCACTGTGCATGCACTTTATTTATTTTAAGTATTTTCATTTTTTTTTTGTCTTTAGTACTTAGACAGCGATTGAGAACTTGAGGGAATTAGCCTAGACGGAGTATAAGCATAGAACGCCCACGGAGGTGTTTACAGGAGATTTAGGGTTTAGAGACTAGGGACACCTTTACCAGATACCTCTAGCATTTATAAAGAGGTGGAGTAATTTGTATATATCCCTATCACTTATCTCTTTGTATATATACCCTTCACTTTATATTTTTTCCTGTGCTTATTTCTCACTGTTTAGCATATCTCTCACTATTCCTTTGTGTTTTGTCTTTTGCCTCTGGATGATTACACTAGGCTTTGTTGTAGCCAGTGTTATATACATTTCCATGAGGGCTTATAAACACAAAGGTGGAGATTGCTACTTTTTATGTTATTTCTCATATCATTACATTTGTATCCTGTGGAGTTAATGTGGCATGCTTAATTACCAACCAATAGCTATTGAGCTTATCATTCAGTATTTAGACAGCTATTTGAGAACTTAAAGGTATGTTTTCCCCCTAAACTGAATTAAAGCATAGAATATCCACAGAGGTGTTTACATGAGACTGAAGGTCTAGAGACTAGGGATACCCTTACCACAGACCTCTGGTAACCCTAGATAGGTGGATTTAATTGGTTATATCCCTATTACTTATCTCTCTGTATATACCCTTCATTTTATATATTTTTTCCTGTTTGCTTTTTTCTCACCATTTAGCATATCTCTCACTATTCATTTTATGTTTTAGTTTTTTCTTCTGGAAGATCACACTAGGCTCTGTCATAACCAGTGCTTTATATACTTCCATGAGGGCTTAAACACATAAAGGGGGAGATTGCTACCTCTTCAGTAAGTTCTCGTACTGCCAATCCATGCCCGTTTGGAACTAGTGTGATATGCTTTATTATTGACTATTATTAAGCATCTCATTCAGGGCTAATCCCCCTCCTATCAGGCTACACTGTTTAATTTGTCCTAGTACTTTTTAGAGTTGCTAATAAAGTTATTTTGTTATTTATTATTATTTTCTCCTTTAGGATCTTAGTGGAGTGGATTGGAAATTTAACCTTGTGATCACTTTCTATTCAAGTGACACCTTTGGTTCTCTACTATAGAGACACCTTTGGTTCTCTACTATATGCTACTATATGCAGTACAGTACTTTCCATCTCCTGTTTTAATTAATCCTACATACTGCCCCTAGTGGTTCCTCTAGCATATTGACATGATTATGCTTTATTTATGACATAGCTCATTAATTAAACCTACTACAGTGTTTGTGTTTAACAGCTCTCTACAGTATTGAGATTGGTGTTTGTCTTATGTGACAGACCTACTAGAAATAACATCATGTCATGTTTCCTGGTGGGAATAAAGCCATCTGTAAGAGAATTGCTTTTTGAGCACTTCAACCTTGAAGCAGAATTATTTTATATATCATATATTTACATATACATAACTAATATAGACTGCAACCCAGTGACTGAGATTATAGAACTAACATGGAAGCCTGCATATGGAAGAATCAAAACACACAAGGAAACCCCTTAAAGCCAGAGACTGTTAATCTAGTAACCACAAAGGAATCTCTGTGTCAGAAAATATTGCGACAAAAGACAATAGCAGGGATATGGGTGTTCCAGGACCTGGAAAGCAATATGTGTATGATCACAGATAACAAAAAGAAACAGTGTTCATACAGTCATTGTTACCTTCACAATGCCTGTGCACGAAAAGAGAAAGAACATCTTTGAAAATTGCTCAGCGTATAGCACCTAATCCTGTGATAAAATAAAATAGCCAATCTACTCATGATGGTGACCCCAAAAATTTAAAATAATAAGCAATAACCTGGTTATTTCTCTCTTAGTTTGTAAGTGATCAATTTTTTTTTTTAGATTGTAAATTATCAATAGTTTTTTTCCCCCGATAGATCTAGCATGCAAGGGAGCTGTTATCAATTATTTTGAGTTATATTTGAGGTAGGGGCTAACCTGTCCCCGCTCAACAAAAATTAGGAAACATTTTATTCAGTTTGCTAGCTAATCATTATATTAGTTATGATAAGATAGTGTTTTTTTTTTGTTTTGTTTTTTTTGACAATCTTTATTTGTGTGTATTTTTTTCAGTAATGAAGCAAGGTTACAGGAATAGTAATCAGGCATAAGTATAGATCTAATCAGGTGTTTAAAGGTATATCGGTTCTGGTGTGGTCTACCTCAGGCTTAGGTTACAGTTTAAAAATGCATGATATCGGTGTATTTTGGGCTAAAGTTGTAGCGTGTAGACCTTAGTCGTTCTATACCATCTCAAGTCTTTTGAACATCTGTATATGGTTCCGCATGCATTGTTTCAAGATCTATTATGTTCATTCTTCCAAAACGAAGTTGTGGGTGAGGGCAAACTGGGTATGGGGATTAAACTGGGTCTAGATGTCTGTTGGTCGTATGTACAGGGCCTAGGTCTAAGTAAGGCTTGTTCGTATAGGTTCTTGGCTTTAAGACTAGGTGAATGAGTTCGGGTTGCCCCGTGTTGCTCTGCACTAGGGTGAATAGTCGTCGCCTATAGTGTGTGTCCCCGTTGTTGGGTGATTGGGTATACGTGTCGGTCTAGCCTCCCTAGACATGACTGATTATGTGGGTCATGTTGAAGTTCTGTCTGTAGTTCGTCATCCTCGTTTGTCTGAGAGGGGCCCTCCTGAGGCAGGGTCGTCTTTTTCTCCGTCTGTGAGGTGGGTTGTAGTCTTGGGGCGTCTGGGCCATCCAGAGAGTGTATTCTACTGCTACCTAGATCTGGGCTCTTCCCTGCAGCTGTAGTCGAGTTGGTCAAGGGTACTGCACCTGCTTAGTGTTAACCATTCATGGTGAGATCCAGTCTGAGGTTGTCCTGTCCCGGGGGGGTAGGGTGGGGAAGAGGGGGGAGCGTGGGGGGATGAGAGGGAGGGGAGGAGATGGAGCGGAGTTGAAGGGATTGGGGGAAGGGGGCAGGGGGAGGGGGATGGGGGAAGGGGTCTAGGTTGGTGTATAGGTTTAGAGGACTGGTCTGTCCACCGAGATGTACAAGAGCCAGGGGGTCCAAGTCCGGTTGCATTGTTCGGTGCGACGCTGAAGGGCAGCCAACAAGGTTTCCATGGCCCGTATTTCTCCCACCCTATCTACCCACTGTTGGAAAGTGGGGGCGGCTGTCCTCCTCCATAGCGTGGGTATCAGGGATTTCGCTGCCGTCAGTAGATGTTTCATCAGGGACTTCTTGTATATTTTCAGAGACATGCTTGTGTGGTGTAGTAGCATGGGTAGGGGTTGAAGCGGAAGTTCCGGATCCAAGATTTCCCTGATTTTCGCGTTTACCATCTCCCAGAAAGGGGTGATGACTGAACAGGACCACCAGATGTGGATCATGGTTCCTCTTTCTTGTCTACAGCGCCAGCACGTCTCCTCCTTGTCTGGGTCCATGCGATGTAAGACGTCAAGGGTCCTGTACCAGGTCGTCAGCACTTTATAGCTCATCTCCTTGAACCTCGAACTGATGGAGCTCTTATGTGTGAGCAGGTATATTTTGTCCCAATCTTGGGTTGTCAGGGTCTCTCCCGTTTCTCGCTCCCATCTGGCGAGGAATTTCGGTGTTGGTCCGTTTTCTCCCTCCAGTAGCATGGCGTATTTTTTTTTTATTAGATCTGCTCCAGTTCCTGCGATATTACCAATTTCATGAGGGAGTTAGAACCACATTAAAAAAAAAATAGTTGCACAATCATTTAGGGTGATACATTTCCATTAGATCATGAACATTCAAGTGTCTATTTTGCATTGCATTGTTCACGCTACTTTTTCTAGAAGGGTCTAGAGACGAGTTAGAACTCACCTAAACTAAAATTAGCACAAATCCCTATTCAATTTTGTAGATATTTGTTTGATCAGATATGATCGGTCAGTTAATGTTACATCTTGTCTAAATCCAAAGATATTGACCATTTTTGGGGGAGTGTAAAGATGGGTTTGACCCTCCCTCAGCTTGATAAGCATTCAATAAATGAGAAATAATAAGCTTTTTATGTTGATATATCTAGTCTTACTCTAGACACATTGAGCATCTAGGGTATGGGGTAGGCAATCTTCAACATTCCAGATGTTGTGGATTACATCTCCCATAATGCTCTTACATCCCGCTGGCAAAGCATCAGGGGAGATGTAGTCCACAACATCTGGAGAGTATTGGCATAAAGACTCACACAGAGTGCTTTTTATTTGTCATGAAAAAGAGAGGAGTATTGGATCTTTGCATTCCAAACCAGAACACCTAAGGGATTAAATATGAATTGGGATATGCCTTATTTTTTTTATTAAAGGGACACTATAGTCACCTGAACAACTTTAGCTTAATTAAGCAGTTTTGGTGTATAGAACATGCCCCTGCAGCCTCACTGCTCATTCCTCTGCCATTTAGGAGTTAAATCCCTTCATTTATGAACCCTAGTCACACCTCCCTGCATGTGACTTGCACAGCCTTCCATAAACACTTCCTGTAAAGAGAGCCCTATTTAGGCTTTCTTTATTGCAAGTTCTGTTTAATTAAGATTTTCTTATCCCCTGCTATGTTAATAGCTTGCTAGACCATGCAAGAGCCTCCTGTATGTGATTAAAGTTAAATTTAGAGATTGAGATACAATTATTTAAGGTAAATTACATCTGTTTGAAAGTGAAACCAGTTTTTTTTTCATGCAGGCTCTGTCAATCATAGCTAGGGGAGGTGTGGCTAGGGCTGCATAAACAGAAACAAAGTGATTTAACTCCTAAATGACAGTGAATTGAGCAGTGAAATTGCAGGGGAATGATCTATACACTAAAACTTCTTTATTTACCTAAAGTAATTTAGGTGACTATAGTGTTCCTTTAATGTTTTATTATTTTGTTTTTCTAGATCACCCAACATGTATGTCGAGATTTATGTTTTCATTATGGATTTTAATTTATCACAAGAAAATAGGTATCTCATTGGGATGAGATATTATTTGTGCATTTATTTAGTAATAATTCTTATGAGTTATAATTTTTGCTATTTATACTTAGAATGTGATCAATGATTTAGTGATGCTTAGCTCACAGGCCCCATTTTTAGAAAAAACTGGAGTAATAGCCCTTTGAAAATTTAAATCTAATTGTGCTTATAAAACAAAGGGTTTTTTAACATCTTTGGGAGTTATGTCCCCACCACAGATATGCATAGGTATTGTATTTAGTTGAATGAATTAAACAATTAAAAAAAAATTCCAGTGAGTCTAAGATCTCTAACACCTATGTATCCCCTTAGCCCACACCAACAAATACAAAATACAAATATACACAAGGTGGAGTATCTTATATACAGTTTCAAAACGTTTTGTATCGTGAATCCTTAAGGAGTGTAATACTATAAATAGGGAGAAGAAAAACAAACACTAGAGCAATATTGTCTGTATGAAAGAGTTGGAGTGGATACAAATATGCTATTACTCTCACAAGTCAAGAGCCAGTAAATACTTGGCTCAAGATATCAGCGTGGTAGGATTTTGTAGGGTCCCACTCCCTCTTCAGTGTGCTGCAGTAACTTCAGCTTATTGACAGTAGTTACCAATTCAAAGATTGATTAAGTGCTTTATTTACCATAAAGTGCACAAAAGTGAACAGATGTAGAAAAAATAAAGAAAGTTAACAAATACCAACAGAATTTATCCATAGAAGGGAAAAAATGCCTTAGGAATATACAAAAAGACACAAACCTGATAATCAAACCAGCAGACAAAGGAATATTGGTTTTTAATAAAGAACAATATATTGTGGAAGCAGATTCCTCAACACACAAAAAAAAAAAACTACCTCAAAATCCTCTAAGAGACATTGTAACAACTTTTAGAAAATATAAGAAGGAAGCAGATTATTTTTATGTAGCTAATCCAAAAATACAAGTGTTTTACCACCTACCCAAGGTATATAAGGATATAAAGAAGCCTCCGGGTAGACCAATTATATCAGGAATCGACTCAATTTCAACAAGGATATCTGAATACATTGACACTCTGTTACAACCCATAGTAATTAAAACCCCAATTTACCTAAAAGACATGATTCATGTCTTAAAGTTTTTGCAAGAAGTACAGTGGAAAGAGGGATACATAATGGTTACATGTGACATTGCCTCTCTCTACAGTATCATTCCACACAATAAAGGGATAGAAGCAGTAAAAATGTTTTAACTAAATTTAATTTTAAGGAAGAACAGATAGCTTTTATTTTAAAAGAAATTTTACTTGTTTTAACTAACAACTTTTTTTGGTTTGAGAATAGTTTTTATTTTCAAACCTGTGGCACGGCTATGGACACCAAGTTTGCCCCCAGTTACGCCAACCTTTTCATGGCCTTTTGGGAAGAAACATATATCACGCAAGGCCTTGACTGGGTAGCAAACTTGGTGCCATATTGTCGTTTCATAGATGATATCTTTTTTATATGGACAGAAACCGTAGAAGAACTTGACGATTTTATACAGTATCTCAATTTTAATGAATGGGGAATAAAACTTACCAGCGTCAACTATAATAACAAATAATTATTTAAAAAATGTAGATGCTAAAAGCTACATCGAGAAAACTAGCTGTCACCACAAACTGTTGCTTGACAATGCCCCTAGGAAGCAATTTATTAGAATTCGAATAAATTGCAAAGAAAGTTCAGATTATATAGAGCAAGCGAATAATCTGAAAAAAACATTTCTAGAAAAGGGATATGAAGAAAATGCACTAGAAAGGGATCTGTAGGAAGTGGGAAAACAAGTAGGAAGTGGGAAAACTCATTAAATATAGACAAAAGAATTAATCACTTAACACAAATGAACTACCTTTTATTTGCAATTATAACAGACAGAACAAACAAATACAAAAAAACTATTAAAAAACATTGGCACTTACTAAGAGATGACCCCATTCTAAACAAACTCTTACCCCCAATACCAAAAATTACTTACAGAGGAGTAAATAATTTTAAAAATATTTTAGTAAAAAGCCATTTAAGTCCAAAAAAACCTAACCACTTTCTACATAACCTCACAGGATTTTATGGATGCGGCCTGTGCCTCCCATGCAGAGAAACTAAAAATAAAAGAAGACATTTAGTGGACATAGGGAACATCACCAAAAACACATACATTATAAAAGACCATCTGACGTGCCATTCCAAAGGAGTGATTTATATACTGACCATGGGGCCAGGAACAAGGAAGTGGATACAGCTTGCACACTGGCAAGGATTGTTACAAGCAGAGGGAGGAAGACGGTGATTACTGCCATATTGAACTTTACTCCCCATGGGTTGGTGAGCAGTCGGTGGACATTTATTTTTTTGCTGTTTAGCTTTTCTAATTCTACAATAAAGTACTTTTTTTACCTGTTACCCGGGTCACCAGAGCATATATTGGATCCCAAGTACTCTAGGGACTGATCCTCCCTGAGCGCCATAGCTTTGAGTGGGGCTTACACCACTCCTAATTTGTGAGTTTTATCCTACTAGGGGGTTTAGCTGTTTATGCATTTTAAATGACTTTATTGCACTAGGAGTGCTTCTCATTTTTTATCTCCTTTTTACAGATACCTACAGTGCATATTGCCCAGTGCATATTGTACAGAGTATAAGTATATGCATGTGTGTGATTGGTATAGGTGGTTGTCATATGGGATAACACCCACTCCACTTCTGTAAGCACTTTAAGATATCAATTACCACTTAAGGTTTTATAAATATCTTTTGCGCACCAGCACTTTACACTTTTGTCTTTTTTGTACCTCATTACCAAGGTTTACAGCGGGTGCTGCATATCACAAAAGTTTTCTATCATTCTGTTTTAATTATTTATGGTTGCGCCGATTTGATCTATATTGTGTTATTATATGCTGAAATGTTCATGCAATTTACTGTATGTAGGCAAAACTATTAGACCACTTAAGGTCCAAATTGCTGAACACATCAGGAATTTAAAAAATGGCATAGAAACACATAGTGTCTCCCAGCATTTCAAATTAAAGCACTACCAAAATCCAGAAGGCGTATTTTTGAGTGCAGTAAAAAAAAGTGAAGAAAGACTGGAGGGGAGGTGATTATGTGAAAAAATAAAGCAGAGAAGAAATTAAATTCATATTTAATTTTAAAACATTAAAACAGCATGGCTTAAACTCCAATTTTGAAGTTTGCCACTTTTAAATAATATTTACACCTATAGGGGACTACATATTTATTTATTAGTTATAGCATCTTTATGTTCTTATGAATATTTTATAATGGTAACATTACACATCAGATATGGGTCATGGAGAATAAAATACATTTTATTTAGATGAGTTTTGACACATAAAGGTTTTGTAAAATATTATTTATGATTCCTCTCCCACCCCTTCCCCTTTTCTCCCACTTCATATATTCTGCCGAGTACTATTTTGGACTAAAGGAATACAGAACCATAAGGCAGGCGGTGGAACACACCTATGTGTTCCAAATAGGAGGAAATACACAAGGGGAATACAGGAAGAGGAAGCTGTTACAATGGAATGCAAGGCTGCATTCCAACTCTTACAAAGAAAACCGAAAATATGTCAGACGCATACAGACATTGCGTTTCAACATGGAACGCAAATCCGGAACAGGAAGTAAACGCCCGAAACTCAGGACACCTGAAAACGGCGAACACCAACCATTTAAAAGGACAGACTACAGATCATACCAAAGCAACTGAGGAAGCCTCCAAGAGGGATGAAACACGTTTTGCACATTTCAACGACTTACTACCCAAACTGTAAGAACTTTTTACTCTAATTTTTATTGTTTTTATACTTTTGTGCACTTTATGGTAAATAAAGCACTTAATCAACCTTTGAATTGTGACTACTATCAATAAACTGAAGTTACTGCAGCACACAGAAGAGGAAGTGGGACCCTACAAAATCTTACCACTCTGATATCTTGAGCCGAGAAATTACTGGCTCTTGACTTGTGAGTGTAATAGCATATTTTGTTAATATTGCTCTAGTGTTTGTTTTTCTTTTCCCTATTTATAGGATTACACTCCTTAAGGATTCACCATACAGAACGTTTATTAAAATATAACATACTGACATAAAATGTGACTCTGTCCTCTCATGGTTTTCCTCTTATCTCTCCCAACGCTCATTCAGTGTCTCCTTTTCTAATGATACCTCCTCCCCTTGCCCTGTCTCAGTTGGAGTTCCCCAAGGCTCCGTCCTTGGTCCCCTTCTATTTTCTCTTTATACTGCCTCTCTTGGCAAACTTATTACCTCTTTTGGATTTCACTACCACCTGTACGCTGATGACACCCAACTATATCTCTCCTCCCCGGACCTCTCCCCTGCCGTCCTGCAACGTGTCACTGCTTGCCTTTCTTCCATCTCTGACTGGATGTCCTCCCGCTTTCTGAAACTCAATCTCTCAAAAACTGAGCTCCTTGTCTTTCCTCCTCCTAATACTGATCCTCCTCTTTCGCTCTCCCTCCAAGTTTGTGGTACCAACATCAGTCCATCCTTGCAAGCACGCTGTCTTGGCGTCATACTTGACTCTGGTCTCACCTTTGAGCCTCACATCCAGCATGTTGCCAAATCCTGTAGATTCCATCTTAAAAACATAGCCCGCATCCGCCCCTTTCTTGCACCAGATACTACCAAGGAGCTTGTCCATGCTCTAGTAATTTCCCGCATGGATTATTGTAACCCTCTCCTGATTGGTCTCCCCAATAGCCGTACTGCATCCCTACAGTCCGTAATGAACGCTGCTGCTAGACTGATTTTCCTCTCTAGTAATTTCTCTCACACCTCACCCCTCTGCCAGTCCTTACATTGGCTTCCTGTATGCTATAGGAGTCAATTCAAGGTACTAACTCACACCTATAAAGCACTGAACAACTCTAGCCCCTCTTATATCTCCTCACAGATCCATAGGTATGTCCCTTCTCGGTCTCTCCGTTCTGCCCGTGACCACCTCCTGTCCGTTGTCCGCACTCGTACGGCCAACTCGCGCTTGCAGGACTTCTCACGGGCGGCTCCCTTCCTATGGAATAGCCTGCCTACCGCCATCAGACTCTCCCCTAGTCTTGCATCTTTTAAGAAGTGCCTTAAAACCCATCTCTTTAGGAAAGCTTATGGCCTCCAAGACTAACCCTTACCTCACATACCTGTCTCTTTCCCTCTCCTAAAGGGCAGCCCACCTTATTTGATTGTAAATTCCTGTCCTAATGTGTTTTACACCCCACCTCCTATAGAATGTAAGCTCGTTTGAGCAGGGTCCTCTTCAACCTATTGTTCCTGTAAGTTTATTTGTAATTGTCCTATTTATAGTTAAATCCCCCTCTCATAATATTGTAAAGCGCTACGGAATCTGTTGGCGCTATATAAATGGCAATAATAAATAAATAAATAAATATAAGATACTCCACCTTGTGTATATTTGTAAGTTGAATGAATATGCCTGGGAGATGTATAAGTTGGGTTAGTGAAGTTAGTGAAGGGGTTTCCCTGATTTCTCCCTTTCACCTTTTTGAGTTTGACTAAACACTTTTTTACAAACATTGATTTGACTAATTTACCTACAAAGCTACATTGGTTTTAACAGTAATTTGATTATAAGACAGACTGACAAAGTCAGCAGCATTGATGTTATGGATACTTCTGCCTTTGTTAAAGAAGCTCTTTGACAACATGATGACGATGAGAAAGAAACATGCTTGTGATTGATAGTCAATCATATATCCCACAATAATTTGGGATTGTGCTTTAGTGAATGGAATTGTTGATAATAATTTGGCTGAGTATTTACTGGTTTAGAACCTAGTTAGTAAAATATTTTGCAATAGGTCCAAATAGAGCAACATAACTTGGTAGACCTATGGCAGTGAGAATCAAAATAATCTTTGCTACTAGAAGCTTAAGTGGATCTTTTATCTTAGGGCAAGAAAACCTCTGGGATTATCATTGTATTCAATGTCCCATGTTACGCAAGGTAATATATATTTTCCTCAGTAAGTTATTACTTGTTTGGAGTTATAATTTCTACTAACAGATCAATATTTAGCAATAACAATTAGTGAATGTATTATGGCTAATAATTAAAGTAGTCATTTAATATACTTGTGATGAGTGATCACATTGTTTGTTGGGTACATTTATGGGGAATTTTCCTAAGAACAGTATATCTCTTTTCCATATTTACAGTATTTAACACTTTAATATATGTGTAGGGTTTATACTGAGTAATGAAATGAAATGTAAAGATTCTAATCTTGGATTGTTAATCAGATTGGGGTTCTCTTGATGTCTTAATATTTAACAGACTTCTCATTCCTATTTTTACTGTACCCATATCACAGCTAGACAAGTGGGCTGCTGACGTTTCCATAGAGATAAGTGAGATGAAACAAGACATGAAAAGGGTGAGCACTGCGGTTTAGTAGATCTAGAACCTAACAGAACCTTATGTGCATCAATGGAATATATTGTCAGCACAGACACCATAGAAACCATTGGAATTCAGTGAAAATGACTGAATTCTGACACCAACAGCAACTTTCATATTTACTAAAGCCAAATATTCGATCTACCAAGTGAACCTGCAGCAATCAGCCAGAAGCATTCAGAGTCTAAAACTGGTGCTTTCATATCTGAATCCAATACAAAATGTAGGATTATGTGGATTCACAAAGCACCGGTTTTATTAAAATTAAAATTTTGCATACATTTATTAAAATTCAAGACTAAATGTATGCGGCAGGAAGCAAATTATCATTCACTTGCCTTAATGCAACCAAATGATAATTTTAAGTTCAAGTTGCCAATGTGAAAATTGTTAAATAGCCTCAGCAAGCTAGGGTTAATTATGTAGCTGCTGAGGGTATTAATTATAGAATAGAAAAAAAAAATCCTATGGGAATATATAAGACCCCGATATTACTGTAAGGTAGGTTTTAAAATCTCCCTATGCCCTCTCCATCCATGCATATCTACAAAACCTTTAAAACTGAGGCCTGAGGGGACATTTAAAGAAGTCATGGGGGCGCAGGTTACTAGACCTAGATTGTTCGTGTGTGTGTCCAAGTGCAGAGGTGTATTTGTAAATGTAGCTACATGCCTACATGCTCACACCAGCCCTACACACAAACACAATCCTGCATTCAAGTGCCAATAATACACATGTATACACCTCTGCATTAAAACATAACACTATACACAAACACACTGTAGTATTCACACATTCAATAATCATACAAAACCAGGCCTAGATTAAAACACTCATACTGTATACATATATAACCATGCACGAATGGGCAAATGGTAGCAAAACATTGTAAGTATTGCACAACAGTTGAGCATCTACTCTTGGTAACCCTTACTCACCAAGGGCCCCAAAATGTTCTTGCACCAAGGTCCTCCCTTTTTTTTTGTTCTGCTGCCATATAGAGTTCTACATTTCTTATTTGACTAACAAAATAACTCTATGATCACATGTGATCTAACAAACATCGACCAAACTGTATAAGAATTTATACTAATTCTAGTTTAGGGGAGCTACCCCTTCTCCATGCCCCCTGATATATTATCGTTAATAACACCCTTTTTATGTTACATCTAATTAAAATATTGATCTATCCTGATATAATTAAAGTCTATCACCCTTATGATTTTTGACTATCTCTTTTTTTTTTGTGGGTGGGGGGGAGGCGGGGGGCAAATCTCCTCCATAATATATGTAATACATGTGATTTAATTTGCAATAATAATTCTTGGTGCTGTATAATTATTTTTATTACAAAATGTATTCTTCATAAGAAAAAACTGTCTTTATCAGGTTTAGCACATGTAATAGGCAACTGGATTATTTTTAGCCCTTTGGTCAGGTGAATTTTGCTATCTTGATATTTGTTACTTTATTGTATATGTGACCTTATTACATTTCTGCTTTTGTATTGTTTATATTTATATATTTTTCATGTTTCATGCATCCTTATTAAAATGCTTTCCTTCCACAAAAGAGATTCTACCTCATATGAATAAGACGTTGGCTCCCCTAAAGCAGTGATTTATACAATGTTATAACTTTTTTATAGCATTGTTAAAATGTTGCTCGGTAAAACATATTTCAATTTTCCTGTTGCAAATTCAATTACATTTCCATTCCCTTCACAAAATATTGGAATCATACAGATGTGTCCCCCAATGAATTTAGCTTCATCCTTTTCCTGAGCATGAGCATTAATATTTTTATTTTCAATGTGCACCATACTTATTCATTACAATGTAATATATTCGAGATACGTGTCTGAATGGCAGAACTGAATCCCCAGAAGAGGTGCTGTATTTTCAAAGAAAAGTATGTATGTGGTTGAGGTTATGACGTTCATCTTATCAGCCAGAGTAATTTCCTCATTGCATGAACTGCATACATGAATTTAGAACAGAATTTGGAACTTGACCAAACCAAAGGTTGCTTTTCATTGCTTTTGTCAACATCTCATATATACTGTATTTGTATTTATTTATTTCTTGCCAGAATGCTGACAAAGAGTTCTAGTGACTTACTAGAGAGAAGGTACAAACCTGCGCTACCGTACCTTTTATAATATATCATACCTTTGTAAAGCTTATAATGTGTATATTTCGAAATGCATTGATATTTGCAGCAGGAAGAGACAAACATATTATTTTAGCATTTATATTCTGCCTTAAGACAGGAAAAATGAGATGTGTTTCCAAGTCTACCTAGTCCCTTGAATGTACGTTTAAAATGACACTCTAAGCACCAAAATACTTTATCTTAAAGGAATGTCACCTTTTTTTGCCAATGTAAAAATTTCCATTTTTGAAAAATGGGAAAGTAAAAATTTGCTTGAAACAGCACCTTTAGAGTGCCGGTATTACATATTTTTATATATACAGTGGGACCTCAGTTCACAAATTTAATGCGTTCTCTGTGAGGTTTCTTATTGCGAAACATTTGTAAACCGAAACGTGGTTTCCCATAGGAATGCATTGAAAACCAATTAATCCGTTCTGGAGGTCAGAAAAGTCAAAATGAGCGGGCATGGAAACCAACCCACAATGCAGAACACACAATAAAAGGCATGCAAACAACGAAGCTCAGCTCCCTACCATTCCACAGCTTGAGAAATGCACCAAAAAGTCCCAAAACAACTGCAAACAATTTCCAGAATAACTCCAAAACTCGATGCAAAAGCCGCTCCAACACCTCCACACTCAACACCACGTGCTACCCACAGGCTCCAGCATGCAGGGGGCGGTGCTATAAACCTCTCAGGTGCAATGCATCCTAGGGAAATTTGCTTTGTATTGTGACATTTTTTTGTAAACCAAGGCATTATTTTCAATGGATTTTCATTCGTAAAACGAAAATTATGTTAACCGAAGGCGTTTGTAAACCGAGGTCCCACTGTATGTATATTGATATATGTATATATGTTTTTGAAAATGATAAACTGATATTTGTTTACATACAATTAGGCTGAAATGGTCTGATGGTTATTTACTAAAGTGATAATTCAAAATTAAATTTAAGGTCAAAATAGCACTACTTTTATTTAGCTCAAATTGTAGCTTAATATATAATTGTAGGTAATATTTCACAGCCATGGTTCTGAGCAGTTTTAGTATCATACAAGGACCATAAATACTCTTATCGGCTTAATGGATGGTTACAAGTGGAAGTGCAATAAGAAAATAAAATGAATGGTCCTTTTAATTTAAGAGTGATCTCAAATATTGTAATACACTGAACAGCTCACTAAGCAATAGAAGATGATTAATTAGCAGTACAAATTTTTGGCATACACAAATAGAAACCAGAAACAGAGCAAGTGCCAATAGGTAAAAACAGATCAAAAATGAGATGATTTACACAGGATCCAGGTGAAAGAACAGCACACTAATACCACGCCAGTAGTAGGAAATGGACACTGGTAATTAAAGATAAAAACAGTCCGTGAATGATGACAATAAATACTAAATCTATTTAGCAGAATGTTATGCCTTTAGGAAACAAGGAGGAACAGAAGAAACAGATTAAATGTTTTGGTTAGACAGGTGATATTTGTTTTACTGAAGACTTAAATGATATTTACTTTTTATTTGTATTGTTTGAATGACATTTACTAATACGTATGCGTTTATTACTAAAATACTGCACAATATATGAGAAGTATACTTTTGCACTATAGAGATTGTATCTCTTATTTCTCTGCAATGACTGTTTAGCTTTGAAACTAAAAGAACATGTGTCCCGGGAAAGTTCTTAATGATTAAAAGATCAGAGATTTGTAGATAATTAGTGACTGATTATGTGATGAAAGACAGAGGCAGATTGCTATAGGGAGAAATTGTACATGGCAATGGAAAAGAGCTATGAAGAAAGATATATCTGGTTCTCATCAACATATAGGTGGCACTGAAACACAAGGGGACAAATAGCGTTGCTCAAACAATCAACAAACAGAAACAGTTAATTGGCTTAGTCGTATAAGCTGAGAGTCGAACAAAAGATGGATGGAATTAATATCTCTAAACTAGAAGTAGAACAAGGGTAGAAGTTAAACCACTGTAAGATTGTTTTATTAGCAGTGGGAAAGTACCAGAGAACTTCTGGCATCATAACCAATACACTTCATAACCACTAGTAGACACCCTTGTTTTTATGGTGTCGTAGCTGAGCTGCTGTTGCCATTTATTTTGCCCTCCTGTTCAATCTCGACATATAAATCCCATGTAACTAATGGCAAAACTGTGAGTAAATTGGCATAATAAGATTATTCCTACAACATAAGTTTAGAAGAGAGTACATTTGCTTTGGTCTTAAACACACTTTCCTGTAAGTCCATTGTCTATGTAGACAGTCCTGGTGTGTGTCTCTAGTGACCTAGATCTAGTCTTTTTTTACAAATATAAGTGAAGGAACTTTCAATTACACAAATATACTTTAGCATGAAAGATACATTGAAAGATCCCTTAAAAGAGCATCCCTTTCTGTTGTGAGCAAGCATGTGTTCTGCACCTCTGGCTGTCAAAGCTAACATGCAATATGGTGTTTATCAATGAATCATATTGCTGCCAGGCTACCCATTCAGTTCTCGGGTTCACGCAGCCATGCATGGACCAGAGGGAAGAAAAGAAGTAAGTATATTGAGTGAGTATTAACTGAATTTAATATAAATAAATAAATAGAAAATAAACTATGGGGACAGGGAATAGAGGTAAGTGCATTACGTGTTTGTGAGTCTAAAGTGTTTTGTCAGGAAGAATGTTTTTTTCTGTACATTATGTTCTTCATGTGTTTAACTGTAAAGCATATCTGCTTCATGTGATGATACCTTGTCACACAGACCAGTGAACACGCAGTATTTTTCTTTTTTGCAAGATATTAAATACATGAAAAAATATTTGTTTACCTCAATAAAATATTTCTGGGGAGACAGGGCCTAACTGCCACACTGATCGGCAGCACATGGAATTACTTCTGGGCAAAAGCTCCAAATATAACAAAATATCAGAATTTATACTCAAGAAAAACCAGCGAAGCTGTACTGGGGACACACTGCATACCCTAGAGAAGAATTTTGGAACATTTTGATTGTTGTGACCTGCTGGAGCAGTTCCCCAGTTAGCTGGATGCGGCATTCTGCCATTTTTGGGCAGAGCTGGAGAAGCGTCTGGCCAAGACACAGTAACATGCTCAGACAGAGGCGAGGAGGGACAGGGGATGGGAGCTGAGTGGGCCTCTCTTGGGCAAAGTCTCCCTCCCTAAGCCAGTCACCACTACTGCACGCCCACCTAGGCTGAAGGCACCAAAGGGATTCACCTCAATGCATCGACCACCTCGCCGGAAGACCACCCAACGCGGCTGGTGGGGAAACACCAAGACCTTCTGTTGCTCCCACAATGGAAAAGACTAGGCCTCACAGAGCCCCCGGGTCTGTTGTTTATGGATGCTCACCTTCTCTCAGGCCACCGCATTGTTGCCTCCGGCAACCTCCGTGTCAATCCCGCTCCCCTGCCTAGTACGGGAATTGGTTGATTAGAAACTGTCTGGTATACATATTGTACCACATAGGCGACACTTAGCGGACACTCTCTTGCTTCACTACCATCTCAGACTCTGAGAACCGCCATCTGGCATGATTTTTTCTTTTATGTTTGAGTTTATTTTAGCCCTTGTCACCAGGCAGGTTTTTAATGAAGTTGTTATATTGTTGGTGTGTGTCGGGCCTCAGTGGTTTTCCACTCATGAGCACACCCATTGCTTAAGTATGATTTTCTTATACAGCAGACACTCCTGATATCATACCACAGTTAAAACGTCTGCAAACTAGACGTCAGCTTAGTATGGCACTCGACTGTTTTGTACTTTGTTTATCACTATAATATCTTTTCTTGTCTTACTCGTGTTTCTATTTTGACAAAAAAAAGTGCAGCATCTTTTGACTCCTTATACCTATATTTGATTACTATGATTTACTGTGTTGTACAAGTAATTGCTTAAGCCTGTATTTTACTCTGCACTCCAAAAATAAAGAATTAAAAAAAAATCTACTAATTACATTTTTTTGTGGATTCCCGTATCATATCATGGAATGTAGTCTCAGTTCAGACTCCTTTAACCAGCAAAAACACAAGCTCCGCAGATTAATTGGAAATTAAATTGCCTTAATATCAGTCATCACAATGGGACCTGGCAACGTTACAGCCACAACAGGTCTTTGTCAGGCTTAACAAAAGATCCATAAAGGTTGCCAGGTCTGTCTGTAGTGACTGCACTAAAAGCAATTTCATTTCAATAAAACCTACAGAATTCTTTTTTTTTTCAGTGAAACACACTTTCATGACATGGAATGTTACAAATATATAAAATACAATAAAATGAATACTGATAAAATAAGTGTGAGTTTTATTTATACATAGATTTTTATAACATTTGATATAGTTTCAGCATATTGCAATAAGTCTCTTCTTTTTATGTTCCTTTGTAGAACTTTGAACCTTAGGAATCAGATGCAAGTATTCATATTTCCTGTGAATTATGCAAAACAAGGGTTTTTGTACTAAGTGTGTTTGACTTACACTATTGCACATGCTTTTATATTATGTTGATCCCTGCTTTGCACAACTGAGGATTTAGATTTTGTGTTTTTAATGTGCATGATATATATTCAGATTTTTATTGTGCATGATATATATTGGTATTTAAGCATTTACTTGTATTAGTTAAAGCTGGTAACATTATTTTAACTACTTGAAGGCACACATTTTAGTGTTTTTCAATACTGCGCACCATTTCCTGATATTATTTGCGACTTGAAATTATTATACCAGAATTTTTGATTTGGTGGCTACAGTTTAATTACTGTATTACTTTTATTTTTATTCTAATACTTGTACTGCTAATTGCACTGCACCACTTTATTTTGGGTTCTGTATGAAATACTACAGAAAATGTGTAGATGACTCAGTTTAAAACAAATAAAATATACAATATTTGTCATAATTTTAATAAAGTGAGTTAGAATTATAATCTTGTAAAGAAAGCAAATATCTAAATGAAAAAAAAATTGCTTATTAATAATACATTACTTATCATAAAAATATTTTGCCGCATATTTGTATATTATGACTTGAATTACAAGATATATTTTAAATTATGTGCATCTTATATGCAGTGTATTAAATTATACTAACAATTTTGGCAGCTTCAGTAATTGGAGCTGTAATAAGAGCCTTATCCTTGATACAAATAAATATTGCTATCCTTTATAATATTGTAAAGCCGTTTCTGTAATGGTTTAATGGGATACAGAATAATTAAACCCAGCACATATTCTGTCAATTTATTCCTCCGACAATTTATTTGCACTGCCGCAACTCTATTTTTATGTCAACAGCTTGTATAATTAGCTTACAATGCATTGCCCTCTGAGATGAAGTATGCCGAATTGTGTATATAATTTCCATATCTATAAACTCATTATAACATTTACAATTTTCTTCTTATTAAGCGAGACTTAGATATTGTATTTATACTGAGAGAATCAGAAAATGCCAGGGGTCCAGATTATTGTCATCATTATCATAGAGCTTTTACATATTAAATGTGAATTATAATACTTTTTGCAACCCCAGAATTTGCTTAGAATAACCTTTAAAATAAATATATAAATACTATTAATAAAATATAAATATAAATATCACATTGTTTTGATAATTTCTTTGTAGACACTAGACTTGTTGTTTTGTGTGTATTTGGCAAAATTTGGAATGATTGACTGGATTAGCAGCATTCTAAAACTCAGAGATGAAAGCCAACCAAATCCCAGACAATGTCAGACATGTTCGATTCGGGTCATGATTCTGAACCCCTCCCACAGCACCAAAAAAAAGATGACTGATGGGAATAAAAAAGATAACTATTTGGCTAGACGATCAAGTGATAAGTGGACAATAATACGCGATAATAAATGAGATCATAAAAGGAGGAGTGACAAAAAATATATATATTTATATCTAATATATCTAATAAATAATATATATATATATATATATATATATATATATATATATATATATATGTATTTAATTATAGATTTATTTATTTTTACTGCTCTTTTTCTTTTTCTCTCTGTTGGTCACTTTTTCTCACATGATCTGTAAACCAAATGGTGGGGAACTGCTCCTGTCCCTACATATAACTCAATCACCCCCGAGCCCCTTCATGTGTTTCCTCCCACACCAGACCCTTCATTTGTCTCATTCCTCCAAGCCCCTCCATGTGTTTCTCCCAACCCACCCTCCCCATGTGTCTCATTCCCCCCTTGGCACCTCCATGTGTCTCATTCTTCCCTCTTAGCCCCTCAATGTGTCTCATTCCCCTAGCCTCTTTATGTGTCTCATTCCTTCCCATCCCCTTCATATGTCTCATTCTCTTATACATGTGTCTCATTCTCCCCCGCAGTCCCTTCATGTGTCTCATTCCCTCTCAGCCCCTCCATTTGTCTCATCCTACACCAGACCCTCCATATGTCTTTCCCACCCCATGTGTCTCTCCCTCTCCCAGCCCCTCCATGTGTCTTTACTACACCCCAGTCCCTCCATGTGGCTCTCTCATCCCACAGTCCCTCGATGTGTCTCTCCAATCCCCCAGCCCCTCCACGTGTCCCTCCCACCCCCTACCCTGGCCCCTCTTTGTGTCTCTCTCACTCTCCCTGACCATCCATGTGTCTTTCCTACCCCAAGACTCCATCCATGTTTCTTACCCAGCTCCTTCATGTGTCTCTCCCATCCCCCTAGCGAGTCCATGTGTCTCTTCCCCATCCCCCTTTCCTCCTGTACCTGTTCACCACCATGGCCAAGCGGTCATGGTACCAGGTCTTACAGGATGTGCTCTATCAGTAAGCACTTCCTGTTAGACATGGTCCACTCGGTTACGCTACAAGCAGTGACGGACAGGAGGGAAGCACTGTGCTGTGCGCTCCCTCCTGCCGGTAACCTGGCCACTGCACAGCTCGGGCTGGTGTGGCCGTGCACTGGCCCTCAAGTTATGTTGGCCCATGGTCGCAGGGCTCAACAGGGCAGCTAGGCCCCCAGTAGCAGCGGCGACCCCTGTGACTGTGGTAGTTACGCCACTGACCATAGTTCATCTGTTGTAATCTGAATCTTATGCAGATATCCCCAACATTGCAGCAAGACAGGGCTAATCATCTCCTAAATCTGGATTTATGCTTTGCATAAAGTGCTAAATATAATTATGTTAATGTAGTGTGCTCGCTATGAAATATTGTTGACACTCAATTTATTAAGGTAAACACATGTGCAAGTTGGGGCAAGTTCCAAATATGGAGCAATCACCATGGGAACCAATTAAATGTCTCAACATTTAGTACTTTACACCCAAAGTAGAACAAGTTTTGTCTTGACAAAACTCCCTCCAGAGGTTTTGTTGTTCTACTGTTTCTCAGGCTTGATACTGAATCTTGAATGTCATTGTAATCTTGCCAGCATTTTGTCTGCAAAAAGGAACTGAGTAGGAACCTCTCAATGTGTCTCAGAATATCCAAACTCATTGACTCGTACACAGGAGTGAATCTCAGGTTTATTTCATTGCACATTTGAACAATAATTCTAATATTCAGTTTGTAATTTCTTACTAGCAATAGAGCTTTACTATTTTACAGAAATATCAATTAAAATGAGCAGCCTCCTATATTTATTTTATATATACAATTGGCTATGGCACAGGGAAATTATATCCCCAATAATACAAAAGGAACTGTGATATATTGCAAATAAAATTCATTAAGTTGGTAGCTATGTGGTGTTATATGACACAGTGAACTATAAAACACTCTAAATAGTTAATTTAACCACTTCAGAATTATATCACTTTTTTATGTTATTTCTTTTATCCCTAAAGATGAAAGATGCCAACAATAGATTTCCTGTGTATTCTTCATTAGTAGCTTCTTAGGGTCCTACTGTCATTAATTTCTTAGCATCATTTGGAGTGCTGAAGGTTGCCTATCCCTTAGGGCTTAGGCCATCACAGTTTTTTTTAGCAAAATCATAAAAGGACCTTTTTTTATGATGGTAAATTGATTCTAAAGTAGACAGTTTTTTTTTTTTTAAATACAATGTTTGTATTCTGTATGCAGCTCTAAAGGGTACAAAGTAGCAACTGCACAAATAAATCCACTCAACAAGAGTAGGCAACACAAAGTCTCACCTACTAGTGGTAGCTCTAAAGTGACCAGTAATTAGTCCAATATAGAACATAGAAGTAGAACATACAGTATATTAAGAATAATGCTATATGCATTTCAGTTTATGCACTCAGGGAATTATTGTGTTATATAAGTAACTTAAAATACTGTAAAAAAATTGGAAAAAAAAGGAAGTTGATTAGCTAATGATATAAATACACATTTTTGTTAGTTATAAATGTTAAACCATGTGTAAAAATGTGTGATGGACTGCTCTTCTCTCAGAAAAATGTGTTTTTGAACCCAAACATGAACCCAAGCATGGAGTTGATGACTTTTTGTCACAATTTAATTCTTTTGGATCAGCTTTTCAAATATCCCAATCTGTTAGAAATATTTTCCAAATTATTATCTATATATCACCATTATAGTATAGACATTTTTGCAGATATTTGAAAAGTATTTTATAACAGGATTAAATCAAGACCTTTGTGTCTTATTAGGGGAACCTGCTAACAATCATCTAAAACAGAAAAACTATACTTCTCTGCAGTGGATGTAGTCTTGAAGTCACCAGTAAGGAATCATGTAATAAAAGGAAAGATGATTTGGCATGTTTTAGTTAATATAAAAAATTGGTCAGAAAAGAAAGCTCTCTCTCTCGCTCTCTCTCGCTCTATCTCGCTCTCTCTCGCTCTCTCTCGCTCTCTCTCGCTCTCTCTCGCTCTCTCTCTCTCTCTCTTTCTCTCTCTTTCTCTCTCTTTCTCTCTCTTTCTCTCTCTCTCTCTCTCTCTCTCTCTCCCCTTTTACCTCCTTTATTTATGGTTATGTTTGATAATTCTGGGCTTATTGTTTGGAATAAGGGGATTCTCTCCAATCTATAGAATGCTGCAAAGTGAAGCATCAGGGGTTTTTACTGAGTTTGCCCATCCTTCCTCCTGTAGTTGGAGGCAAGGGCGCGACATTTTCACCTGATCAGCATCCTGACAGGTCATGTAGCACTGCGCATGTGCGAATCCCGTCATATAAAGGGATTTTTTAAAAGCGTGTTTTAGCTAACAAGTTTAGCAGACTGTTTCTGTGTGCCTCTGAGATAATGTTTAAGCTTGAATTGACTTTTGGTTTTGCTGCCCTGGGCATTGGTACCTATTTTCAGGTTTAGTGAAATTATTTTCCTTATGAGCATAAATCTTATAGGATAATCATAGAAATGCTATAGCAGATAATTATATTAGTATTTCTTTTAGTATGGCTTCTTCCTCTGCCTCTAGAATATCTGACTCTAGAAAAAATAGGTAAGCCAAATACATTTATTCCACAAGGGTTTTTTTTGTTGTCTCTCATTCCAAGGAGATTTATTATTTGGCAAAGTATTGGACAAGGCAGCTGACGGCAAAAAAGCCTTCCTACCTCAGGAAAGAAGAAAACCATCATCTTCTTCCTGGAGGAATAGATATAGGAAGAGATATAGGGAGAAAAAAAGAATCAATAGGCAGAAAAGAACAAGCCATGAAAGAATGCATTCACAAATTTCTAAACCAAGGGCTAATAGAGGAAGTCCTGAAAGAAGGTCGATACAAAGGGGGTACTCAGGGGAAGTGGAGATTGATCTTGGACCTGAAAAATTTAAATTCCATGCTGAAGAAAATAACTTTCAAGATGGAATCCATTTCCACTATCATAAAAATCATAAACAAAGGATAATGGATGGTGTCAATCAATTTAAAGGTTTCTGGGTGCTGGGAAAGCACTTCCAGTTCAAGGGCCTTCCTTTCAGTCTGAATCTAGCCCCAAGAACAATCTGAAGAAAATAAGGCATTGACTATCTAGACGATATACTGATAGTGGCCCCTTCTTGTCAGACAGTTATTCTTCACACTCAAGCTGTCAGGAGAATATTACAAGACCACAGTTGGCTGATAAATACAGAAAATAACGCACTTACGCCTTCCCAAAGAATAATATTTCTAGGGCTGTGATAGATACCTCACAGGTCCACTTGTCTTCAGAAAGGATTATCAAGACAAAGTCAAAAAATACTTTAAGGATCAATCACACATCAGCAAGATATCTTATGAGCTTGATGGGCTCAATGACTTCCACAACAGGTTTTTGTGAAGTGGGATCAATCCAAAAATGTTTTCTTCATGAGTTCAACAAAGAAAGGACATACTGGGAACAGAGAATATATATTTCTTCTCAGGTGAAACATCATTTGACCTGGTGGAAAGAAGGCAGAAACTTATATCAAGGATTCCTCGGGAAGAACCCCATTGGAAAACCATAACAACATAATAAAGTTCTTATGGATGGGGTGCCCACTACAATTCCCTATGGAAATAAGGGAAGTGGACATACAAAGAGAGTCATCTACATTCCAACCTGAGGGAATGATGAGCAATTTAGAAGGCAATTCTACATTTCCTTCCTTTCATTATATGATCATGGCTTCTTATAAAGACAGACAACCAGGCTGTGGCATCGTAAATAAACAATCAAGAGGGCACCCGCAGCAGGCTTCTTCTAGAAGAATCGTCTCCAATTATGGCACTAGCACAATCCAATCTTCTGGGTCTGAAAGCAGTATATCTTCCGGGTACAGAAAGCAAGATGGCAGATTTTCTAAGCAGATCAGAGATTCTTCCTGGAGAATGGAGACTTCATACAAAGGTATTTAGGATAATCACTATCGTTGGGGCATATTACAGATCGATCCCAGAATCTGTCCAAGAATGCCTGGTTCGTTATTTGGCAATTTCTAAATTCTACAGGAAGACTACCCAGCTATTTGTTCTTCCTTCTGGTACAAAAAAAGGTGAGACAGCATCTGCTTCTACCTTAAATAGATGGATTACTTTAATCATTCAAAGTGCCTACCATCACAAGAACTTACCTCCTCCAGAAAAAATGAAAACTCAACAAGAGCAACTTCATTGGTTAATTGGGCAGAGGTGCCATACGAGGAAATCTGTAGGGCAGCAAACTGGTCTTCCCCAGTGACCTTTATAAAACATTATAAACTGGTTGTGGCACCTCCTTCCACCTTAATTCCCAGCCCTTCTTATAATATCACTGCATGTGTATTACCCATGAATGATGCTGCCATGATTAGCCAGGAATAGGGAAAATGTACTCAATAATTACTGTAATTTCTTTGCTTGGTTATTCTTCATGGCAGCATCAGGTTCCCACCCTTTATTTTATCCTTTGCTTTATAATTGGACTAGGGTATGAAGAGAGGAGAGACCTTTTATACCTAATAGTCTGATTACTTTGTTTATTATTCCTGTACTGTGTTGGCAGGGGGAAGAGCCACCCATGAGTGATGCTGCCACGAAGAATAGCCAGGAAAAGAAAATTATGGTAAGTATTGACTACATTTGTTTCCCTTATTTAGCCAGGAATTCAGAATTCCCATAGAATTCCCATAGAATTCTTTTTAGAATAGACCATATCCTGAAGGCATTAATAGAATACAGGTGTTTAAAACTAAACTGAGAAAAAAAAATTAAAGTGAAAGCAGTAGACGTTAAGCTAATATATGCAATTATAAAAATAAATGAAATGGTCAAAGAAAAATGATAAATATGACAATACTTAGATAAAATATAGGAATATAACAAATGTTTCTAAAGGACGAGTTTGCAGTAGAAGCTCACCCTTTTATGGAAAATGAGACTGCAAAATACAGATAGGCCAATGTAGTGCGAGAGACAGTCTTAATTTGTAGGGGAGAGTGTTAATATTACCAGGTAAAATACAGTAAACTGGGTTGGAGAAGAAACAAGGGATGTGCTCCTTACAGTAGGAATGACAATAAAACTTTAAGAATGGAGGGAGTATCAGCTATGTATGGTAATTGCCATAAAAGGTATTTTCAGAATCTTGTTTGGATGTAATGAATGAATGGGTCATTTATTTAAATTGTTATGAAATGTTGAAGGACAGAATAAATGGAAAGAGGAAGGATGAGTTTATAGATCATTCCTTAATTAATACCCAGTGTTAAAGTAATGGTCTATGAAAACATTAATGTAATGTTGGAAAACGCAATGTCAAGCAATTTGTAAAGAAAAAAAAGGAGCATAACCTACTTACATTCAGATGAATTTACTAAAGTGAAAAGTGAAAAGTCCAAGTGAATTTCCAAGTGAATTTAAAGTGAATTTGAAAAAACAAAATGAGCTGGACTGAAAGCGTAGCTTACTTAGAACATTTTTTTAAGTTTAGCTATTTTAACCTTAAATTTTAAATCCAATTGGAATTCTCCCTTTAGTGAATAACCCTGCAAATCTGTACACATTATGCTTACCTGCATTTCTTTTGCTCTTACTGATACGTTATTTGGACAATACAGGAATTCCGAATGCTCTTCTGTAAACCGTTATTGAGGAACCTATGACCTAAACAGTTAGCACGGTAAACACCGTTGCCATAATAATTGAAATACAATTTTCCTTCTTAACATTGGCATCTTATGTAATATTAATACATTTGTAGCTTATATGTGGACTGCTCCAGTCCACATGTATTTGAATTATGCTTTGGTAATTGTAGCAAATCTCTGTTCAGATGTACGTGTTCAGTAACTGGACAGTGATTTAATAATTCATACATCAGTGTATATGTGTTCCCCTGTCTGAACACTCATTACATATTAAACAACAAAAACAAAATTAAGTGAATGAATAAAAGAGCATAACAGAATAGAGTACTGTGTAAGACAAATATAGCTGTATTTACATCTTCCAAAAATGTTTGAAAGTGATATACTCTATTTATAAAGCTACCCTTCTTAAGGTTTCTAATGAGGGATTTATACGGGCTCTAATATAGCATGTTTAATCAAATAATTTATTGAAAGGTCAAAAAGAAATAATATATTGCAGCAGTACACCAGTTACCAGTACACAAAGTTTCTAGGTAACTGTTCATCTTTATTATATTTTATCATTTACAAATGATATATATAATTTCTATAAAGACGGTGATAAAAGTCCTGGATTGAAGGCACTGTCAGTAAACTACAAACGAGTACGTCTTCAGACCTGTTTTGTTGCTGCATGCAGTACCTACAATATTATAATTTATGTATGTGCCCCATCAGCCCGTTCTTTGTGTTAATGGCATGCATCTGAAAACTTGAATTTTGAGGCTGGTATGCTATATGAATAATCTTTTCTGATCAACTAAACAAAAATGTAAATTTTCAAAATGGATTGATGTTACTGCTACCCTTTTTCAAATGCAGTTTGTTGCCTGGTTCCTATATCATGGAGTCTGGACAGAACTTGAAGGAAGCCATATTTTGTCATGGATCTAGTTGGAGACCAATTGTGCTCACAGAGAGTACAGTATAGTACGCCAATTGTATGTATGTATTAGATGAAAACGTGTATGTGTAAACCAGTAAAGTCAGAAGAAAATTGTTGGGGGGAAAAAAACATATAAAGGTAATTCAGCAAAAGCTTTTCATACAGTATACCTTAGCACACCGTGCTTACACCTACATACACATATGTCAAGATTTTATATTAGAGAAGAAATTAATACTTATAGCTGTGATTCTTTACGATGTTTATTTTCCACTTGTATATTTTCTCAATTTATGTAGCAATCCACCACCATTATGTCCTATAATTTTGTAATGTCAGCAGGAGATGTTAGTTGTTTAGGCATAAATGCCAGATAAAGAGCTGGAAAAAACATAGTGTAGCATGGAAAATGATTAGATAAAATGTGTCATCTTGAAATTCAAGTACATTATGTGCAAAACATCAGATGTGCTACACTCAGCAAGTCTGCGTGCATTTGGCAGTAATGGGCTCTGCTTACCTTGCGTGGTCATTATTTGATTATTGTCTAATTTACTGATTGCAGGTTAGAAAGAACATGTTCAGCTACAAAGAAAGAGTCGTGTTTTGTACTGCATATTTGATGTTTGTTTTGAATTTGGTGGATTATGCTTCTCGGTGATGGTTTCATCACCTAGTAAATAACAAAAAAGAATGTAAAAAAATGCTTTAGTGAAAGTAAAAAGAGATATTGTGTGTGTGTGTGTGTGTCTGTGTGTGTGTGTGTATGTGTTTATATATATATATATATATATATGTATGCATATATATATATATATATATATATATATATATATAGAGAGAGAGAGAGAGAGAGAGACAGAGAGAGAGAGAGAGAGAGAGAGAGAGAGAATGTAAGTAGATGGCTGCACTTACGTTTTTTTGTATAAAAGTCCAAAGTTTATTGAAGAATCATAAAAAGATTAGCGATCAACGTTTCAGTCCTTCTAAGAGGACTTTCTTCAGGATCATCCATCAGGTATATCCATTTTATTTACTGTAACTTTTGCTTTTAAAAGAAAACCAATTTCTAAAGAAAACTAAATATCAACATGGATCTAATTTTAAAATGTAGTTTGACCACCAACAGACTTGCCAAGTTACCACTTATTATAAATTACTCTAAAACATGCTTTGAAGTTCAAGTCAGTTTAACAAATTAAAATTAAACTCAAAAATGCTAAAACCATGCATTGGCTTAGTGAAACCTGCAATACTGGATAGGACTAAACAAACACATGGCCCTAAATGGACAACCTGATGATAGTAAGGATAATAACTAAATAATAATAATAAATACTAGATTATATTTTATCTTAAAAAATAATAATGCAATAAGGTATACCACATATAATAATACCACATTTAGTTATTAACCCCTTAACGCCGTTACGACGTGCTATGCCGTCACGGATTAAGTGGGCTTTAAAGCCGTTGTGACGGCATAGCATGCCGTAACGGCTGAAGCCCCTGGAGCGCCCGGTATACTCACCTTCCCGGCGCTCCGCTTCGGGAGGACTGCCTCACAGCCCAGGCAGCCCTCCCCACGGCAAATCACATGGCGATCACATGGCCCCCTATAGCTGGCTGTGGATCTGCCAGCAGGGGGACTGTCTAAAATATTAGACAGTCCCCCTGCTGGTAGGAGGTGTAAAAAAAAAATATTAGACAGGTTATAAAATTAAAAGCATTTATATATATATATATATATATATATATATATATATATATATATATATATATATATATATATATATATTATATATATATATATGTATATTATATATATTTAACGTCATACATAGTGTATTTTAATACTAATATAAGTACAAATAAAATACACTTAGAATGACGTTACATATATATTATATACATATATTATATATATATAATAGATATATACACATATATTATATATAAATACGTATAATTACAATAATAAATAAATAAAATAATAAAATTAATAAATAAAATATTGAAACAAAATTATATATACATATGTAATTTCATTCTAACTGTATTTTGTTGACATTCTATATATATATTTATCTATATATAAAATGCAAATAACCGCAAATATATATATATATATATATAGATAAATACATATAATTACATAAAAGATTACATTAGTATACACGTAGAATTTAAATACCTATAAATGCATATATATTAAAATTCTACGTGTATATTTAAGTAATCTTTTAACATAATTAGGTGATTTGATTAATTCAAATTTGATTGACATACCTGACAACACAGGGAGAAAGTGCTGAGAATTGAATTCGCAAGCACTATATTTGACCCTGTAACTCTCCAAGACAACATAAAACCTGTACATGGGGGGGTACTGTTTTACTCGGGAGACTTTGCTGAACTCAAATATTAGTGTTTCAAATTGGTAAATTGTATTACAACGATGATATTTTAAGTAAAAGTTATGTTTTTTGCATTTTTTACAAACGAACTGCACTTTTATGAACTATATTATTGTTGTAATATGTTTTACTGTTTTAAAACACTAATATTTGTGTTTAGTGAAGTCTCCCGAGAATAGCAGTACCCCCCATGTACAGGTTTCATGGAGTTTTGGAAAGTTAGAGAGTCACATATAAGGCTTGCATTTCATTTTTTTGACATTGAAATTTGCCAGATTGGTTATGTTGCCTTTGAGAGCATATGGTAGCCCAGGAATGAGAATTACCCCCATGATGGCATACCATTTGCAAAAGTAGACAACCCAAGGTATTGCAAGTGGGGTATGTCCAGTCTTTCTTAGTAGCCACTTAGTCACAAACACTGGCCAAATATTCGTTTTTTGCTTTTTTAACACAAAAACAAATATGAACGCTAACTTTGGCCAGTGTTTGTGACTAAGTGGCTACTAAAAAAGACTAAACATACCCCACTTTCAATACCTTTGGTTGTCTACTTTTTCAAATGGTATGCCATTATGGGGGTAATTCTCATTGCTGGGCTACCACACCGTCTCAAAGGTAACATTACCAATCTGGCAAATTTCTATTTGAAAATGGAACGTTCTATATTTGACCCTGTAACTTTCCAAAACACCATAAAACCTGTTAATGGGGGATACTGTTGTACTCGTGAGACATCGCTGATTACAAATATGTGCATTTTTGTGCAGTAAAACCTAACAGTATTATGACATTCACAGCTAAAATGTCAGACGGAAATACAAATTTAAAAAAAAATCTTATTTTCTCAAATTTTTTTACAATTTTATTCATAATGAATTATGTTCCATATATGAATAGTTAATGATGAATTAAAGCCCTGTTTCTCCTGAACAAAATGATATATAATGATATATAATAAGTGTGGGTGCATATAATATGAAAGAGGGGAACTACGGGTGAACAGACATATAGCGCAAATTCCAGTTTTTGTTTACGTTTTGTTTTGATCAGAACGTGCACTATTGACTCCGTCCTGAAGGGGTTAATACACTGAATTGAATATAATCTTTAGCAAAATGTCAATTATTTCTGATATTAAGGGTTATTCACTAAAATGAGAATTTTATGTCAAGACACCTAGGCTCTTATTGCTTAAACCTTTCTTTACTGTCCACCAATAGCAGCAAAGAATACAACAGTAAGAAAAACTGGTAACCATAGTGATAGGCCACTCCCAAAGTTCCAGTATAATAGTCAGCATCTCCCCACATATTTCCTCTTTCTTTGCTGCTCCACACAAAGATAGTACATGACGAATTGTCTCTTACATATATTTCTTAATTATCATTGATTTCTTATTATTAATGTTATTATTTATTGTTCTTTATTATTTTATTGTTCTTATTTGTTGAAGACTCATTATTGCTTTATTTTCTCATATTATTATGGATTTTTTCATCTATTTATTCTTCTATTGTTGTTATGTATTATGCATTTGTTTGTTACCTTTGAGCCCAGGTTTCCAGACCTTCTTTGGGGTATTAATATTATTTGTATCCCTCTCCATAGAGCTTCCCTTTGTTGCTCTTATCTCTTTTCCGGTTCTCCTTCTTGCTGTATTTTGGCTCCATTTCTCCCTCTCCCTGTCTATTTGGCGCACTTTTACGCCTGTTTCTCCATTCTGTTCCGCTGTTTTCGTGAATTAATCAAGTCCGTTTGGCTAAATTAATCACGAAACCATGCCCTGGTGAGCTCCCTATCTCTACCCTCTTAAGGTTATAGCTAGTTTTGGGTGATTAACTCCTGCTAGTCTGTTCTGTTATTTTATTTATTTGTCTATAACTGCTTACAGTACATTATATATATATATATATATATATATATATATATATATTTTTTTTAAGGGGAAATCTCACAGCATTACTATGCCCAAATCCAAAGTGCCTGCCAGTCCCCTTTCCCTTGGGGAGATGGACATAACCCAGGTTTTGGGTAACCCCTCTTCCAGCTCTAATTCCCCTTCTTCTGCAGTGGACCCTATGTCTCTGCCTGATGAGGCCCAGTCCCTGGCGCTACAGCGTTCAGTCACTGACGCCATTATGGCTGCTATGGGCTCTATGTCCTCTGCCCTCTCCTAGCCTTACTTGCGCGCCCTTTGGCCGCAGAAGTTTCGGCCACACCAACGCGTTTAGCGTGTCCTTCTACAGGCCTTATAGGGGATGCACCTAAAAAGGCAACTGCCAAATCCAGGCACTTAAGTCCCCCTGCCTCCAGAACCAATATGACGGGTGCACCCGTGACCACCCATGATAGCGTGCCCATGTCACGCAAAAGAGTCTTTCCACGCCAGGCAGAACGGGCGCGGCAGTGGAAATGGGCTAGAGCACAAAATGAGACACTGACCCTTTTGTCCCAGCTCAATCGGGGATGGCAGTGAGTGGCTCTCAGAGCAACTCCCCCGCTACTGCGGGCTCCACCCTCATGGATCCATCTGGGAAACCCATATTTGACCCGGATGCTCTCCATCATCCGAAGTCGGCGAAATGACTCCCAGCGGACCATGTGGCACAATATCTGTAAAATTGGGTACGGCGCCCCCTCAGCAAGGCGGCACACAATAAACTCAGGGCAGAATGTCCAAGACCTCTGGTGCCTAGCAAAGTCTGTGAGACCCCTATAGTCGATCCTAAGATGACCCAATTCCTCTCCAAATTGGGATGGAATCCCTATGAGGGCCTTGATTCGGCACTTAAATCATGCCAGGATAAACACGAGCCCAAACTAGCCAACCTCGCCCTCACAGAGGCAGACAAGGATGCACAGGGCCTGTTATTTGGGGACTCATGTATTAAGTACCTGGGGTGCTTTGTGGGTGCCTTTACAGCCCTGGATAAGGCCCAATCCTCCACGAAAAGGGTATTTCAGGGGCGGGTCTCTACCAGGGCCGGCAGATTCAGGGGTCGACTGTCCGGCCGTTCCAATTACCACGCGCGTGGATAGTGACGAGGCTCCTACACCCAGAGAATTGGAAATTGGATGTAGGGGTGTTCTCCGCTATCTTGTCTCTCTGGGGACCTTTTGCCATCGACCAGCTCAACACCCAATTACCTCGGTTCTACAGCTGGCGCCTGGATCCAGCCGCAGAGGCAGTGGATGCCTTCCTGCAAGACTATACCGGCTCGCTCCTTTACACTTTTCCTCCGTTTGCCATGATCCCTCGGGTCCTGCTCCAAGTTCGCCGCCAAGTAGCCGACCTGATCCTGCTGATCCCATTCTGGGGGACCCAATCATGGTTCCCACAACTCCTGTTGACCCGTTGGGCCAACAACACCCCCTCCTGTTGGGCGGGTCATTGATGCTGCTCACGTGGAGGATTACCGGGGTACCTTGGAAATCCAAGGGGTTTTGGACGCAACCCCTGGCTGACGCATGGGCTCCCAGGACAAGACGATCATATGAGACCGCTTGGAGAGCTTGGGCTGGCTGGTGCCTGGCTCTGAACTTGGATTTGTTTCAGCACCTGTGACTGCGATCCTCCAATTCCTCACTTCATTATTCGAAGCTGGTCGGGCGTATCGTACGATTAATTTGTACAGGTTGGCCATCTCCTTGGCAATTCCTCACTTCATTATTCGATGCTAGTCGGGCATATCGTACGATTAATTTGTACAGGTTGGTCATCTCCTTGGCTCACCAAGGATTTGACGGCTGTCCCGCAGGCCAACACCTTTTGGTGTGCCGCTTGCTTTGGGGCTCGCGCCTGTCACGCCCGCCTAGGCCTCGATACTCGGCTACTTGGGACGTTTCCTGCATTTTGTCACTTTTTACTTCCTGGCCTCCCAATTTGGATCTCCCCCTGCGACAGCTGTCGGCCAAGTTGGTCTCCCTTTTTTGCCTCATTTCATGCAAACGGGTTTCGATGTACATGCCCTGGACTACGATGCTAGGTCTTTCACTCCGGATGGGGTGACATTAAACATCTCCAGACGCACTAAGACAGCTATTAGGTCAGTTTCGTATCCGAGTTTTCCAGTTACCCCGGCTTTGTGTTCAGTGATCTGTTTACAGAATACGAACTTCGTTTGGTGTCGTCTCCTCAGCTTTTGCTCTGGATTCGTCACCCTTTTTTCCCTGGTGTCCAGTACTACCTTGGCTCGCTTGGTGAAATGGGTGATGTCACTGGCTGGTGTGGATACATCCATCTTTAGTGCCCACTCCTCCCGGGCGCATCGGCCACATCTATGGTGACCTCGGCGGCACATCTGGAAGACCTGATGAGGATGTTGGACTGGTCCTGCGAATCCATTTTTCGCGAGTTTTACTTTCGGCCTCTACCTCATGCTTTTTCTTCTGTTATTGATAAGCTTTAAACTTGCAATATGAGCCTCCGTGTCTTGACATAAAATTACATGATTTTGCTATTTCATGATGAAAATTCATGATTTTATGAAAGACACTGAGGCGAGTATTGTCCCACCCTTTTACGTTTATTTCACTTGATTACCCCTCCCTGTTGTTTTTCTCTCTCCCGTATGTTTCCAGGGGGTGGTAGGTATTTGTCATGTACGCTGGGTTTATATTGCCTCTTATGTTTACTTTACCTGTTCATGTGATATGCCTTGTCTGGTGGCTTTATCTTGAGTTATGGGCACTGTGTTGCTTATGTTTATCTTATGTCCTGGCATGCGCACCTTGGTTCAAGTACCGATTTAACCATTCGGCTCCTGTTTTTTGTTTTCACAGGTTGATTCTATGCTGTTTGGGGGTCTTCACTACTTCCCACACAGCTTCAGCATGTTGGATGGAGGTTTATGGATTGTTATGTTATGGGCTCCTCACTGTGTGCGTTCTGTTCATTGATGGATTGGTCCCAGTTCGTTTATGACTCCTGATCGGAGTCCGGCTGGATTTGGCGACGTTTGTAATGTTGTAATTGGACTGATTCATCGGTTCCTGTTTGGCGGTTATCGTGTCGCATCTCCAAAGAGAGAGGAAATATTTGGGGAGGTGCTGACTATTATACTGGGACTTGGTAACCATTTTTTCTTACTGTTGTATTCTTTCCTGCTATTGGTGGATAGTAAAGAAAGGGTTAAGCAATACTCGCCTCCATGTCTTTCATAAAATCATGACTTTTCGTCATGAAATAGGAAAATCATGTAATTGTCGGAAATTCAAATATAGTTTCAATTTAAGGACAAAGTATCTGGAATGGAAACACAGGTGACTTGGAAAATATTTACAATTTTGCTATTTTAGCCTCACTATAATAACTTAATCTAGATGACGATTTTATACTGTGTGCCTACAGTTGCTTCACACATGACCCCCCTAAGTGGCCCCACATCTAAATAACTGAGTAAGTAGAAGGTTTAGAAGTGCAGCTTCAAGCTGCACCTCCAAGTCCACTTTGTATGAGAGCCAGGACTGCGCTTCCTGACTTTCACACTCTAACATACCATGATGTCATTCCCACATGCGAAGTGGCATCATGTTCTTCATTAGAGAATCAATGCATGCAATAATGCTTTATGGCACAATCATAGGTGCATTGCTGCAAGCATCGCGAATGCACCTGTGGTCCCTGATGCTCCTCTATGAGGATCATTGGATTGTACCTCACAACATCAGACTAGGAGGAGGTACAATCCAATGATTAAACATTTTTTTTTTTTGCAGGATTAGGGGCGGCACTAAAACTAAGTACCAGGTAGGGACAGGAATACTGTAGCATTAGGAATACAAATTCCTAATGGGTTCTTAATGGTACCGTGTTCTTTTAACTTTGAATTCACGATATTAATTACTTTGAATAACTCTGTTAATATCTCTCTTATTTTTGAATCTCTCACATGTTTTCTGCCTATCTACTTTACAAACTAGACTTAAGGTACTTCAAAGTAATAGAATCCCACTGGTCCAAATGTTCCAATAATAATAATAACAAAGTATTTAACCAGGAAAGGCACATTCAGATTACTCTGGTTTTCAAGTACATCCTGGGGGAGTCTCTTTGAATATAATTGTTAGAGGGTTTCTGATCATATTCAAGATGGCACCTGCTTTTGTATTTTTTTTTTAACACAAATGCAATCATTGATGAATTTAAAAGAAATATTAATTAAATTCTTCTCAATATGCAGCCACATTTTCCATTTAGCATGCTGGAATACACAGGAATGCACAGATTATATAGCGATGAAAAAATGTTTAGCTTTATACAATAAATAAATAAATATATAATACATCCTTGCATAAACAGTAAAAAAAATCACAGTTTACCACAGTGCACTTAAGGGGTCCCAATCTCAGGGCACAACTGCGACTTACAAGTCCCAATCTGCCTAAGGATTAGTGGAATTAAACTATCAACTAGCAGCTGCTATTTAGAGCTTCAAACATTTCAATCCAAGTCTCCTAGCTATAAATAGTCACCAACCAGAAGAGTACTCCCAATATTCTTGAGATAACTGGGGTATGCTTGCCATAGTTCTGATTTAAGACTAAAAGAACTCCAACAATCACATTAACCCTCTAACCTCTAAAATAACCTTACACTAAACCTAACACTAACCCTAAAACAAACAATGAGCCTAACACTAACCCTAGCCTTAAGGGAACGCTCCAGTCCCCCAAAGCATTTCAGCTTCAGGTTAACTGCAAGTCATTGCAGCATCATTTTATAAAAGTGAAGAGTTAAAAAGAAATTGTCTCATTAGTAACACCCCACAGTTAAGTAGCCACAAGGAGAGTTTTCACACCCTCTAAATCATGGGTCCTCAAACTCCGGCCCCCCAGATGTTGCTGAACTACAACTCCCATGATTCTCTGGCTATCTATGTAATTCAAAGAATCATGGGAGTTGTAGTTCAGCAACATCTGGGGGGGGGGGCAGAATTTGAGGACCCATGCTTTAAATTGTAGTTCAAAGCAATAGTGAGTACTTTTCATAGAACTGACTGGAGGAAAGTAATTGTTAAAGATGACGTCACGGGATGAGGAATTGTATATAGGAGACCCCTAGCCGTACACTAACCCTAAGAGTAACTCTAATACATAGACCGAAAATAATTATATTGGAGGCATTATATTGTACCATTACACTATACAATATAATAACCTTAATATACTCTTTACTCGCTATTCCTGTCCCCAGCTCCCTGCACCTCAGTCATATTTTCATGCTTAACACTCATGGAAATGTCCAACACATGTTGCAGTATTGAACCTCTCACCTTCTAATACTTGCTTGACTTTGCAAGAGAAATACTGTATTTTATTAACAGATTTACAGTGCAGAATATTTAAGACTAATAAACTGCACTTCAACGCTTACTCTGTATATTTACATATGTCTTTTAAAATGATATTTCTTTGCAAAGCATATCCTTATTAGGTGTTTTAATGTTGCCAGTTATATGCACGAACCTCACATTTTGTTTGTTTTTGACAGTCAATGATATTCAATTCTAGTATGCTTTACTTTGTATTTTTCTTTATGAATAATAAATTGCAAAAGATCCTTTAACAATGCTGACATCTAGTGGATGATTTGAAATTCTCTGCAAGATTAAAATTGAAAGCAAAACTAATTTTACTATTTTACAGCAAAATCCACTGAAGAAGAGATACTTTTTTATTTTAAAGCATACAATGATGAATAGAGTATACTGCTCAGTATCATTATATAAATTGCACTTTGGTTGAAAAAGTATGATATCCATAAATCACAACCTGTGTAATCTATGTATGATGTAATTACAGATAGTTGTGTGTACATGTCTCTTATTGTGTATGGACAAACATTAACATGCTAAATATGCAATTTTTTTTTTTTTAATTCAACCCATAGTAAAAAAGTTTAAATATTTATCATTAATTTATTAGTGTTGTTGGCAAGGTCTGAATTTCTCCCCCCAAATATCCTACCTTAGTTAATAAATAGCACCATAACAAATAAAGAGATGTACAAGTTACTTTTTTAAAAATCATTTTACTAAATAGCAGCCCTGAAGTTACTGGTATTAAATCACCTATTTGGCTATATACTGCCATGCACCTACACAGAACAGATACCAGCCATATTAAAATAGATTTTGTAGTACTGTTATTTTACCTGTTTGGTTTGTTTGAGTTCCTGATAACACAAGTTTCTTGAAAAACATATTTTAAAACTATCAGTAAGGGGACTGATTACTACATTCATCATATGATTATGTATTCCATTTGTTCTATAGTTCAACTTGGGCACAGTTGTGGAAAAACTATTATGAGCATTGCCAGGTTGTAATCATTGCCAACAGTCACCGCTGATAGTAGTGATAAAAAAATAAATAAAAAAAACATGCAGCCTCTGTTCTTACCTCCTGATTGCCAAACGTGTATTATAACTTACAGCTCTAAATAACTGTCTTCTCGGATTCCATATTTGCCGTCTACCCAATTTTGTAGGATGCATGGTATTGTTTGTTGTGATTCTTTAGATTTGCTATCTCCAGTATTGATCAGGCATCTAATTAAACATGCCCATACCTGATCTTGCATCGTATTATGAAGTTAACCCTAATTCCTTAAACTTAATCTCTTTTAGCATGGCAAATTATAATACACCTGTGAAATGGAGAATGGTGTTAAGTAAGCTCCCTCTGTGAAATGTATTTAACTCTGCAACTGAGATAAAAGTTCACTTTTACTACCATGTATTAAAACCATGAGGAATCTGGAATAGAATGGGGAACAAAAGAAAAATTGACATATTAAAAACAAACAAATAAAAAGAAACGCATTTCTGATTATAACCCCTTAGGTACCCCTTTCTTACCGTTAAGGACCAGGGCTGTTTTTACATTTCTGTGGTGTTTTTGTTTAGCTGTAATTTTTCTCTTACTCATTTACTGTACCCACACATATTATATACTGTTTTTCTTTCCATTAAATGGTCTTTCTAAAGATACTCTTATTTTCATCATATCATAAAATTTACTATAGGAAAAATTATAAAATCTGATTAATTATTTTTTTAAAAACATACTTTTTCTAACTTTGACCCCCAAAATCTGTTACGCATCTACAACCACCAAAGTTGTGTCCTGAGCTTTGAAATACCCAGTATTAACATGTTCTTAGCTTTTTTTTGCAAGTTATAAGGCTATACGTACAAGTAGGACATTTCTGTTTCAAAATATTTATTTTTAAAATTTATCAATTTGAGGTATGTCCAGTCTTTTTTAGTTGCCACTTAGTCACAAACATTGGCCAAAGTTAGCATTTATATTTGATTGTGTGTTAAACATGCAAAAAACAATAATGCACTTATTTATATATTTGAAGTCTTTGTGTATATAATTAAGAAATTATTTATGTAATTATGTATATGTCTATGAAATTATGTATATGTGATGAAAGCTCCGACCGGGAGCTGAAACTTTGACATCTTTGGATTCACACAATAAATCGGATGAAGAAAACCGAGAGGGCCGGTATTATTTAGATTATATTTATATAATTTGTTTTATTTATAATTTCATTGCTATATATTTGTATATATATTAATATCAAAATACAGTTAGAATAAAATTACATATATATATATATATATATATATTATTATTCTTTTATTTTTTACTTATTTATTTTATTACATATATATATATATATATATATATATATATATATATATAATTATATATATACGTGTGTAATTTAATTCTAAGTGTATTTTTATATTATTAAATATATATTAATATAAAATACACTTAGTATGTCATTATATATATATATATATATATATATATATATATATATATATATATATATGTATATATACATATATATAGAAAAAAAGAAAGAAACCTTGCACTCCTACTTACTATTTTAATGACCCGGTGCTCGATTGCACTATTCAATATATATAAAGGATAATCAGCACTCCCAGGTTTTGTAGAAAAACAAACGTCTTATTTATTCCGAATGTCAACGTTTCAGTTCCTCTGGGGAACTTTCATCAGGACAGCAAGCAATCTGTATGATATACAGATATCTATTATATAGATATCTTATATATATTATATTTTTATTCCCAGGTCCCAACAATCGATGTTCCCGGTCTTTTCGTGCTCCGGTGCACAATCTTCAACCAAAGTATATAATCGTAGTAGAGAGCACTCAGGAGTCTTGTAGAGTAAATTCAAACTGCTGCTTTATTAAGCAAACACAGTGATTAACAAAATAGTCAACATTTCAGTCTATGCAGACTTTTTTCAAGACAATTTATAATGTGAACTTGTGGCAGTTATATACATGGGAAAAGCAACTGATTGGAGGGTGAAGAAATGAATACGAGATTCTGTGACGTCAGAAAATTACGTAGAGTGAGGTAATTTAAAATGCATAATCTAATTAACCCTGTCAGGGTAAGAAAGAACACACAGAGTATATGTACAATATTTACAAGAGAATATCAAGAGAATAAATAGAGTGAGAGGACTATGATGTATGTATAGTATATCTACTGTGTCTGCTCCTAACCACAAGTAGAAAAAAAACAAAGAGTGCTTTAGTGTTGTAGATACTATGTATCAGAGTGCAGAACTGATACAAAAGAATAATATGAAAGACAAAGAGAGTTATTGTAGAAATTCAAGTGACTGACACATATATATAAAAATAGCTCTCAAATGAACTATCAAGGGAACAGACAGATCTCCATATTACATACACTGTGAATGAAAATAATATAATATTTGATTTCTACTATGATACACCCCTTATAAGCATAAACATCAGTCCGAATAGTCAAGTCTATAAAGCTTCATCTTCTTTGTAAAAAGCAATATAAAAAGAGTTCATCTCATTCAGTCCATGTGGAGAGATTGTTACCAGGGTATGTATCCAGAAGGCTTATCACTTGAGTATTATTATGTCTCTATTGCCCCCTCTCGGAGAGATGGGTACATGGTCTATACCCATAAATCGGAGTGCTGTGAGGTTATGGCCAGCCTCTAAGAAGTGTCTGGCTACCGGTGTGCTTGCTGAGCCACTCAGTAATGTGGTTTGAATGGTGGATGTGTGTCAACGCATTCTCTCCTTCGGGTCATTCGACATCTTAACCACGTAGTTGAGGCCACATGGACATATAATTCTATATACTACGTAGGTAGTCATGCAAGTAATGCGGTGCTTGATTTTGTAGATTTCACCTGATCTGGGATGGCAAAAAGTTTTACCTAGGGTGATAGAGTTACAGACTAGGCAATTCAAGCGATAGCAACCCGCATTGGGTGCTGTAATAAGTGACTGTGTCCATGTTATCTGGTCTATGTGGACCAAAAAGTAGATATTATATATGTATTTTTTTACATTTACTACCATATATTGTTTTTTTATTTTACAGATGCAGGAAGACTGCCTGTCAGTTCAGGCAGTCCCCCTGCAGGCAGCACTATGGACGCCTATTGCCATGCTAATTTCTGATAAATAAGAACGTATTGCTCTCTACTGCTAAATATGTCCCATCATCTCCAAAGAAGAGTACCATTTTGTCACAATATCTTGGTGAACATGATGCTGTGGCAAACTTGCTTGTTCTTGATGCTGCCTCGACTTGTTATTAGCCTTCTTACTGCGGTTTAAGTGTCCAGCAATCTTTGAACATCTCCAACTCTTTCTCTGACTTTGAACTTTGAAATATAATACAGGCATTGTTTTCTTCTTACTAGGTGTTTGGTCAGACATATCTTTCCTAGGTTGGCAGCAATGCTACTGAGTCTGCCTCATAGTGCTGTTGCCTTCAGGGGAAGACCCCACAGAGGTGGATAGCATTGGCTCTGGCTCATGTTTTGATTCTTTTGGTGCTATTTATTAAATTTTATTAGCAAGATTGGGAGGGGAATTTAAAAAATGCTTGACACACAAACACAACACAACTAGCTTAAACGCAAACACAAAGAAAAAGTATGTGCACTGAATGAAGTGGAATGTATGCAATATTTAGTGCACTCTTTTTCTTTGGAAGAAAAGTAACTTTTTTTTCTTCTTTATTGTACTTTTTTATGTCCCTTCTAAACATCTACTATGCAGCAGCTTACAGGCTTAAGCAGGCACACTTATCCTGAACCGACGTCTGACACTACCAGTCCTCCCTTGCTTGTGTACTACTAAAAAAAAATATAGACTGTGTTGGAGAATAGAGAATATTCTCCACTAGTTAAACTGTTGAATAAAAAATTAAACTCTACTAAATACATGAATATGTATGTTTATTCACACAAACTGTGTTAAGTTGAATTTAAAATCCATTGTTACCCTCCATTTCTGGGTTACCTATTCTTTCTTTTAATGATTAGAATAGTGATATTTTATCTCAAAAGTTGCATTAAGGGTGATTACATTTTAGTCCTTGGAGCATTCAGTACTTAATTTCCAGCAGATTCAATTCACATCTAAATATCTCCACAAGGTTTACGCTACAACTTCACAACAATATACATAACTGCTCTAGAGTAGATCATGGGCTTTGACAATGGCTCTAATACATTATTTGAACAACAATTAGCTCTGACAATAAGTCTGGCTATCCTATCACACATACCATGTGACTTCTTGAAACCCAGATGACTTGGAGACATTTTCCAACTCAGTTATATTAGCCTTAAACTTTAAATTTGCTTATAATTAAAATTGAATTCTGACAATTTTCAATTTAGTGAATAACTATTTTCAGGCTAAAGTCAGATATGTTCATATTAGGTTGCTTTTCAAGATTATTTAGGAGAAACATCAAATAGGTCCCAAATACGATATAAAAATAAAATAGCGTATATACGTTAAATTGGGTTGTAAGATTTTTGTGTTTTATTTATGCAGCTTTTTTTCTGCCACTGACACAGCATCAAAAATTGTCACATATTAGATGAAGTGTAATAAATATGCTACAAACTTACAATTACTAATTAAAAAATAAAATAAAATAAAATTAGTAATGTAAATTATGAACGATCAAACAGACCTTGTAAAAACACTAATAGCATATGTACAGGGATATATAAAAGTAAACATTCTACAGGTATATGTTCTGCATTCCATGGCATATCTAAAACATATATTATAATATGTAACAAATTGATGGTTATAAACAAATAGACTATTTTTCACCAAAATGTTCTCCTTTTTAAGTTTAAAATTGAATAGAGCCTCTGGAGGGAGACACAGCCCAAGTATCCAATAAGCATGAAAAAAACAGCCATATATTATCTCTCTTAGCTTAATTTTAAATACTGCTTGTTTTTCATCATTGCAGACAACATATAGTTAAAATAAAACAATACAAGTTATACAATTGTATCAATAATATTACAAAGTGTTTGGGGATTCATATTTAAGAAGAGACAAATATATTAAACAGATTTCATGACAAAAGGATTCATTTAATCAGTAATAGGCAAATTAAAATTGGAATACAAAATTTAGGAAAAAATGCAGATGTGAAAGAAATCTCAATCTCAGTCATATGCTTTTTATATTCAGAATTACGTAATTTGGATTTCATACAAATTCAAGCAAAGTTCCTGCATATAAAATATCTGTGAACCACATTTAAGAGAATCCATTTCAATATGATCAAATTAAAGAAACATGTCTACTTTAAGCATGCACAAATGTTTCAAAGCTACATATTTACAAACATGATATGTTTAAAATATGTAATTGTATGAATTTTAAAATTTCCAATTACAAGTTTCAGTGATTAATACATTTGAAAACTTGTGACACGGAAATGCACACTTTTGCATTTACTGGTACCATAGAACGTCTGGAATGTGACATACTTCTTTAATCTCTTACTGATGTGTGATGATATTTTTCTGTCATGGTTTCCCTTCCCTTAAGGATTCGCGATGGAATCATTTGATATGTGGGGCTCCCCTTTGTCATCTGGGGCAATTTCAAACTCAGTCTTTGTCACATCTGTTTTTGGAGTTGATCCAAAAAAACAGTTTGAAGCACTTTCCAAGTTTGCAACAAACTTGACCCGAAAATGGCAGTCAGGGTTCTTATTGGATCAAGAAGTTATGACCCCACTAATTAAAAATTATATCCCTGACCATTATGTTTTTGCAAGTATTCTTAACCTCTCTTCAGGCAGAAAATTCCACATCCTTACTGTTTTTACTGTAAAAAAAAAAACACCCTTTCCTTTGCCTTAGACTAAATCTCCTTTCTACCAGTCTAAATGTGTGATCTTGTGTCCTATGTACAGTCCTATTAAAGTATAGATTTCTAGAATATGGTTTGTATTGGCGCCGGGCATATTTGTATAATGCTATCACATCCCTTCTGAGGTGTTGTTTTTACAAACTAAACAGATTTAAATATGTTAACTTGTCTCTATAATTGGCTTGTTCCAATCATTTTATTACTTTTGTAGCCTGCCTCTGCACTTTTTCTGGTATCATAATATCATTCTTTAGAACTGATGCACAAAATTGCACAGCATATCCAATGTGTGGTCCATTGATATATAAAGAGACAAAATTATTTTTTCATCCCGAGAATGAATACCCCTTTTTATATATGACAATACCTTACTGGCCTTATCAACTACTTATTGACATTGCACATTGTTGTTTGTTGTCCATAGCAATTCCCAAATCCTTGTCATGTGTTGTTATCCCTAATTCTCTGCGGTTTAGGGTGTAATTTTCTTGTGTGCTCTTTACCCCAAAGAGAATCGCTTTGCATTTCCATTAAATTTACATTAAATTTCATCTGCCATTTGAGAGTCCAGTTCCCCAATTTATCTAAATAGCACTGCAGCAAAGTAACTTCCTACTTGCATTGTATTACTTTACAGAGTTTTGTGTCATCTACAAACACGAAAACATGACTATCAACTACTATTTCATGATCATTTATAAATATGTTAAAAAAGTGGTCCCAGAACAGAACGCTGAGGGACACCAATCGTCAGTTTTAAAGAAAACCACCATTTAAGCCAATGTTCTACCCAAGAACAAGGATTTTTATCTAGACCAATTTATTTTAGTTTGAACCCTAACCTATTGTGTGAAACCATGTCAAATACCTTCTACATACACCAAAAGCAAGTAAAAAATAGGCGCTAGTAAAAAATGTCTAAAAGTATGAATATAAATACCAAGGAATATAATAAAACAAAGAAAGCTGCACCTACATAAGTGTAAAGCTCCAACAAAACACTCATGCAATACAAAAAAAACTCAAAATAAAGGTGCGCTGTGTCTTTAAGACCAAATTTCTAAAGTGCCACAAGTGCAAATTATAATAAAGTGCAAAGTGATATAAAGTGCACTCAATGTGTGTAGTGATATGACCGTAAGAAAATAACTTTTACATACATATATGTGTCCTCTCCAGTGGCAGTAAACATATGAAAAGGAGAGACACAAAAAGACAATAATAGTGTAAATCTGTTAAAAAAAAAAACAATTAATAATAAAATAATAAAGTTTACACTCACAAAGATAGAGCAGAAAAAGCCTGCTCTAACTATATCGGCTTCTTCAAATATTTCCTTAAGGAAAAGGACTGCACGGACAAATAGTTTCCATTCACGTATTTATTGCCAAACTTTGCACAGGTACTTCACCTTCCTCTTCATACAGTACATGAATAAAGTATAACAGGCCATTATCACTTTGGGGTGTCGACAAGTCCCTCAGTTTCAGCCGATACTGTTGCTGCTGTCTCTAGTCCAGACTTCGGGGAGGAGGAGTTGCCGGTAGTGTGTAATGCGTGGTGCGTGGTTTGCGTGATGACGCGTTTCGCCGTGTTCACGGCTTCATCAGATCTGACTGAATCCGTGATCACGGCGAAAAGCAGCGAAATGCGTCATCGCGTCAGCACCTTTATTTTGAGTTTTTTTGTCATGTCAAATACCTTGTCAAAATCCAAGTAGATCACATCCACTGCAACACCCTGATCTATACTTCTACTTACTTCTACGTAGAAAGCAATTACGTTAGTTTGACATGAGTTATGTTTCATAAAATCATTATGATTTTTGCTAATAACAAGGTTCTTCCCAATGAATTCCTGAATTGTATCCCTTAAAAGCCCTTCAAATACTCTTCCAGCCACAGAAGGTCTAAAATTTACAGGCATATATTTTGAACTCTTTTGAATATGGAAACCACATCTGCCTTCCTCCAATCCTCTGGTATAATTCATAAACGAAAATAATCCTGAAAGATTAATAAGAGTTTCACTTATCTCCACACTAAGCTCCTTACATACTTGTGGATTAACCCCTTAAAACCAGAGGGTGTGCTATTATGCCCTAATCTAAGCGGCTATAAGTGTAGCTGTATCTTAAATAAGTGTAAAAAATTGAAAAATGAAGGTTTTGGACCAAGTATAACTTTACTATAGCAGGTCATGTGACTGATGTCATCACTCTTCAAAAAATAAAAAAATAAAAATGTTCTTTTTACTTTATTCTATTTTACTAAACAGATGATAAAAGGCATGTATACTATCTAGAAATAAATCTCACAGGAATATAATTTAAACAAATATTAATGCATATAAGATTAAAATTAAAAAAAATGAATAAGAAAGCATATACATGGCAGTCAGATATAAGGATTAAAATACTGAGAGACACAAATACATATTTAAAACTTAAAAAGGAACCATAAAATTGTATCTAAATCAAAACATAAAAGTTTTGCAAGTCAAAATCCACATTTAGGCCATGGGGGGCTAGGGTCTGCAAATTAAAAACCCACTCAATTTCCAACCTGCCTAAAATATTTTTAATATTTCAACCTCTCCAAGGTATCTTTCATTTTTTTATTCTTGTACAATTGAGAAGTTTAGGATCTTTGTTGATTAATCAAGTGCTTTGATACCGAGTGGTTTAGATATCCATTTTTTATATTTCTACAATGTTCACTTAATCTCGTTTTTAGCCATCTTGTAGTTATACCTACATATTGGAGGCCACATGGGCACTCCAGTAGGTAAATTACATGTTTTGATATTGCACCCAATAAAATATTTGATATTATAACTTTTATTAGTTCTGTTTGATTTAAAATGAGTGACTTTGGACTTTATAGATTAAAAGATTATCTATTTGTTGGTTTCTAATACTCTCTCTATATATATACTCTCTATGGTATTGTTTAATTTAGTAGGAGAGTCATTTATTTCAACAAATTGTTTTTTTTTAGAAAAAGAGCTTGGTCATTAAAATCTTCTATGTGCAAACAATTCCTACGTGTATGTGGGAATTGACTTATGGGGGCACTTTCACGGTTTATAGTGACAGCTTGTTTGGTCAATGGCTGTATTCGTGCATACTTTTAAAAAAAAATGTTTTAGTTTGGATGGTCCCATTTTTTATAAAAATATGTAGATCTAAAAAATGAATAGAGTCCTTGCTATGCTCACAAGATAAAATAATACCTCTGTTATTGGTGTTTAAATGTGTAATAAAGGAGTTGAGGGAATCCTCAGAACCCCTCCATATGAAAAACAAATCGAAGATATATCTAAAATAGGAGACCAGGTTTGCCTCCCAGGCATGCCTGCCCCAAATGGTGCTGGATCCCAGTGCGCCATAAAGAGGTTGGCATAGCTGGGGGCAAACCTGGTCCCCATAGCAGTACCCCTCTTTTGCAGGTAAAAATAATAAAATAAAAAAAAAAGTTATTTTTTTAAGATAATATTATTTCCTTCCAGGATAAAATCTATTTGGATATCAGGAATTATTTTTTCAAGAGATAAAATAGCCTTAATAGCTTGACAGCCTATGTGGTGATGGATTATAGTGTATAGACAAGTGACATCACATGTCACTAGTATAAAATCTGGCTGCCAATTAAAATTATTTAAGTATCTTAATAGTGACATGGAGTCTTTTAGAGACCAACTACGTTATATTGCCCTAGCTATTCAGACAAACTATTGTACCTTTTAACTATTGGTGCAGCCCTTTTCCTGTATTTCTTAGTGTTTACATTACAGCCTAAGAACACTTCCAATGGTCACTCCTTAGACGTCCACTAAAGGTGCTTCCTGCGTCAGTGCTGCACAGTGTCTCCACCCTCTGCATAGAGATGCTAAACATTCCTCATAGAGTTGCGTTGAGTCAATGCATCTCTATGAGGAAATCTGATTGGCCAGGGTGGAGTTTGGCTCCACTCCTAAACCACCTCCTTGGATGAGATCATCAGACTTGGCAATCTCAGCCAATCCAATGTTTCATATTGGAAAGCATTGTGATAGGCTGAGATCATCATTTCTGATGATGTCAGACAAGGAGGCAGATCAGGGGAAGAGACAGCACCACCAGACTGGCATAAAGGTAAGCTTTGCCAGTAGCCCAATACCGATCACAGAGTAATGGCATTGTATTTTCAATATATAAAGAATATATATCTCTGCCATGCTGAAAACAGCCAGTAGGTTGTATCAATATACCTCTTTTTATTGTTTATTCTTAGAATTCCCTCTGATATTAGCAGAGGGAAAACCTTGGGATTAGAGATAGAATTAGAACATGGATTGATATAAGATTAAGGAGCAAGATAAGGTTTAGGATTAGTTTTAGGTTAAGAATTATGTTTTTAAATTTGCTTTAGGATTATAGGTTTGAATTAGTGTTCAGATTATGAATTACATTAGGGTTAAAATTACAGATTAAAATTAGGGCCAGCAAGGAAATACTTTCACAGAAATCAACAAGTTATTTCCATGGCTAACATCACTATTGCTATGGTTAGGATTAAAATAAGAATTAAAGTTAGGATAAGAGTGATTAGGGTTAGGCATTGGATTTGGGTTTGATACAAAAATAGGGTTTCCTGTAAGTCAGTTAAAGGTAGATATACCCCCAATGAATAAATATATGTATATTTGTATGTATGTATTCATTAGGGGTACAGTGTAAAACTGTAAGCCCTCCCTTATTCACAGTAAGTGACTTTCAGTCACCTCCCAGAAAATTTTTCAATCAGAGGCTTCTCATAGAGAGAATCCTATGTTCTAATCTATTTCAGGTGTCTCTCCTCCCCCCTCCCCTCCCTGTGTCAAAGGCCCCCTTCTGTATCTGAGTCAAAGCTTTTCTTATACCTCCCCTCCCTGTGTCTTAAAACTTTCTTAAAAGTCTTAAAACTTTGAGTTCAGCTCATGAAAAAGGGGAGCAAAAACAAAAGTGTTGTAATTTTGTTCAGAGTAATTATATGTAATTATATAGATGCAGTGTTTTCCTTGTACCGTGGATGCCGATGCCAGTTTAAAAAAAATAAAAAAAAATTTCTTAAGATGATCTACCAACTCCAGTACTAGCTGGACATCCTAGGAAATGCAGTTTATATGCATCTGGAATGTCAGGGTGTGTGGGATTTGTTTTGTAGCACTAATTACTACAGAGAATCCCTAAAGTATTAGCTACCATTAGTGTAATTCTTCTTCATTGGCTGACATTTTCAGTACGGAAAAAATATGCAAACAATGAAGATGTTATTATATATATTTTTTTCAGTAAAACACAATTAAGAAGTTATTATTCAAATGTTATTGAAACACACTTGCTAATTGCCCAGGGAACGACTCAAGGTTTTAGTTAACACAAGTTTATTAACAATACATACCCAGAGCTAGTAATCTAATAATTGGTGTTTAAAAAAATAAATAAATAAAGGTATGATTTATAAAGATATAATTTTATTTTTAAAAATCTTAAAGGAACACTATAGTCACCTAAAGTACTGTAGCTTAATGAAGTAGTTTTTGTGGGTAGATCATGCCTATCAGGTTTCACTGCTCAATTCACTGCCATTTAGGAGTTAAATCACTTTGTTTCTGTTTATGTAGCCCTTACCACACCTCCTCTGGTTGACACAGCCTGCAAGGAAAAAAAACTGGATTCACTTTTAATCAGATGTCATTTACCTTAAACAATTGTATCTTTTTCTCTGCAAATTGAACTTTAATCACATACAGGAGGCTCTTGCAGGGTCTAGCAAGCAAGGGATAAGAAAATCTAAATAAACAGAACTTGCAGTGAAGGAAGGATACATTGTAGATTACTCTTTACAGGAAGTGTTTAGGGAGGCTGTGCAAGTCACATGCAGAGAGGTGTGACTAGGTTCATAAACAAAGTGATTTAACTCCTAAATGGCAGAGAATTGAGCGGTGAGACTGCAAGGGCATGATCTATACATCAAAACTGCTTCATCAAGCTAAAGTTGTTTTGGTGACTATAGTTCCCCTTTAATAGGCATTTTATTTGGGCAGGGAAACATCAATAAATTAGATTAACCAATCTCCATTACCTATAAAATAACAGCATGATCCAGCCTTATCTTAAAGGGACACTGTAGTCACCAAAACAACGTAATCTGAATGAAACCGTTTTGATGAATAGATTATGCCCTTGCAATCGTACTGCTTAATTCTCTGCCATTTAGGAGTTAAATGACTTTTGTTTCTGTTTATGTAGCTCCCATAGCTTTGACTGACACAGCCCGCATGAAAAAAAAAATATGGTTTCAATTTCAATCAGATGTAACTTACTTAAAGATTTTTCTCTCCAGTTCTGTAAATTTAACTTTGAACACATACAGGAGGCTTCTGCAGGGTCTAGCAAGCTGTTAACAGAGCAGGAGATAAGACGTTCTAATTTAAACAGAATTTGCAATAAAGGAAGTGTAAACATTAGATGACTCTTTACAGGAAGTGTTTAGGAAGGCTGTGTAAATCACATGCAGGGAAGTGTGACTAGGGCTTTATAAACAAATCGTTTTAACTGCTAAATGGAAGAAAATTGAGCAATGAGACTACAGGGGCATGATCTATACACTAAAACAGCTTAATTAAGCTAAAGTTGCTTTGGTGACTATACATAGTATCGTCTTAATTAAAACTTTACAAATGAGCATTTCTTTTATAATAGGCTCTAAACTGTATCAAACATATGCACAGTTACACTCATAGTATGCTATATGTATAACGTACACATTCTATACATATGCAAATACATATACATATGTACACATATGTATACATATGTATACATATGCATATGCATATGCTCTATGTTTAACTTGCACACAACTCCAGCATTAAACTTTACCTGCCAGATGACTTTTCAGCAATTCTTCTACTGGCAAAACAAATCTTGTGGTTGGAAAATATCCCACAGATAGACAGGTTTTTTTGGCAGGCTTTATTTTTGTCATATTAAGAAACATATAGGGTCTGTGCTTGTACAAAACATAGCAGCAATCAAAAGACAACAGTGTGCAAGGGCAACAGCCAGGGGCGTACGTAGAGCATTTGGCACCCGGGGCGGACCCTGAGTGTGGCACCCCCCCCCCCATAATAAAAATGTAGGAAAACACCCACAATTTTTTGCTTTCCTATGGACTGTTTGAATGTGCGCGCAGCTCTTGCCTCGCATGTGCATTCGGCTCCACTCGGGAGCTGACGTCAGCGGGGGAGAAGAGGTCACCCCTTAAAACCCATTCAGCCACTTACCTTTCTCCAGCGTCGGGCTCCCTCGGCGCTGGTGACCTCTCCTCCCCCTGCCGACGTTAGATCCGAATGCGCATGCACGGCAAGAGCCGCATGTGCATTCAAACTGCCCATAGGAAAGCATTACTCAATGCTTTCCTATGGACGTCCAGCATCTTCTCACGGTGATTTTTACAGTAAGAATTGCGGAAGCGCCACTAGCGGCTGTCAGTGAGACAGCCACTAGAGGCTGGATTAACCCTCAGTGAAACATATGTTTTCAGCTGCAGGGTTAAAATTAGAGGGACCTGGCACCCATACCACTTTATTGAGCTGATCCTTAGAAATAGCATAGGAAAGGGATTTGGGTTCAAAAGATGTAGCGGCTAGGGCAGAGGTTTTGTAGAAGGGGGCCAGGGCAGGGGTTTTGTATAAATGCGCTTTTGTAGAAAGGAGCTGGTGAGAAACTTCTAGAAAACTCCTCCCCTGCCCCTTTCTACAAAGCGCATTTATACAAAACCCCTGCCCTGGCCCCTTCGCCCCTTCTAGAAAACCCCTGCCCTTCGCTCTTCATATAAAAACCCTGCACACTGATCACATAAATTTCATACACTCCCTACACATAAAAACCCTGCACATCCCCCTTAATTAAAAAAAAGCTGCACACCCCCTTAAAAAAACAAAAACCTGCACAACCCCCCTTAATTAAAAAAATCCTGCAAACCCTTAATAAAAACCCTGCACACCCCCTTAATAAAACAAAAACTTGCACAACCCCCCTAACAAAAAAACATGCACACCCGCTTAATAAAAACCCTGCACACCCCCTTAATAAAAAACAAAAATCTGCAGTGCACATCCTCCCTTAATAAATAAAATACTGCAACCCCCTTAATTGAAAAAAACCCTGCACCCCCCCTTTAATTAAACATGCCCCCTCTAAATAAACTTCCCCCGTGCTGCACCCCCTTTAATTAATCCACACCCCCTTTAATTAATGCACCCCCTCTTTAATTAAACCACACCCCTCTTTAATTAATCCACCCCTCTAATGAATCCACCCCCCTCTAATTAATCCACCCCCTCTAATTAATCCACCCCCTCTAATTAATCCACCCCCTCTAATTAATTCACCCTCCCTCTAATTAATCCACCCCCTCTAATTAATCCACCTCCCTCTAATTAATCAACCTCCCTCTAATTAATCCACCTCCCTCTAATTAATCCACCCCCTCTAATTAATCCACCTCCCTCGAATTAATCCACCCCCCTCTAATTAATCCACCCCCTCTAATTAATCCACCCTCCCTCTAATTAATCCACCCTCCCTTTAATTAATCCACCCTCCCTTCAAGTAATCCACCCCCCTCTAATTAATCCACCCTCCCCTCTAATTAATCCACCCTCCCTTTAATCAATCCACCCCCTCTAATTAATCCACCCCCTCTAATTAATCCACCCAAACTTAGTACTTTTTTTAAGCCAGTCCCTACAATATCTATTAATTATTGTGTTTTCCCATAACGTTGATCCTTATATAGCTTTTCAGCCGTCTTTACTAGTTCAATTCTAATTTCCAATTTATTCCAGTCCAGTTTATTTATATACAGGTTAACAGCTAGTTAACATCTTTACCACTGACTGACTGCCTCCCCTAGATACAGCAGCCAAACACACATTAACGCGGGATACTAACCTCTTCATTAAAGGCCTTTCATGCAAAATGTACAATACGCACTTGTAAGTAGATTGCTCCATTATTTAAATAATCACCTTGAAGTTGTGTTACAGTATAAATGTTGACACTTAAACACATGTAGCATTAAAAAAGACATGTAGCAAAAAAGCATAGTTGTGCAGAATTAATGCCCTCCTATGCCTGCCAAGATGTGAGTCCTTGTCACTATCACTGGTAGTGATGTAATATTGTGCAGTTATTGGAGTAGACATTCAGTAAATTAAATTATTTCATTTTATCACTTTTGACATAGACTGTGACACCACACCTGAGCCCATACACAGCAATGCTAACTTAGTAACAATAATAACAAATATACAGATCAGACAACATACAGTATCTCACAAAAGTAAGTACACCCCTCACATTTTTGTAAATATTTTATTATATCTTTTCATATGACAACACTGAAGAAATGACAATCTGCTACAGTGTAAAGTAGTAAGTGTACAGCCTGTATAACAGTGTAAATTTGCTGTCCCCTCAAAATAACTCAACACACACCCATTAATGTTTAAACCGTTGGCAACAAAAGTACACTGTTATACAGGCTGTGCACTTACTACTTTACATGGTAGCAGTGTGTCATTTAGCCTATTTAGCCTTGTACTGCAGAGAACTACAGATGGCATTTTTCCCCCAAGTAAGTATCTCATGAAGCAGACATTAGGCTGGTAGTGTAGGACCTGCCAAAGACTAGGTACATTGACGTTGTGGCAGGATTATGCAATGTATGATCATATAATGTAACTAAATCCCCATTATTTTTATGCCTAGAATAGGTTTTTGCTTGCAAACTCTGTCAGCATCGAAGTTGCTGTTTAGTGCATACGGAAGTGCACTAGATCTTCTTTTTCTTTTGTATTATATATATATATATATATATATATATATATATATATATATATTACAAAAGACTAAAATCAGGAACTTCTATGTAGTTTCCCACTCAACTAGAAGACAAAACTAAAATTCCCTATACACACACACACACATAATAACCAACTACCTTAGTTATTTGGGTATTTGCACAGAGAGGTAGAATCTCCTTAATAGCTAATATTGGCTTGGCAAGATAGCTGTTTAGAAGATAGAGCCAGGAGACCTAGAATATAGTTCAGCTTAACAGATGGTCACTACGGGGCAGACCAAGTAGCTTCTAGGTTCTGACAAGGGGTGAGCTTATAGATAGCCCACACACTTTAAAATTTTCCTCAAAACAGAATGCACGTGTCATGGTTGATTATATATTTCCTACCTGTTCTATGTTAAATTTTGTATATATTGTGTATTAATATTGTTTTTGTATTTTAATGTACCATAATGTATCAATGCAATGTTTTGTGGACCCATGACATATTTGAAAACGAGATAAATCTCAATGTATCTTTCCTGGTAAAATATTTTATCAATAAATAATCTTAGAAGCAGCAGAGAGACTTGGACAATGGCTGGCATTGGCAGAGTGAATGAATGCTATGCAACCAAGTGGTTTAACACAGTGTGAAAATTGAGAGAATATCCATGAGTGACAGAGTCTGTGGAATAATTGATTATAGCAATAAGTAATTATACACTTTACCGTGAGTGGAGAACTTAGAAACAATGTCTGCAATAATAAGGAATGCTTTGAATGGATCATCTGAGAAACTGGTCATGAATAGAGGCTGAGGTCAAGTTTTGGAATTGGAATAAGTCACGGAGATAAACAAGGAGAGTAGACAGGTAGTGTAGGCAGAGATTAAAGGTGCAGCAGGCATGAAAGGGTGATCCGAGAGAATAGTCAGGAAAGAGAGCCAATGTCAGGAGCCAATTATGGAGTACAAAGTCAATCTGAGAGAGCAATCCAAAACAAGATCTGCAGTCAATGATAAAGTGGGAAACCGGGTTGCCTGCTTTGGGCCCACACAAACTGAGGCAGATAGGTAATAGGATTACTCTTGGCAAGGTAAATAAGGGAGACTAAATAATTGAGCAATGAAGCAAGCCATTGATAGTGATTAAATAGGTAATCCTTAACTGCACTAGTCTGGATCAATTAGACATTGAATCTTGACATCACTGAGCAAGAAATGTAGGTCTGAGTAACCTTTCCTTGCGAATCTTGAGAGTGCTAAACTTTTTACAGCTCATCAGAAATGTAGTGTTACCTTCCATAAAATCTTACACATGCCACCAGTTTAACGTCTTTATAAAACATATCTTATGTCTCATGTTATTGTGTTTCATTGTATATGAGCATGCTTTCTAAAAGCATACTTGCAACTGTGAGTAATCTGAATATATTGCATCCTATTCCAGGAGGCAGAAAGCCTCACACATTCTATGTCTTTGTGTGTTATGTGAGTGAGCTTAAAAAGGCTTAACATCAGCTAGTAATACTAGTGTGGGAGCATCCAAACCTTTACTTTGCCCGATCTGTTCAGGAATGCAGAAATTAGGGTCCTATGTCCACTATTAACAATGCCCTCAAACTTTAACTTAAAGCTTAATCTATGTGTTATCGCAAGGCTATCCATGTGAAATGGTAATATGGGATATTATTCATGTATGGATCCCATCTTTTCATATCAATATATAACTTTAACCTCATGACATTGTGCCTCGAGGATCACTGATGATTACATGTGTTTTGTAGAGATATCATTGACTCGATTTCTCCACAATTCCAATTACAGTACAAAAATTGTTTCAGCAATCAACATTTATATATTTTTATAACATCACCTTCATTTGCTGAAATAAAGTATACTACTTCAAGAGAAGAAAACAGACAAATTTCAATGTCAAGAACATTTCAGTTCTATAATTCACAAACATGTAATCTTAATAGATGAGAAACACATATTGCTAAATTTGGTTTATGATTATTATTATTTTATGTAGTGCCAACATGTTCTACAGTGCTTTACAAGTATAGAATGGGGAAATCTGACAAGTAATTGACATACAAATTATGAACAGAGACAAGAAGGGCTGCTCAAAAAATCTTACAATCCATAATGAAGGGGTAAAGACACACAAGAGAAATAACACCATGTCACAGGGGAGGTGGGACTGATAGATAAGATGTGTGTGTCAAAATAAGTTAGTTAAATTGTTGTGTAGAAGAACTGAACAGTAGAAGGGAAGATAGTGAGCTGGGCTATGGAAGCAAGTGAATTGATTAGGGTATTTGTAATGAGAGAAGCATCTCCCAGGAAAATGGTTGGATTTCCTAAAAAGTTGTGTTTTCAGTGACTTCTTAAAGGACTAGAGGAATAGGGCAGCCCTACTAAAAAAAATACTGAAGATGAGTTGGAATGTTACCTAGGTTTGTATTACAGTATCCAAAGAGGGTAGGCAAGAGTCCAGAAGAGGTAAATAAGAGTATCATCAGCATATAAATGGTACTGAAATCCCAAAGAGTTAATAAGAGTATCAAAAGAGACAGTGTAAATGGAGAATCAAAGAGGACCAAAGTGGAACACCATATTAGACAGGCAGTGGGGAGGAGGTGGCACTGGAGAAGGAGACTAAATGAGTACTCAGAATGATAGGGACCGAGAAAATGCAGTGTCACTGAGCTTCAAGATTGTAAAGAAGATGTGGTCAACAGCATCAAGCAGCAGACAGGTTGAGGATAATTAAGAGCGTGTAATAACTTTTAGCAGAGATTGAGCCATTACTCACTTTGGTAAGAGAAGTTTCAGTAGAATAGAGGAAACTACAGCAACACTGAAGTGGGAGTTTGTATTGAAAAAAATGATGATTGGATTTTGGGAAGGGAGAAAGATTCCAATAGACAGAGAGAGATTGAAAATATGTGTTAGGAATGGGGCCTGACTAGGAGAAAGATTACTGATAGATAAGGTGAGAGGGGAGGGGATCAAGAGACCAGGTGGAAGGGCAAAAGAAAAAAAGAAGGTTAGTGATCGCTTGTTTTGAGAGAGATAAGGAAAAATCTTGCTTGGCAAGGGAGAGGGTGAATGTAAAGGGATTTAGCATGATTTTGTAATGTAAGAAGTCAGGTGTGGTGTTGTGATTTCTCCAATAACTTTCTGCAGTTTAGGCACATAGTTGTATTAAGTAGTTGAGCTTGCTAAGCCAGGGTTGAAGGCATAGCATGCACTGAAAGTGAGCTTTAACAGGACCAGCCATGTTTAGAGCATTAGACAGGAAATACCGTATTTATCGGCGTATAACACGCACCTCATTTTAAGAAGGAAATTCCAGGAAATGTCCCCCCTCCCATAGTATTCCCCCCCCCTCATCCCATAGTGTTCCCCCCCTTTCCATAGTATTCTCCCCCCCGCTCCCATAGTATTCTCCCCCCCTCCCATAGTATTCTCCACCCCCTCCCATAGTGTTCCCCCCCTCATCCCATAGTGTTCCCCCCCTTTCCATAGTATTCTCCCCCCTCCCATAGTATTCCCCACCCCCTCCCATAGTGTCCTCCCCCCCCCCTCCCATAGTGTCCCCTAGTGCACTTTCCCTCCCCTTGTCCCATAATTACTGTATTTATCGGCATATAACACGCACTTTTTCTCCCTGAAAATAGGGGGAAAATGATGGGTGCGTTTTATACGCCGATATACCATATTTACTTATCTGTCTTGAAGCGTGGGCTGGTGTTCAGCGCGCACCGCGGTACTGGAACTTCAATTTCAGTTTCCGGCGGGACTGAAAGGAAGTGTGCACACTTCCTTTCAGTCCCGCCGGAAACCGGAAACTGAAATTGAAGTTCCAGTACCGCGGTGGGTGCTGAATACCAGCCCACAAATCAAGACAGATAAGTAAATATGGTATATCGGCGTATAAAACGCACCCATCATTTTCCCCCTATTTTCAGGGAGAAAAAGTGCGTGTTATACGCCGATAAATACGGTAATTGTATTGTGGGCTCACATAAGAGGCACAGAAGAAAGTTGTGAGAGGAGAACATTGAGGCTGGAGAGAGGAAGAGTAGGGACGCAAATCAAGGGAGCTTAGATTTCTGATAAGCCGAGATGAGCTTCCATTCCATTGCATGAAGTTTGGACATTTTATTTAGAAATTTGAAATAGTTTTAAAAATAAAAAAGCCAAACCTTCATGGAATGGAAGGACCTGAACATGTTTGATAAAGGCTACATGCGGAAACGCATCAAGTGGAGGTGGACTTGGTATTTTACTTGTGAGATCTGGTTTTATTCATTATTATTTTTCTTCAATAAATGTTACCCTTAACCTGCATCCTGGAGTTTATAAGGTAAAATGCTTTAATAAGTCAAGCTGGGAAACAGAACTAGCTGATCTCAAGTAAACATCCACCTCATATTTCTGTTAAAGGCTTTCAAGTCTGAGCCAGCTGTTTGAGTGGCTCAGTATCATGTTAGTAAGACCATTTGTATGCTTTGATTTATTACTGTCTATACTATATTATATGGTCTTCTGTTTTATTTTATCTTTTAGGTTTATTAATAAATACAGCCTGTGGTTAAAACGTACAAATATGAATACCGCACTCAAAAAGACCTTTGGGCAATAAAGCTTATTGCTAATCACGTTTTTAATTCAAAATATTTATTGTGTAAGTTTTAAATAAATTCATAAAGGTAATAGTATATCCTCATAGTGACACTCATTTCAAACTATTTACATATATATACACACACACAGGACCCTCCTTCGTCTGTAATAAAGTTCATAGTATATACACGTAAATGTACAATAGGTAATGATCCAAAAAAACACACTGAGAAAAAATGATAAGAAAAAAATGATGAAAATGATGAATAATAAAAAAGGAGAAACAAAATGAAAAAATGAAAAAATAGAAAAAATCTAAAAAGTAGAAAAAAATAGAAAAAAGTAGTGATGAAACGAAAAATTGATGAAACAATCAAAATAGAGAAAAAAATAGGAAAAATTAATAATGCAGTCCTAACAAGATAGTAGTCCAGAATATAGTGCACTATATGCATCACTTTATAATGGATGGATCTCACCAATGTGTCAGTAGCTGTATGGTGTCCGTGGTAGGAGGATGCTGTAGATTGCAGATGGTAATGTCCTGAAAGGGGATGAAAGGTGTTGAAAGTTTCCTGCTCAATGTACAGTGATCACTCCGGCATCAGTGGTCAGCCAGTCAGGTCACTAGGTACTCCTTTGAATGTACTGCTGTGTGATCCGGTCAGATAGGCAGGTCACTGGGTAATCTTTGGATGGGCGGGTAATCCTTTGGATGGGTTTGAATGGGCTGCGCGCTCGGGACATACGTGTCCCTTCGATGGCCCCTGTTCTCTCCGTCCGGACGGAGAGAACAGGGGCCATCGAAGGGACACGTACGTCCCGAGCGCGCAGCCCATTCAAACCCATCCAAAGGATTACCCGCCCATCCAAAGATTACCCAGTGACCTGCCTATCTGACCGGATCACACAGCAGTACATTCAAAGGAGTACCTAGTGACCTGACTGGCTGACCACTGATGCCGGAGTGATCACTGTACATTGAGCAGGAAACTTTCAACACCTTTCATCCCCTTTCAGGACATTACCATCTGCAATCTACAGCATCCTCCTACCACGGACACCATACAGCTACTGACACATTGGTGAGATCCATCCATTATAAAGTGATACATATAGTGCACTATATTCTGGACTACTATCTTGTTAGGACTGCATTATTAATTTTTCCTATTTTTTTCTCTATTTTGATTGTTTCATCAATTTTTCGTTTCATCACTACTTTTTTCTATTTTTTTCTACTTTTTAGATTTTTTCTATTTTTTCATTTTCTCATTTTGTTTCTCCTTTTTTATTATTCATCATTTTCATCATTTTTTTCTTATCATTTTTTCTCAGTGTGTTTTTTTGGATCATTACCTATTGTACATTGACGTGTATATACTATGAACTTTATTACAGACGAAGGAGGGTCCTGTGTGTGTGTATATATATGTAAATAGTTTGAAATGAGTGTCACTATGAGGATATACTATTACCTTTATGAATTTATTTAAAACTTACACAATAAATATTTTGAATTAAAAACGTGATTAGCAATAAGCTTTATTGCCCAAAGGTCTTTTTGAGTGCGGTATTCATATTTGTTTATGATTATGATTAGGAGGTTGTTGTGGGGTTAAGCCTCGAATACCTGCACCTTGCGTAATTGAGTGCCAGCACACAGTGTGTTTTTGTTAAAACGTACAATACAAGTTGTGTGCTCTCTCTTGTATATTAGCAAAACCAGTGGTCCTGCAGGAGTGAGGGGATGTCAATCAATGCTTAATAGTTATGTTTAGATCCAATTCCAAATAACGCTCCTTGCAATAACTAGTCTGAAGCTCAAATATCCAATAAGACCCTCTATTCAAAAGTTACTTTAAGGCATATTCCTCCTCTTTTAGATAATCAGCATTTTTCCATTCCTCTGCAGGAATCCAACTGAAGGATACCCTCCCAAACAGAGAATATGGGATCTCTGAGAACATGCAAAACCTTAGAGAAACTATGTAGCTTGTCCAGTTTATCCAAACTTAGGTTTAAAATATGTTTTGCTCATGTGTGCCATTACAAAGAGAACCCATACCATGTGCATATCCGATTGATCCCACCCATCAGGGCAGTCCAGAACTGAAACGCCAGAAAGATTTCTCTGCACGAGAGAGAGAGAGCAATCCTGGATGATCATTATTTAGCCTTTTATGGGCCTTGTCAGCAAGTTGTAGCTGATACTCCTTTAGACACAGTTCTCATTTTCTCTGTTTCTGTTCCCACCCCACTTTTCTGGAAGTGACGACTTAAAGAAGACTCCCTATTATCATGTATGATGTCCATTATATGTTAATGTAGATGTTGTTTCATCATTCTCACAGTTTTACCCACATACTGACAGCACACTTTGGACAACAAATTATATAAACAACCAAAATCAAACAGCAATTAATGTATGACACAACAAGAAGACATAGTCTGAAATTAGAGGGACAAATAAAAAAAAATATCAGGAAGTATTACTTTACTGAGAGGGTAGTGGATGCATGGAATAGCCTTCCAGCTGAAGTGGTAGAGGTTAACACAGTAAAGGAGTTTAAGCATGCATGGGATAGGCATAAGGATATCCTAACTATAAGAGACTAATGAAAGTATTTAGAAAATTGGGCAGACTAGATGGGCCGAATGGTTCTTATCTGCCGTCACATTCTATGTTTCTATGTTTCTATGTTTCTATGAGTTGATATCAAACTGCCTGTAATGCTATATATTTTTTAACTTGTTATTGTTTAACATTTGTGGTTGTTTTTTTATTATTACTTCATGTATGTGTCACAATTTAGTAGATAGAGCACAGAGTGCAGTAATCAACTGAGAAAAGGTCCCAAGTAAAGTACTTCCAGAACATAATGAAAAGAGAATAGATTATATTAGAACAGGTGCTATGACTAGTCAATCTAGCAACAACAAAAATATATGGTGTCATAGCTGTCATCCCCTGTGTCACTTCTCTGAACTTATTTTGTTGTAGAATTGGTTGTCAGCTGTTGCACCATCAGTGTGTTTTGTTGCATGCAAGCAAATGGAGGATAGATTTCTATTGGAAGTACAATGAGAAAGTTGACCTCAACAGGATCTTCAATAAAAATATAATAAATTATAATAAAAAACACTGATAACTCAGGGAGGATTACCATTAGATGTGCTGTTTAATGGTTTATGTGCAAGATAATAATACATAATAATACATGTCCACTTTATAAAGATGTTTCAGAAAAAGATGTAACCATGTTTATTTATTTTACTAAGACATAACAATTAAGAATTGCAATTGCAACAAACAATTACAGAAAAAAAAATACTTTAGTGGTAATTTCTTCAATTCAAACTACAGTTTAAAATGTGCAAACTACATAATGAATCCAGGTGTTAAACAAATCAATGCACTGTTATTAATATGTTTAACAATTTTATAATACACTATGAGAGGTTATAGGCATAACGAGTTATAGAATATCAATGTAGGTTTTCTCCATTTCTTCCAAGGAATATCTAAACACTCTATATAGGACACTAGAGGGTGTCTTGGGTCTATTAAACACAAACACCAATCTCATGGATTTATTATGTTTTGTTTTATATTATTATTATTATGTTTTTTTTATAGAAAATATTGGAACTGCTAAGAAAAAGCTGGAATGTATGGGGGTATAATGACGTGAAAATGTCAGTTACCTACAAAAATGAAGAATGCTGACTGTAAGGTAAGTAAACAGCATAAATGTATTATGGAATCTATGTGGCACTGGAAAGGAGAGCATATGCCAGTAGGGATACATACTGGGGTCTGTGAGTGTCAGGATCGGGACAGGGATCCAACACGCAGAGTACAAACAGTAGCCAGATACGTATACCGGACCTTAGAATGGCCGGACTAACGTAAGTAGTACAGTAGAGAATGGTCAAAGGCAAGCCGAGGTCGAGGGTAACAGAAGACAGGTAAGCGAGAGACAAGCCGAATCAAGGGTAACAGAGATAAGCAGAGTAGAGCAAACAAGCCGGGTCAAAACCAAAAGGGATAACTAGAAAACACGAGCACTGAGTGACTAGAACAAGCTAGAACCACGACAGGGCAATGAGCTAACGAAAGAAGCACTGTTAAATGCCCTGTTCAGATAAGTAGACACACCTCCGACGAGTCCTGATTGGTCCTGAACCAATTGAGTGACAGGTCGTTCCGGTTTGACGTCCTGACGTCGACTTCCGGGCGTCATGCTATAAAAGGGAGTCACTCCCTCGCGGCCGGCTTTGCATGACCGGATGGACCGCGAGGAAGAGGGAAAACAGGCCGTCCGGATGGATGAACGACTAAGTCTCTACCTCTCTCGGAGGTAGAGACCTCAGGTACCCTGACAGTACCCCCCCTCTCAGAGACGCCCACCGGGCGGAAGGAACCAGGACGAGAAGGGAAGCGAGAGTGAAATGCCCTGCGGAGACGGGGAGCATGAACATCCTCCTGAGGTACCCAACTTCTCTCCTCAGGACCATATCCTCTCCAATCGACCAGATATTGTACTTTCCCCTGGGAGATTCGAGAATCGACGATGGAATTGACCTCATACTCCTCCTGACCCTCCACCTGAACAGAGCGAGGAGGGGCGATCGTGGAGGAGAATCTGTTACATACTAGTGGTTTCAGCAACGAAACATGAAACGAGTTAGGAATGCGTAAGGTAGTAGGCAAAGCTAGACGATACGCAACTGGGTTAATTTGAGTCAACACCCTGTAAGGTCCAATATACCGAGGAGCGAACTTCAAGGAAGGCACTTTTAACCGAATGTTTCTAGTACTTAACCATACTCTATCGCCTGGAACAAACACCGGTGCTGCCCTTCTACGTTTGTCCGCGTGTTTTTTAACCAGCATAGAATTGTGCAGAAGAATTTGTCGAGTCTGGTCCCACAACTTCCTTAAATTGGCAACATGAACATCAACCGACGGTACCCCTTGGGAAGAAGCCTCCGAAGGCAGAATGGAAGGATGAAAGCCATAATTCATGAAGAAGGGGCTAGAATGCATAGAATCACAAACGAGATTGTTGTGTGCAAACTCCGCCCAAGGAATCAGACCGACCCAATCGTCCTGGTGTTCAGAAACGAAACAACGTAAATATTGTTCAACCTTTTGGTTGGTGCGTTCAGCAGCTCCATTGGACTAAGGATGGTAGGCAGAAGAGAAATTCAATTTGATGCCTAGTTGAGAGCAGAAGGATTTCCAAAAACGGGAAACAAATTGGGAACCTCTGTCAGATACAATTTGGGAAGGTATCCCATGTAAACGGAAGATCTCCCTAGCGAATATCTCTGCTAATTCGGGCGAAGATGGGAGTTTAGGTAAGGGAATGAAGTGAGCCATCTTAGTAAATCTGTCCACCACAGTGAGGATAACAGTCTACTTTTTAGAGATAGGCAAATCAACAATGAAGTCCATAGCTAAACAGGACCATGGCTTTTCAGGAACCTCTAAAGGGTGCAGAAATCCGCATGGGAGCGAATGAGGTTGCTTAGTCTTGGTACAAACCTCACACGCCCCGATGAATTCTTTAATATCTTTCCGTAGATCAGGCCACCAGAAATCTTTAGAGATCAAAGCATACGTCTTGCGAATGCCTGGATGCCCAGCCACCTTGCTGTTGTGGAAACAGCGTAACACTTCTAGTTGGAGAGTGCCGGGAACGAAGTGTCGATCCCCAGGAGTCTGTTTGGGCGCAAGATGCTGTAATTTCATGATCTCAGCAAGCAACGGAGAGTGAATCCTGAGACTCGTGTTAGCGATGATGTTACCCTTAGGAACTATCGAGGAAAGGACTGGCTCAGTTATAGTGAACGGTTCATATTGACGAGACAAAGCATCAGCTTTAGAGTTCTTAGAACCAGGTCTATAAGTAAGTACATAATTAAAGTGAGTGAGGAACAAGGACCAACGAGCTTGCCTGGCGGACAGGCGCTTAGCCTCCCCAATGTAAGACAAGTTCTTATGATCCGTTAAAATAGTAACAGGGTGTAATGTCCCTTCTAGTAAATGTCTCCACTCCTTTAAAGCCTTAATGACCGCTAACAGTTCCCTATCACCGATGTCATATCTGCTTTCAGGACCAGATAATTTCTTAGAGAAGAACCCACAAGGGTGTAACGGTTTGTCCACCCCTAACCTTTGAGACAGAACAGCGCCAACTCCCGTCTCAGAGGCATCGACCTCGAGTAAGAACGGCAGAGTCGTATCAGGATGGACTAGAATGGGAGCAGAAGCAAAAAGTTCTTTGAGAGTCTTGAAAGCAACAAGAGCCTCCGTAGACCAGGTCTTAGTATCAGCCCCTTGTTTGGTCATATTGGTAATAGGCGAAATGATAGAAGAGTATCCCTTAATGAAGCGCCTATAATAGTTGGAAAACCCAATAAACCTCTGAATAGCCTTGAGTCCTTTAGGCAACGGCCAATCTAAAATAGATTGGAGTTTGTCAGGATCCATCTTAAAGCCTTCCCCAGAAATCACGTAACCAAGAAAGTCTATCTGAGACTGGTCAAAGCTGCATTTCTCCAATTTACAGTATAGACCGTGTTGCAGAAGTTTGAGTAGTACCTTTCTGACTTGTCTATGGTGAGTCTCAATCTCCCTAGAGTGTATCAGTATGTCGTCCAGGTAGACAATAACACAATCATGTTGAAACTCCCTAAGTACCTCATTAATCAAATCCTGAAATACTGCAGGAGCATTGCAAAGTCCAAATGGCATAACTGTGTATTCATAGTGGCCATACCGAGTATTGAACGCCGTCATCCACTCGTGTCCATGCTGGATTCTCACCAAATTATATGCCCCTCTGAGATCTAATTTGGTGAAGATTTTGGAGCCCTTAAGACGATCAAACAACTCGGTAATCAATGGAATAGGATAGGCATTTCTGATAGTTATTTTATTCAAACCTCGGTAATCAATACAAGGCCTCAGCGTGCCATCCTTCTTTTTAACGAAAAAAAAACCAGCCCCGGCAGGAGAAGAAGACCTCCTAATGAATCCTTTTTCTAAATTCTCACGAATATATTCCTCTAGAACAGAGTTCTCCTGAACAGATAAAGGATATACATTACCCCTCAGGGTATAGTACCAGGTAGAAGCTTAATTTTACAATCAAATGACCTGTGTAGAGGTAATGAATCGGCATTCTTCTTGTCGAATACTGCCTTTAAGTCTTGGTACAGGGACGGTATCTGTTTCTCTGTGGACTGAGTAGAACTACCTGGTGTGTTAATATTAGCCAATGGAGAAACCTTGCGTAAACACCTCTCCTGGCAGCTCTGACCCCACGAGAGTATCTCCCCTAATTCCCAATCGATAATAGGGTTATGTCTCTTCAACCATGGATACCCCAGAACTATGGGAACAGAAGGGGACGAAATGAGCATAAGAGATAAATTTTCCACGTGTAGGATCCCAACATTTAAGTTAATGGGTATGGTCTCACGAAAGATAACGGGGTCCAGTAATGGTCTACCATCTATGGCCTCAACGGCCAAGGGTGTCTCCCTTAACTGGGATGGGATATTGTGTTTAGTGGCAAAGGCTTGGTCGATAAAATTCTCAGCAGCTCCGGAATCTATCAAAGCCATAGCCTCTATTACTTCCTTCTCCCAAGTTAAGGAAACTGGTAGCAGAAGCCTGTGATCTTTATAATTAGGAGTAGAGGACAAAATAGAAACACCCAAGGCCTGTCCTCTAGAGAAACTTAGGTGCAAGCGTTTCCCGGGCGGTTAGGGCAGTTCGAGAGTAAATGACCTCTGGCTCCACAATACATACATAACCCCTCCCTTCTCCTGTACTGTCTCTCCTCCTCAGAGAGAAGGGTATAGCCTATCTGCATAGGTTCAGGAAGCAATGAGACCGTGGAGTCAGGACTTAGAAATGCGGGGGCTAACTTAAAGGAAGGTCTCCGGTTCCTCTCTCTAGTGTTCTGTCTCTCTCTTAAACGTTCATCTATACGAGAAATGAACGAAATTAAATCCTCTAAATTTTCAGGAAGTTCTCTAGTAGCAACCTCATCAAGGATTACATCTGATAGCCCATTCAAAAATACATCCATATACGCCTGCTCATTCCACTTGACTTCTGACGCCAGAGACCTGAACTCTAGTGCATAATCCACAAGTGCTCGGTTCTCCTGTCTCAGGCATAACAGTAATCTGGCTGCATTAACCCTTCTACCTGGAGGGTCAAAAGTTCTTCTAAAAGCAGCTACAAATGCGTTATAATTGTATACTAACGGGTTATCGTTCTCCCATAGTGGGTTGGCCCATCTCAGAGCCTTCTCAATGAGTAAGGTGATAATAAATCCCACCTTTGCCCTATCCGTAGGATAGGAGCGAGTTTGCAATTCAAAGTGGATACTAATTTGGTTTAAAAAACCACGACACTTCTCAGGGGCACCACCATAACGTACTGGGGAGGTAATGCGAGAAGAAGCACCTACAGTGGCTACCTCTAGGCCTGAACTTACAGGAGAGATAGGGGTAGTACGTAACTCCTCTGGTGGATTATTGGCACGAGATAATAACGCCTGTAGCGCTAGCGCCATCTGATCCATTCTGTGATCCATGGCTTCAAACCTAGGATCAGGAGAACCAAGCTGACTGTTTGTACTTGCAGGATCCATTGGCCCTGTCGTAATGTCAGGATCGGGACAGGGATCCAACACGCAGAGTACAAACAGTAGCCAGATACGTATACCGGACCTTAGAATGGCCGGACTAACGTAAGTAGTACAGTAGAGAATGGTCAAAGGCAAGCCGAGGTCGAGGGTAACAGAAGACAGGTAAGCGAGAGACAAGCCGAATCAAGGGTAACAGAGATAAGCAGAGTAGAGCAAACAAGCCGGGTCAAAACCAAAAGGGATAACTAGAAAACACGAGCACTGAGTGACTAGAACAAGCTAGAACCACGACAGGGCAATGAGCTAACGAAAGAAGCACTGTTAAATGCCCTGTTCAGATAAGTAGACACACCTCCGACGAGTCCTGATTGGTCCTGAACCAATTGAGTGACAGGTCGTTCCGGTTTGACGTCCTGACGTCGACTTCCGGGCGTCATGCTATAAAAGGGAGTCACTCCCTCGCGGCCGGCTTTGCATGACCGGATGAACCGCGAGGAAGAGGGAAAACAGGCCGTCCGGATGGATGAACGACTAAGTCTCTACCTCTCTCGGAGGTAGAGACCTCAGGTACCCTGACAGTCAGACCCCAGCATACAGTTACATAGAGATGATTGGCTCCCCTACAGCGCAAAATCACAATCACTTTGTCTATAATCAATCATTAAATGCATGTAAAAAAAGTATGGGGACCACTTTATTCCAATACAATAGATGAGGTCCAGCATATGGCCTCCATATTCTACTAAGTGTCACTGATTGCAGCTATAACCAAAACCTTGTACAACATGTACACTTATACCAGGGAACAAAATTCTATGAGACCAATCTGTTTCTATTGTTTCAAGAAAGACAAGCCACTATGGCTGGGTTTTATTTAAACTTTTGAATAACAGATTTACTCTAAAATTGAAGTGTTACCTTAAATTGACACTCATTACAACCTTAACTCATTAATATTGTGCAAAAACGCTATATTATCACTGTGTCACTACACACACAGTGTTGTTTTTTTAAAGTGAGCATTCAAACTGAATTTCAAATTTAAGGCCAGAGTAGCTGAAGGAAAGCTAACTTAGAGCAGTTTTACTTTGAATTCTCGCTTTAGTAACTAATCCTGAAAGTGTTGTGTAACTGTTGTGATTTACAAATATCGATGCAGCTGTAAACCCAAGCTCTTACTCACAGACAAATAGGTGGGTTTATGTTTCACCCGTCTATCAAAGTCCTATTTAAAGGGAAACTATAGTGTCAGGAAAACAAAGTTGTTTTCCTGGCACTGTAGCTCCCTCTAGTGGCCTCTTCCATTGCAGCCATCCTCTTCCCATTTGTGTTCAATTGTCTTCTCATTTGTGTTCAAGTTTTCTAGATTTTTTTTAAAACATATGATGAAGTAGGGACTATATATATAATAAAAGTGTATTGATATCTATTTATAACATTATAATTTTGAATTGGCAGTCCTAGAAAACTACAGATGTACCTATGTCACCAAGAAAATTTTTCTGGAGGGATGTCGGATTGAATTTTTGCCTAATATATGTTTTCCCTTCCATTGGCTGACTTCTGTATTAGGGGGATAACTTGCAAAGTGGGCAACACAGGACAAGGAAATATGGGGGCATGGATTAACTTTTTTATTAATTGTATAGCTGAATGTCTAGCAGTCGAAGGTAAACACTGAAACAGCTTTGCGTAAAAAACTGAAATACTTGAATTGCTGTAGTAAATATTCCAGAGGGATGGTGAGTTGAATGAGAGAAAGTGAGGAAAAGTAGTGACATTGCTAGTAACCATTTCCTATGTATTAAAGTACATATAAATATGCCCAACCTCAATTTGCATATGAATAGCCATCTTCCTCATAGAATGCCTTTCCTGCATAGAGCTACATCTATCCAAGTTTACAATGTATGACCTTTCAGCTTCTCTCTTCTTCCTGCCCTGCTGCTTACCAGACACATTTATTTTGTCCCAATAGTATGTGTTGGGGCTGCTACTCTTATTTAGTTATTGTAGATAGTAAAGCATTATTTAAGTTAATTGGTTGTTACTTGGTTGTTGCCTCAGTAAGATTAAGGGCTGCTGGTATGTATTGTGTATGTATATATTGTTTATATATGTGTATTGTAGTAATTTAGTAGTGAAGTTTTCCAAAAAATGCTTAGTATAGTGGACAACCCTCTTCTGTGTTTATAATTTTTTTATGTATATATAAAAATGTACTCACCCCTTCAGGTGGTATTTTTGTGTATTCCTCAATCTCGGGTCATCTACCAGAGTCTGAGGGATTGGCACAGTACCATAGCTGTTCCTAGAACTGCACTCATCTGGACAGCGATCTCAGATGTCTCACCTGGAATCTGCTGTAGCTACTCCCCCAGTTTGGGAGGGTCACAGCTCTAAGTGCTCCTATCTTTCAACTACTGCCTTCTTTCCATATCCTTTCTAAGTCCTCTTTTAAACCTTGGTATTTGTCCACATTCTCATGTTCCTTCTTCTTGATGTTATGGTCACTGGGTATTGCCATAACTATGGTCACTGGATATTGCTACATTCTCCTCCACTGCAGTCTTCTGTTCCTGTTCTACCATGATGTCAAGTAGGGACTACTTTGCCTTACCTGATTTGCTTGATTATAAGAAATAATATAGATTAGAAGATTAGAAATAATTTTCAGGGAAAAAAAACCTTGTCTTATAATCAAGGTTGTCTTGTAATCTGACCTTTTAATCCCCACTGACTGTGGGGATTAGAAGTTCTAAACTGATCGTGACAAGGATGCGTTTTTACTCTGTCTCCCCTGCCTCCTATACCTCCAGTAGTTTTGGTGTTCATGGAATGCTCCGCTCCCCTTCGCTGTCCTCCTTATCCTTACACACACCAACAGGGGCACAAGTCCAGGCAATCTGAGCCACGTGACTCAGGCAAAACGCTCATTGGTTCCGGTAGTTGAGGGAGTTCCTGCCCCTTTCTCCTGCACCTGAGTGGAGTGCATGTGAGGCCAAATGTCCAGACTACATAAAATCCATGATAGGAGCCGTGTGCCAGTGGCACAATAAAATTCATGATGGGACACGGTAAAATTCACGATTGGACTGGGCACCAGTGCATGTATAATAAACAAATAAATAGTAGTGAGAGCACACAAATGGAATGATTACCACAGTCTGTAAATTAATTATTTGTCCTGTGGATTAAAAAGAGAAAAGACCATAGGGTAATATAGTCACTTAAATGGCTGGCTCAGACTTAAAGTTGGAAATGATATGGTGGATGGTTATCAAGATCAGCTTGTTCTGTTTCTCAGCTTTGATGATGGCTCAAACAGATGTTAAAGTACTGGATGGTGTATAGCAAGCCATTGGAAAGGCATTAATGCTCCATCCTTTTTGGAAGTGTGGAAAAGGGTGAAATCTACATATTAATACGAGCATATGGCATATAGAATAAAGAGCAAAGAAGAAGTCCACACTAAAAAGTGGGCAAGGTGGAAAGACAACAGCCTGAAAATCAACCCTCTTAGAACCTAGAACGATTATGTCCTCCAACACCAGTTATGTTCCAGTACCTGCCTTTTCAGTTAACTGCTTCTAAAAGACACCTTACCAGATACATACCCATATGGTCTTAGCACGTTCCATTTTTATGTGTTACTTTCCCCTTTTTCTTTTCATTAGATTTATTTAGAACTTTTCCGCAGAGTATGATATCCTATCAGTTCTATACACAGGTGCACATGTGCAGCATAATTCTTGCCCCTTGTATTGAGCTATAGATACTACGGAACTAACCAGTAGAGTTATAGACTCTTGGGAGCCAAAGTACTAACTCGCTTATGCATAGGCGGATAAGGCAGGGAGACACAAGCATCCAGTCAGTCTTGCAAGACTCTCCATCAGGGTTTCCACTTGTTATAGTCAGTAATTCTGCTATATTTGTTATATCTGATATATCTGTCTATGCCTGTGACTGCATGGTGTATCACTGTCTTGTACTATGTGAACTGTAAACTGTTACATTTTTAGCATGGATGTACGCCATTTTCACCTTATACCTGTTGCCATCATGATCTAGAATACTGCAAATGTTACTCACATGTGAATGTGTGTACCTTATGCACTGTACATGTTGTTTTGTATGCACTTTGTAATGCTGCGTAAAATTCAATAAAAATATTAGATATTGAAAAACAAGTACTGGATGGTGAGTTTCCAGACAAGTACAATTTTTAAAGTGCCTGCTCTTATGATCTTACGCTATTACGTTATCACACATGAGCACATCACTCCACTTGTTCACAGAATCGGGATGGGGATGTGGGGAGGTCACTCACGCACACCTTTGGTAAGTTACAAATTTTTATATATTTGTAAGTTTGATTTGTTGCTGCACTGTATTATCAACTCAGGAGAGTTGAAACAATATATAATTAATACACTTTTTTGAAAGAATGTGTCTTTTCTTCACCATATATATTATTATTATTAGTAGTAATAGTAGTAGTAGTATTGGCATTTATATAGAGCCAACTAATTCCGCAGCGCTTTACAATATTATGGGGGTGGGGGATTCACAATAAATTAGATAATTACACAGTGACGCAAGAACAATAGATAGATGAGGGCCCTGCTCAAACGAGCGTACAGTCTAGAGGTACACACTTTGTTCTTTGATCCACATATCCTACTTAAGAATGACAACACCTTAAAAGGAATTTAGACATAATTAAACAATATAAAAATACCAAGAAGTTCAGCTAAGATTACACCATTCACCACTTTCAAATGATATGTTGACACTATTTCTACTTGGGGAAGGTTACTCCATCTATAACTTATACAAAATGTTTGTTGAAAATGGCTAAATAAACTTTATTGAACTTTTCTGCCTTAATATACATGTACAGTACAAGTCATAAACAAAAAAGAACCCTGTTTGTCTTTATACTAAAGAATGTTAATGGGAGCACATTCTCGTGAAATATACTGTGCACATCTACGCTCTGATTGTCCTGATAATTATACTTAAAGTTCCCTTTTTAACTGTCTTACCCCTGAGATTACAAATGGCCTTTATGTATACTTATCAAGCCACCAGTTCTTAGCGCTAGAAAGTACAATTTCTAAATCACTAGATGTGAGATCAAAACGTTTAACACATTTTTGACACTAATTATGAAGATCACTCAGCTCTCTAGCTATGTGTGCTGGTGAACAAAATACCATTGGCTGCTGCACAATTTTTTTTTTTAAAAGAGTGTGTGATGAGCCACCTCCCAGGGGCCATATTTTTGTTTCATAGTGATACTGAACATTTATTTTTTTAGATTCAATAAGCTGGAATATTTTGCAGAAATTCTGCTTGCCTGACTTGATACACTGGTGTTAAATCCCCACAACCTCTTTGCCAAATGGTCTATAAAATCTTCTAACGGCTCTTTCATTCATCTAAATTACATGCCTCTTTCCTGGCTCTTTCTAAACCTTCCTAGATTGGATTGGTAAAAGTTGGTAAAATGATTTATTGGAATACCACCCCACCATTTCTGAAAAACATCTTTATATGCTATTGACATTGGTTGTCCACAAAATCCAGATGGAATCTGAGCTGCATTAAAATCCTCTGAGATCATTATGTGGTATAAAATGTACCTGTGCACCAGTGAGACATCATATTTTTTTTGCCATCTGGTTTATTCCTAACATAGAATCTGCTGTTTGTGATTTAGACAACTAGAGTAGAGTTTGTAAATAATCAGCAATTTCTTTTCTATGCTTGCATTTTTTTTGTATTCTCTATTATCAGATCCTGTAATTCTTTAATTTTGTTCCCATGTGCATCTATTTGCTCCCCCAACTCTCTCACATGTTGTCCATAAAGATGCTATTTTAAAGCAATCTCTTTGGTATAATATAAATATAGGCTCCATTTTTTAATATCTACATTGTATTACTGCAGTCCCCAAGTTTGCTAAAGCAACAGTTATAAAAAAACTACGCGTGCTTTTAAACGTTTTTTTTTCACCATACAGACAATCAATGTGAGACCAACATTATATGAATAATGCCCCGAAAACAAAATAGAATCTAAAGTCACTTGCAAAACATTAAAAGAATGACCCTTCATTGAACTCACAATATACATTGAACGTGTTGTTAAACGCTCTCTATCTGATAGGCTCCAATAATAAAGATTACTGAACCTCAGAACCAGAGACTAGCTATAAATAGCTCTAAACTATTAGGTTTAGGCTTCACCATTTCAGGATATTTTCCAGACAAAGCAAGATTTAACACATTGCTTCCAAGACACAGTTCACTTTATAGATCTATCATGGCACTTCTATGGGGTAACCATTCCATGTACCTTCTACATACATCACATTGTTTGACAATTTTGTTTCCCATGAACAATGACTCATATTCTTGCTGGACATGACAAATACAACATTTGAATAGTAATTTAAAATATATTTTAAAGTTAGTTATATTTCATAATATGCAAATCAATGATTTTTTTATTGATTTTTTTTTTTTATAAAACCTTTTAGAATGCAATTTGTAAATGTTCCCCTATCTCTTTTGTTCCAGGATGAATTTCAAATTAGAAATCAACTTTTACACTTAGTAAACTATGCGACACAGCAGCAAAGCTTTTTCAATACTTTTAAATGACCTGAATGATAAATCATAGTAAATTTTAAGCTAAACACATTTGTAAAGGAAATTACAATTGTTTTTGATCCTATGACTCCTAACCTTATATTTACATTTTTTCTATGAGTATTTTTTTTTAATATACCTGCATTCAAAAAACATTTGAAAGAAAAAAAATCTTACAAAATTATTTTTTTCTTGTTTTTGATGCCTCATTTTTATAAACATCGCTCTACAGTTTAATTAAATGCTAGGACTTAAAACACATTTTAATTATATTTATCTATGAATACCAGTCTATGTAGACAGATGATATACAAATGAAGTTATGGGCTTTATTCACTAAATAGCAACTTGGGATGACATAAACACAGACTTGCAAAATTAAGACTCAAATTGCAGAGGTGGAGAAAATCTAAGAATTGTTAAAAAAAAAAAAAATTCCAATATGGTTCAATAAACCTATATTTACTAAGGCACCTCTTAATTCAGCACAATTCCATGTGTAATGAATAGATCCCAGCAAATCAATAAACCAATTTACCAAGCGCATACTGCTGGCTGTATCTTCAGTACAGGACAAATATCCTAAACCAAATATACATACACCTTTAAAGCTTACAAACTCCCTTAGGCTATCACTGCATCTGTTCTTCAACTATGAATTCCTCTGTTGAACTTCAGAGATGAGGGATCTGAATTATTGGACAGATGGTTAATAATTATTCAGTACAACAATCCTCCCAAAAACAAGTTGTCCCACAGGACTAGCCATAAATATTAATAAAAGTCTTTGTTGCAAGAAGCAGTGGCAAGATCAGATAAAAGATACAGGATATATGTAGCAAAGCCTGCCTAAGGGGAAATTAGACTATCCAGGTCAGAACGAATCATTTCTTCTGTGATGAAGGCTGTGAAAAAAATTCAGATATCAAAAGTAAAAAAACAAAAGATTTTTAACAATGTTCAAATTTGTTTAACACTTAAACAAAATGAGAATGTGCATAACAAAACATTGTATCATAACTCATTATCAGCATGTTATATCAAACCCTCCCTTGCTTTGATATACAATCGTTAAAGGTCCAGGAGATTCATGGCATTCCAAAATTGCAGCCAGCATCTCTCTCTGTAAATTAGCCAACAAATGTGTACGTTTGTTTTAATAGAAAAATACAATTCAATATCACAGTTCAGTTGAAATAAAATATGCATACATATATTCAACTATTTTCAAAACTAAATATATAATAAATGTGTTTGTATATGAAAAATACATGAACAAATTGAATTCTCTATAAATATTAGTGGAGCACATCCAGAGCAAGAAAACTAAAATAAAAAATGAAACATAATATTGAAATGTAAAATACAAACACAAGTTAAATCATAGGAAAACAAACTCTATGCAATGTATACAATGTAAAACACAGACATTGTAAAAAAAACATGCTTCCTAGGATTCCTTATAAAACATATAATAAATGTCTCATTTAAAAATCCACCCAGGCTGATAGGTACGTTTCCTAGATTTCCAACATCCCTTGTGGTTTTCAGCAGGAATATGGACATCCCAAAAAAGAGGAGAGACCCCTAAAAAAAAATCACCCATGGAGTAAAATATTTGTAAAACCAATGAACATGTATTAATCAACATATAATGAAAACAATTCCAAAATACCTTTCATGCAAGTTGTACCAGCTTATAGTAGCCTGGGGAGGCTGTTGATTACTCCCCTGTGTTTACTGGCCTTTCTTCAGTTCCTTGGACTCTCTGTTTACTGAGGTTTATCTTCCAGGTCAGTGGTCCCCAATCTAGAATATATGTCCCACCAACAATCCAGGATATAACAAGGACTGGTTTGGAAATTACTGCTCCAGGTAACATGTTGCAGCTGTATAATCCCAGGGCTGTACAAATACAACACCAAACGATATTGCCAAGGTTCAGGCTTTATCAATGATATGATATAATTTGTGGTTCGACCGTAATTTAAGCACCTCTTATTCAAATTAAGTCGAAATCACAAAAAAAACATTTTATAAATACACCAAGATGCTCAATATTCAAAATACATTGAATGTCTATGTAGAACACTTTAGATTCTATCTAGTAATGTGTGAAGAAATACATTCTTCTTGCTTAGATTAAGACTTTAATAGTTAAAAAATAGTTTGTCATGGAAGGCCACACTTTTTCTTTATCTTATATGCAGTGAAGACCTTTATTTCCTTTATCATTTTAGTGGAAAGAATAAGCATAGCCTCTTATTTATTAATGCCTTTGTCAGCAGAGGCTTAATTTCTGCAAACGTTTATAGTGGAAAAAAATGGATTGTCATATTCTCTTAAAAAATCTATTGTGTTTGGATAAAAAATATAACAAAATTGGATGAGAAAAAAATACTTCATCTGGTAAGATTATTTAGGAAGGAGCTGATGTTAGTAAAACGTTAATGCTTTTATCTTTAAAATATAACCAGCGGTAAGTTTGGTTTCCACGGAAACCTGGGCTTTCTCAGTGAAACTGAGCAAAACTTTATTATATAGAACCTTTTTGTCTCTTTATCTGAGTTATATTAATCGGATGCCTGGATATCTATGGTGATCTGTTCCAGCTATTAAATGGTTATAAATTAACATTCTTAACTTGAATGCTATACTTCACAACTATTAAAAAAGAGAAACATGTGGAGACTGTATAGTTTTTAAGTATCACAACTGGTGGTGACAATTTAACTGTGATACTTTATAGCAGAGGTTCCCAAACTGGTCCTCATGGCCCACCAACAATGCAGGATTTATGTAATTCCCTTTTTTATTCCAATAAAGGTACTGACAAAGCCTGGACTGTTGCTGGGTTGTCAGAACTGGTTTGAGAACCACTACTTTATATAATGCATAAGTTTAATTTTGATAAAAGCTGGAGGATTTTTCTTTGAACTTCGACTATCTGTGGAACCCGCTGGTAACCGCATGGTAACCCGCTCTTTCTAAATAAACAGTAACCAAATAAGATGTATATATCTTAAGTTATTGTTTGTTCAATAACTGTAGCAATATACGCTAGAAAATAATGACACACCAAAACTTCAATAGTTATTTAACAATTATGACAAATACATCTCATTTGGACATTGTATAGGCAGGGCACTATATATTATTTTCTTTATATATTTTTTTTGTTTTATACTTTTGACAGTATTAGTACTAATCAGTTTTTTCTAGTTTATCTTTTGATTTCCGAACAGTAATATTTTAAATCAATATATTAAACACTACGTTTTAATTAGAAATTATACTAATAGGCAAGCACCTCTCTATTTTGTTACTTTCTACTTAGGGTTACCCCCTTTCTCTTGCTTCAGAATTTCAGACCCTTTTTTTGTTCCTACCCATTCCCCATAAAATACTATATAGTATATATAAAACCCACAATATTTAGCAAGTTTGCAATGTACTAGCTTAAAGCTTAGCAAAACAATTCAGATTTTTTTTTTTATCATCTCAAATTATTATTACATAGGGTGATATATTTTTCTTAAGAGAAATACACAATAACAATTTTTTGCATTAAGGGTTAGATTGATATTTACTATTTTGTGATCTATATGCTATAGAAGGTCTTATATAATCTATGTATAATTTTTTTTTTTTTTTTTTTTTTTTTTAGAAATACACAATAACAGAAATGCATGGTATGGTTAATTATATAATTTCCCAACTTTTTACATTAAGAGTTAAGGGGATATTTGGTATTTGGTGGCATTTATGCTATAGAAAGTTCTATGTAATCTATGTATATGTTTGTTCTCTTTCTTCCCTTTACTCTCCTTTCTTCCTCCTTTACATTTTACTTTTCTCCAAACCTCGCCTTGTAGCTGTCATTCCAAATTGATATTAGAATTGTGTCTTGCAATTGATTTTTTTCCCCTTTATTCAAAATGGTTAAGCTACTATCAGTTAATGTGCAGGGACTAAATTCCAATTTTGCAAGACAGATGTAATGTAAAACTATGACGAAAGATAAAATAGACAGGAGACACGGCAATTATTTTTTCTAATAAAATTTAAGTTAGCATTTTAGTATCAATGCAAAGATAAAAAGGGTCCTTATGTAATACTAGTCTGTACCTAATTAATTAGTTATTTATCTTGGTTAATATATATTTGACAAATACCAGTACTGTGAGATATTTAGAAAAAATCCTAATGGAAGTATAAAACGTAAAGGAAGGCCAACTACTGATTGCAGATCTAAAATGTGTTGCAGACTACAATCTTGACAAAAAGATAAATGCATTTAGTAAACTTGATAAAAATGTAATAAAGCAACCTAAAGCTTTAAATAACTGTCTTAATTGAGTAAATCTATTAGATAAATGGTGATTATACCTCCTAATGGAAAAGGAATTAACATATTTTCAAAGGTGCATTTGTCTTATTTCAGGATAGATTTAGGTGACATGTCAATTGTCAGTAATACTAAGAACATTAATATTAAATACAATATGTGGTTCAATCATAGTTTGGTTTCCTTAGAACTAAATTATGTAATACAAAATGCACCAAGATCCACTTGGCTATATTTTTAAAAGTAAGGCTAACCAAGACTATATATCTAAAATGATTGATTATGATTTCCAAGAAAATATGCGCCTCTAAATTATTATTAAGAGGTCAATTGATATAATAAAAATACAAAAACAGAAAAGAAGGCACTTCTTAGGCTGACTTTTTCTTAGGATGAACTATTATCATAAGAGTAATAGAGCAGATAAAATCCTTTCAGCTGAATTAAAAAAAAAAAGAATAAAAGATAAGATCCTTTTAATTAAAAATATACATGACACCAAAGGAAATAGGCAACACGTTTGTTAATTTTTATAAGCATTTACATAATTTGCCTCAGGATGCCTCTCAAAAAGAGATTAACGAAAAGTTATCACTACCTAAATTCTCGTCAAAATAAATAAAATAGAAAAAAAATCTACCAATAAAAAAAAACTGGTGCTGGAAAAAGCAATTGATAGATTAGTACAAAATAAGACCACAGATCCTGTTGGATTTAGCAATCTATTTTATAGACTATATATATATATATATATAAAATAAAAAAAACTTCATTGATCATTTAGTGATGGGGTCCTTCCTTGCTGAAATGTTAAGGGTCAATATGTTACCAATTCTAAAACAAGGAAAATAACCATCAGATATAGCTAGTTATTTAGCCTATTTCATTGATCAATATGGACACAAAATTATCCTCATATATTTTGGTAGAATAGCTTAAAGTTATTTAACAATCCATTGTTCACCTAGATCACCTTGATCAAATAGGTAACATACCAGGCAGGTCATCCTGTAATAATATACGCTGTATATTAAATAGTCTCAATTTGGCAGTAAGGAACTATATCCCTTTCTAATATTTAATATTATCAAAGGGCAGGTGCGGGGAGGGAGGAATACGATTTTCAATGATCCATCATTACGATGAGGCAAGTTTCTTATATCATATAAACAAGTTGCATAATGTATTGTTCGGAAACAAAGCATGGTGTAAATAAGAGGCAGAGTCTGGTGAAATAAAAGATATATCTTTACTATTATGGAAAATAAATTATAATGAAAGCAGACAGCAAATTAAAAATAGATTTTGCATTGTAGAGGTTGTGGCGAAACCGACCTCGCCACGTGTCCTTGGAGGGGGCTGCTTGCCCGCCTCTTGCCTTTGGACTATGGCCCTGGGAGATTGGGCCCTTTTACAAAACGTATTCGGCCCTAACAGAGTGCATGTCACTCATTCTGGCCCTTTAAACACAGTGGGGCCATTCGGTACTTGCCACTCGTTCCTACAGCCAGAAGGACAGCTACAGACAACACCAATTCCTTGGAGTTACAAGTTGAGGGCAACGTTAGCACTCGTGCAGCGCCCCTGGCAGCAGAGGTATCCAGCGACTTGGAGCAGACAAGTATGGAAGGCTCTGACGCTTAAGATTATGGGCTGGCCGAGGTGAGGCAGCGAGTGGCCCAGTATGGGGGTTATGTATCCATGGAGATATTCCAGAGGATCTGGAACCAGGTCATGGCTAAGCGAAAATCAAGGATGGACGGAGAGTATGCTCAGCGGAAAGAGTGTTAGAGCAGCAGAGTAGAGGCTGCATCCGAGAAGGTGCCGTCCTTCCTCCCCAGCGGCAGTGTGTACCCCAGGGAGCTAAAGGTGCAATCCTTCCTCCCCAGCGGCAGTGTGTATCCCAGGGAGCTGAAGGTGCCGTCCTTCCTCCCCAGCGGCAGTGTGTGTCCCAGGGAGCAGAAGGTGCTGTCCTTCCTCCCCAGCGGCAGTGTGTACCCCAGGGAGAGAGTGTCAGGGAGAGGAGCCTGTTAACCCCTCTCCCCAGCGGCAGTTGCCAGTCCAGAGAGAGGAGCTTGTACCCCAGGGAGCTGAAGGTGCAATCCTTCCTCCCCAGCGGCAGTGTGTACCCCAGGGAGCTGAAGGTGCAATCCTTCCTCCCCAGCGGCAGTGTGTATCTCAGGGAGCTGAAGGTGCCGTCCTTCCTCCCCAGCGGCAGTGTGTGTCCCAGGGAGCTGAAGGTGCAATCCTTCCTCCCCAGCGGCAGTGTGTATCCCAGGGAGCTTAAGGTGTCGTCCTTCCTCCCCAGCGGCAGTGTGTACCCCAGGGATCTAAAGGTGCCGTCCTTCCTCCCCAGCGGCAGTGTGTACCCAGGGAGCTGATGGTGTCGTCCGTCCTCCCCAGCGGCAGTGTGTAACCCAGGGAGCCGAAGGTGTCGTCCTTCCTCCCCAGCAGCAGTGTGTACCCCAGGGAGCTGAGGGTGCAATCCTTCCTCCCCGGCAGAAGTATGTACCCCAGGGAGCTGAGGGTGCAATCCTTCCTCCCCAGCGACAGTGTGTACCCCAGGGAGCTGAAGGTGTCATCCTTCCTCCCCAGCGGCAGTGTGTCCTGCAGGGAGCAGAGACCATCAGTCTCACACCCCAGCAGCAGGACAAAATAATGAAAGGGGAGACAGCTGGTCCCCCTCTCCACCAGCAGAGAGAGTGTCAGGGAGAGGAGCCTGTTAACCCCTCTCCCCAGCGGCAGTTGACAGTCCAGAGAGAGGAGCTTGTTACACCCTCTCTCCAGCAGCAGCCTAACCCACCAAGGGGAGATGTTGAGCCCCGCAACTGTGCAGATGGGACCGTAGTCTCTGCACTTAAAGCCCAAGGGATAGGGACGGTCGGTCCTGTCCCCCAGCCCCAGAGCTGTGTACCCAGAGTTGAGACGGTCGGTCTCCCCCTCCCACAACCAGGCTCCAATCAGGCTACTTCAGTGGTAGTGCTGGCACCAGGGCAGAGTACCGCTGGTCTCTGCCCACTACGCAACCCACCAAGGCAGTCTACCAGCTCCCCGCACAGCCGTGGTGAGGAACCTGAACCTGGACAAGCTGCTACTTTATCTAGGTGGAGTAAACATTTATTGTGGGTGGGAGGTACTGCTGTTTGTGCTTCGTGGGTGGGTTGCTGGACTAACCAGGGCACTGACCGGCAGGAGGTCAGATACCCTGTTAGTCTGGGGGGTAAAGGGGAGAAGTGTGGCGAAACCGACCTCACCACGTGTCCTTGGAGGGGGCTGCTTGCCCGCCTCTTGCCTTTGGACTATGGCCCTGGGAGATTGGGCCCTTTTACAAAACGTATTCGGCCCTAAAAGGAGTGCATGTCACTCATTCTGGCCCTTTAAACACAGTGGGGCCATTCGGTACTTGCCCTGTGTGAGCAGTGATACCCCCAGATAGCTATGCCATGGAGCCTATTCATATAATGAAAGACTATGGGAAAGACTTTGGCTCCATGGCAATTAAACTGTATTTGTGTGGTCTGCGTGCCATTCACCTAATAATGTGCACGCAGACCTGAGCTATCTGGGGATATGTTACATGTCTGTGTTTAATGTATAAAAAGTAACTTTATATATTTTAAAACATAATCCTGTATTTAGGTCCCCACATGTGTAATGGAGTTTTCTCTTTGACCTGGGAGATAATTGGATTACTTCTCCAATTATCTCCAGGGCAGAAGGGAGGAAGCCAGGATGCATTGTGGGGATGTTTTACTTTTACTGTTGGAGCCAGATTAAAATACTGCCAGCCAGGGGGAACAAAAGATACTTTTACTAACTTTTGAACCCCTGGTCTGATTCATGCCATTTTTTAATATGTTGTTCCCCTGAATGGATTGATTGTGGATATGTATTTGTATGTGAATGTGATGTATGGTTTTAAAGTTACAGAGTATGTGTGGAAACTGTATTTTACTGTATGTAATAAATTATGTTAACTGCTTATCTGAGGGGAGGGGGTGTGTGGGTTGTACTGTTACTTGATTGGTTATTTTATACCTCCCCTGGGTGTGTCCTGTATGTGCACAACCGTAATAAAAACCAGGCTGGGTGTGCCAGGACCTCAGATTCTGCTTGACCCTCAAACCGATGTGTCATCTCGTTTTTGGGGGAATTGGATTGTATGCTGACTGCCAGGAGTGTAAGCGGATTGTATGCTTTTCCTGTTCGGCTGATTCCAGGGTTCGTGTGTTTCCAGTTCGGGAGTTTCCAGAATTCGTACAGTTTGCAGTTCGGGAGATTGGTGATTACTGTAGCTGCTGGTCTATGGAAAAGGGGGATATCGCCTAAACTGGATTTTATCCTCTTGTAAGTGAAACGGTCCGTTACAGAGGTGATGGGTTTTTAGCGCAAAACAGATGAGAGTTGGAGGCAGCTCTGACAACCCAAACTGGAGTCTCTCTGTCCCGGTCCAATAAAAGTTGTATATGATGGGTGGAGGGAGTAGCGCCTTTGAAGAATCCTCAGATGTTGATAGATATGCAAAAAATGAGAGTACAATGAACTGCATTATTTTTAAAACAAGTGGGTGGAAGAAAACAAGCATATGCACGCAGTGTATAGAGCTTAAGATAGCTTTACTTGAGCAGCATAGAATGGTATAATCCCTACTTAAGGATCTTGTTAGTTGGTGGAAGATCGCATAGTGTATTATGCAGATAAAAACAGAGATAATACATGCAGTACTCACAGATATACATAAACAAACAAAAAATATGGAGAGTTACTCGTTGCTAGGGGTCAAAATAGAGGTTTTGCTCAGTCCACAAGGTTTAGATGGTGAATAGGTATTAAGGCACCAGAGAAGCATCAAGGTAAGTCTGTGGTTATTTAAAAAAAAAAATATTTAACATAGTTATATATTAAAAATAGAATGAAATAGTAAAAGCAATGCAAGAAGTAAAACACTGATGTGTTTAACCTTCAACAAGACTCTCTTAAAGTGTTAGATACTTCTGAACTTACACAGTATATTTAGGGAGCACAATTTCAAATGCATTGGTGATATGACATTATAATCATGTGATCTAAATGCTAATTAACCATAATGCATGTTAAAACATGTATTCACTTTAATAAGTGGTAGTGAAATTATTGGCATAATAAAAATTCAAAATGAGGTTTATTTAAAAAATATTATATTGAGAAAGGTCGGTGTTGTCGTCCTGATCAAGTGAGCATTGCTCCCAAGTTCTTGGAATTAAAAAAAAAAATGATTACAGCCTAAGTACAGCAGAGATCCAATAAAATGGCATTGATTTCTGCCAAGTCATGTGACTTTTATGGGACACCAGCAGGGGTCAAAATAAAGTGTATTCAATCTTGATATATATAAAATGTAACAGGCAGGGGCATGGGGAGGACATAAAATAAAACTAGGATTGGACAAGGATGAATAGGAGCCTCCTATAAAAAGGCACTTTAGTAGGGATGGCTGCTCTGTCCTCCAGACTTTATTCAGTATATTTGTGTTTTGTTGTTTAGAATAACATGTTTGGTTCCTTTACTTACACCAGCTAGTTATGTAGAGCTCAGGCGCCATCTACTGTTCCTTTTTGGTATAGCTCTAGTTCTGCATATATTGTAACTCAGGAGGTTTAAATAAAGTTGTTAGAAAGCACAGCATTATGGGCAGAACTTTTACAGGAAGTGTATCAGCCTCCATCTTGGGAAGATACAGTAAGCAGTAAGTCATGTACTTCTCATCTCTAACCATCACCCCTTAGAGAGCTTAAAAAGTTAGTTCTTGTTATCCTATCCTGTATTATTGATCATTGTTTCTTTGTTGTATGCAATACTGTGCTGATTGATGTTTATTTCTACCATTTGTAGTTTCATCTGGCTTGTTCTAATAAATTTGAGATCAAATAAATATGGTATCTGAAATTTATGGAACAGGAAGACAGAACAATGGCTATAATACAATCCACAATAAAGGTCAAAAATATAAAGGAAATATTAAAATAAAGCAAGGTTGTAAAATTAAATATAAATAACAGAGGTTAGATGGTATAATGCACATTGCATACATAAAATTAGATACCTGAGATAAAACATAATAACATAATATATAAGTAACAGGTGCTAAATATAATTGGGATAAAACACATAGACAAACAGACAGATAAAAAAATTAAATATATTTTCTCACCCCTCCTAGTTATTCCTCATTCTCTACCAGAGGCCTGGGAGTCTGAAGGTTCTACACAGTATCTTAGCTGTTCCTATCTTCACACATCTGAGAATTCCTCAAAGGCGCTCCTCCCTCCTTCCATCATATGCACAATTAAAAATAGATGTCTGACTCTGGTACAAATATTGCAATTATGGTTCAAGAAAAATAGAATTTGTTGAACAAAATTGCCAAATTTGTTAAGTTAAAAAAAAATAGAAAAAATAAAAGTAGAAAATCTATCATTAAAAATCTAGAGAAACATGTGGATCAATTATATTGAACATCTTCTAGATTCAGATCCAGTTAGAACATTTTGCTATCTACAGTCTAATTGCTATTTGCCCCACTCAGAAATATTTAATTATTTAAGAAGAAGATTAATATAAAATGCTTTCTTGCCGACCATTTATTGGCAGGCAATATCGACACTTTGACTAACTTCGAAAAAACATTTTTTTCACAGAAAAATAATAAAGATTTTATCTAAATATGTTAAGATCATTTTATTGTACCCACTCAACACAAATACATCTTCCATGCATTGAAGCATGGGAAAGAGACTTGGGACAAACAGATGACTCTTGACTGTTGAGAAATTTGGGAGACCATATATGATGCCCTCTAAATTGTTTAAGATGCACCAGACCCCAAATAACATATGCTGGAAGGGATGCAGGGTGGTTGGAAGCTATCTCCACTGCTGGTGGACAGTGCCAAAGATCCAATCTGTATGGACCAGGATGGCTGCTATGATCTTGTCCATCTTTGACAAACCCTACCCTCTAAATGCATGGACACTACTGCTATCCAAGCATCTTGACACACACACACACACACGCTGAAAACAAGCGCACAGCAAAAATAACCTTATCGACCCATAGAGCACTCAGTGAGCTTTAATCCCAACCAGATATTCCAATTAACTCAGCAATAACCTGAAAAACCAATGAAGCAATGGAAATGGACATACTCACCACACAAATCAATGACACTCTACACATATTAAATACACGTTTGGACCCTTGGTTGAATGGAAACTTTGCCTGACCCAGCGCAAAATTACATCAGAGACAACCACCCTCCTCTTTGGACAAATAGGCTACGAGGTCCTGCAGAGGCAGCTGCCAGCCTTACTTACTCTCCCCAAACTCTAAGCCCTTCCTTCCCCATCCTTCTCTTTTTTTCTCTCTCCCCTTTGATGTCCCCTTCTTTTTCTCCTTCCCCCAAGTCACCTCTTCCTTCTCTTCACCTAATTTTACTGCCCCAAACCACCCATTCTAAGGCAATAGCCACTTACCCTACACTACCCTCGTACGACTCCCAGTTACCCCTACTCCCTTACCAGTTCTGAGCCACCAATACAGAGCTGTGTAACGAGAACATACCAACTTTTCCAAACGTATGCAGGCTACTCTGCGGAGTGGATCTGCTGCATTCTAAGTCGCCATTGTCAACGTCAGTGGCTCTTAACCCCAAGTAACGAGTAGGGCCATATACACATATACATATAACAAGGAAGAATTCGATAAATGATGAATTGTAATGTATCACCCCTATGTTTGTATGACTGAAAATGCTAAATAAAGAATAAAAAAAAAATAATTTAATTGTTTGATCAGAGATAGAAGAAGTGGGGAAATCTTGAAATTTGGAAAAAAGATCATTCTTTAAATTTATTAAATATATACATGATTTTTCATAAATGAAAACATTTTAAATGCATTAACAGGTAGTATTATGTTCCAGATAGAATAGCTAAATTATACTCAAATATAAATAAGATGTGTTTTGATGCAGAAATAGGTAACAAGATACATATTTGGTGGAATTGTAAATCTATTAAGAAATTATGTTTTTTGGCTTCAGAAATTCTCAGAAATATTCATAATAACCATATTAAAATAACTACAGAGATAGCTCTTTTGAAGTTGAATATGTTTTTATTTACAAAGGAACAAGAAGTTACATATACTTCTGCAGCTGTTAAAATATTGATAGCTAGAGGATGGAAACAAAAATACAATTTCTCAAAGATATAATTGATTAACCAGTTGCTTTGACAGTTTAGGATGTAAAGTGGCAGAGAGTGGTTCTCATGAGTATCTGCAAAATATTACCAAATATGCCAAAGTTCCTTCAATAAAGCTAATATGTATTGTAGCTCCCTTGAGAATTAGAAATAGAGATTTGATTGACAATGTGATGTTCTATCCTTGTCGACAACCACGATTGTTTAAGTTTTTATGTGGATTTTATATTGTTAAGGTTGTTGTTTTTTTTAGTTGGTTTTGTCTCATTTGTAGGACGATATGTCTGTATTTTTTTTGTTCATCTATAGGAAAATTTAAAATTTTGGAATGTGTCTAAGCTACATTACCAGTAGCCAGCTTAGTCGCAAACTCAGAACACATTACAGGGTTATTCACGAAAGTGATAATTGTTAGAAATTTTAAGTGATTTCAATGCCAATTCCAACTTTTAGGCAAATATAGCCAAAAATAAAGCCACCCTGGTTTGACATCTATAGATGGTTAATGCAAAACTAAAGCCACACATTTTGTTATTTCAATAGTTTTTACAGAAAATAGGAGGATATCAACAAATGATTATTGACATCATAACCACTACAATATGCTGTAGTGGTTAGGATGTTTAGAGTGTCCATTTAAATAACTCCAAACTTAAAGGTTGCTTTTCTTTAATTCCATTTAAATAAATGCAGCCTTTACTTCATATTTCTATCAGCAAAAAACACATCTTGTCTGAATTTGTAGTGTTTTTATCTACAATGCTCTGGTAAAACCTTATAAAATGGTTAACTGAAAATATAGGTAAATAAAAGAAGCTCTATAGTGTGTAAAACACTAACACCAGAACCAGAATAGCAATAGCATCTAATGTTTGTTTAGTTTTTATGTAGCATATCATTCAACCTGGAAAAACAACAACATAAAAAAATAACTTTAGAGACCTGCAAAACACAAACATAAGTGAGATTTGCATTTTTCACATCTCATGGTTTACAGCACAACCAGAGTCTCATTTCTCCAACCTGTAAAAGAACAAGAACATACTGTAGATGTTAAAAATAATAATAAAATAAGCAAACATAATACATGAACACCCATACAGATATGCTCCAAAAGATGTTTCATATATTTTGTCTTCGGGTGAGCTGAACAATCTTTATAACTTTGCTGTTTTATTATGAATTTGAAAAGTTGATAGTCAACCCAACACATCTTACTGTGCTTTATTAGACTTCTGTAATATTGCTGCAATACTAAAGAGATATATAAAGACACAATATAAACTCCAATCCTAGTTCATTAGCACTGACTAAACAAATAGAGTCTTTAGATAATCCACATTGGGAAACAGGCAGTTCTGGATAAAGAATAATTCATGCACTCACAGTAATGTAGAAATGTAATGAGGGTATGTATGACTCCAGATACACAATCCAGTATTAGAAGATACACAAAGCAACATGATATAGCACAGCTCTCACAAAGCAAGGTTCCTTTATTGTGGCAGAATATTGTCAGGTTTGGGGTAACCCCTACACACAGGGAGAAGGATATTAGCCAAGACAGAAGGGAGAACACGGTACGCATACCGGACCTTAGAGTGGCTGTGCTTAACATGTGCCTTAATAGACGAGAAGCGTGGTTATAAAGGATGCCTAGGTCATGGGATACAGAGGTACACAAGAATGAGAAAACAAGCCAAGGTCAAAGAGATACATAGAGAGTCCGAATATTTAAATACAAAACCAGTTCAGCAACAGGAAATACAGAATAAAAATATAATGCACTCTCGGGCTAACAAGAACCATGACAGGGAAATTATTCCAGTCAGAGTGGTTAGTACACAGAAGATCCAACTCATATAGGTAAAACACTGCTCACTTTAATATGCACATATTAATAAATTAGGTATTAGGGCTCTCTCTCTGGCCCCAAGTGCTGCGGCCCACCAGGAAATGTCAAGGTATCCAGGTGGGTCAGTCCAGCTATACCTGCTATTGGGGCTAAGTTTAACACATAACAAAAAGTAAGAGAGATCATAATGGGAGTAAACTAATACTATGCAGAGTATGATCCCATAGTGATTAGCAAACAGCAATCAAGAATCATGGCTTTTACTTTAATTTCCTCAATATTCTGAAGATCTTAATTGATCCTTTTCTGCTGCTTCTTCACATCCATCATCATTCAGTGTCAGCCCTTTGGTAAAGACTTTACTTTTCACATTAACGACTTATTATTTCTTACCAAGAAACTGCCTTATTTTCTGCTTCTGTTTTGCATTGGGACTTTTTAAATTATATTTACTTGCCTCATAATAAAGACCTTAAATTTAAAGACTGTCTGTCCACATCTCTGAAGCCCATTCACCCCAAACCCGTGACAGATAGACTATTGCAATTTCCTCTTACCTTCCCATCCTCAACACTCCATCACTTTATCTGATGCGAGAAGCTGTAGCATAGTGAGTGGATCATACCATAGTACAGATAAGACCATGGCTTCAATATGGGGTATGCTTTTTATTTCAAGGTGTGGACAGTCAGCTTTGAGGTTGCCAGTGTCAAAGGAGGGTTAAGGTGATGGGGTGTCCAGATCAGTTGAGCTCCTGTATAGGGAGTTAAATATGCCTGCTCTAATTAATACTACTAGACATTTTTTAAATGATTGGAAGTAAAAGTCACATTGTAAAGTCAAACATACATCCTATTTTCTTGATGTTTAGTAACCACTTTTCCGTCCTTTCTTTTACCATTTGACACTGACTTCGTATGCAATTCAATACATCAAACCTGTCTCCAGGTGTTAACCAATGCCTAAGAGTGTAACTTGTTTCTTTTGTGAATTTGATTTTCTGCTGCTAACCTGAATTCTTTTGATAATGATACTATTATTCTTTGTATCTGGATAAAGAATGGGTTAGGCGCTCTCTATATAACAAAATGTGAGGCAGCAGTGAACCAGCAGGATTTCCCAATACCTGCTTTTAGTGAACTGAAATATAGAATAGGAAAAGTGGTACACTGCGCCAAAAAAGTGCTCAAAGGTGCAAATAAATATATTATACATGTATATACACTTTTGATAAAGCCCAAACTTTATTTATATATTTGTTTGCACTTTTGAGCACTTTTTTGGCGCGGTGTACCACTTTTCTCATTCTATTCTTTGTATCTGTTATTGGTTCATTTATAAACTCTGTCATTTTTTATTTAATGCTTGTCTTTAACAAAAAGATTTAAAAGAAATAAATAATCAATTTACTCTTTAAGGTCAAATTTAGAGCTATTCTAGTTTTTTTTTTTTTTTTTTTTTAATATGGGGATATATTTTTCAAATGATTTATCTACAGAAGTCCCCATTAATTCTGTTGGGATTGTAAATACATAATTGGAAACGTTTTTCTAACCAATTGTAAGAAAAACGTATCCAAAAGAATGAAATCTAGGTTTGGTTTGGGTGAAAGTTCCTTTCAACCTCTGTACTTTTGGTTTATATTTCAAAGATCATCACAACTCGTTGTTCGGAAAATAAATCTTTATATTATTTACATTACAGTACAAGGAATGCAGATACTGAATGAAGAATAAAAATGTGCTCATATGTGATCACAGCAATAAAAATGTCAAATTATTATTTCTGAAAGTTAGAATGCGCTGATTTAAACTTACCCTGTTGAAATGTAATTATACCAAAAACAGGATAGCTAAATTAAAGTGTAATTGGTTTACTTTTCTTGGCATTGTTACAATTGTCTCCAATAGTTTAATATTCATGTAACATGCTGCCATACATTGTAATGTAGCCTTATTTATGGAAAGAAAATGTAATCCTCTTTTCTGGCTTATGTTAATTTCAATAAAATATTAAATCCATTTTCTAATCTAAATGAGTTCATTAGGGGAGACAAGGCACCGAGAAAACCCAAATCCCTACAGATACCAGCTTCATTACATTTCAGCACTGTGCATTTCCTGGGTGCTTGTAAAACATTTATACAGATTTATCTTTCCAGATATAAAAAGCATCTGTATTACTGCCATGCTTTCTGTGCATGCAAAGCATTGGGCATGTTAAGCAAAATTCTAATCATGCACTTCATGCCTTCCCCAGATAGGTTCATATTATGATTAAAGAATCAGGTTTGCCATCAATACTAATTATGCACTGTAACGATAGAGAAACAGGAGATTAGCATTTACAAACAGAACCACTAGATAGACACATCACATTGATTTACCTTTAATATGAATTCAATAAATTATCTTATAAATTGAATCTCTCGGCGAATTAGACTAAATTAAAATTCAGGCCATTGAAATTCTAAAATTGATTTTAATTTAATTTTTGAATGCGTTTACCTCTTGGTTCTCAAAAATTGCATTCGACATACCTGAGAACATAAAAAGTGACAGCAGATAAGAACCATTCGGCCCATCTAGTCTGCCCAATTTTCTAAATATCTTGTCTTATCTTATAGTTAGCATAGCCCAATTTTCTAAATATCTTGTCTTATCTTATAGTTAGCATAGCCTTATGCATATCCCACGCATGCTTAAACTCCTTTACTAACAAAGTATTTAGCCAGGAAAGGTACATTCAGATTACTCTGGTTTTCAAGTACGTCGTGGGGGTGTTACCTTAGCCCAACATCCAGGGGTTGTTACTATTACCCAATTTAATGGCACTCATTTTATCAACCTCAGAAGGATGAAGGTCTGAGTCAGCCCTGCCAGGATATGAACCAGCGACCCAAGGGTTGAACAGATTCTACTGATGATGCATTGGCCCACTGAGCTATCTCACCAGCATAAAAATGATGAAATAAACAAAGGTATTTTCTGATTCTTGGTAATATAGCACCTTATTGATTAGCAGGTGTTTTTTTATTTGAATATTTAAATTACAGATGTCTTTGTTTTGTAGCAACATTTCCGAAGTCAGACACAGTTGTGGGCTGGATTCTCTTAGAAGAGTAATTGTCTACTTTATTTACTGAATATCATTTTCCCTTAGACTTCTGTGGAGCAATGGCCATTAAGTAACCAGAGTAGATGCGTACTCTGTTAAGAGAATCCATGTCCATGGATAGATCAGTAACGCCTATAATATTTAGTGATATTCAGTGCTCTTGTGACAAGATCCCTATCGACTACTATTCACTCTAATTACACTATCTATATTTTACATTATTCTCCATTCCACCCCTGCTGTTTTTATGGATTCGTGGTAATTATTCTCCTATTGAAACCTATGCTTATACAAATTGTCTGAACGTGTCACCCAAGAAAGTTCAAAAAAATATATATGCAAATTCAGTATGCTTGAATCACATTTCAATTCATAAATTAATAGTGGGAATTAATGAACCCGAAATTGGAATTGGAATGAACCAGAAAATTGGGTCATGTAAGCTGCAAAGGGATTCATAATTAAATATTCTGAAACATATTTAATTCAACTAGGTTTATGGACACATCACAAGGGAGGCTTTCCATTTGCATTACATGTAATTCTCTATGTTTGTTAGCACCATTGTATCACTCCAAAATATTCTTAAAAACTGCCCTGTTTCGATAATATATATATATATGAAACATGGGGGATGGTTGCACTCACCTGAACATGCTTAAATGGGGTGCTGCTGGGGGCCATATTATACAATAAACAATACGCAAGATCCAGCGCACTCTCCTATCTACTAAACAGCAACTTCAAAGTTGACAGATTTTATTAGTTTTTAAAAGTTTTTTTTTTTAAAACACCTAATCTAGGCAAAAAAATAATAATGGGATTTAGTTACATTATATGATCATACATTGCATAAGCCTGCCACAACGTCAATGTACCCCATCTTTGGCAGGTCCTACTCTCACAGTCTAATGTCTGCTCTTATGAGATTAACCCACTTTTATGAGATTAACCCAAAAATTCCATCTGAGGCTCTTTGCAGTACAAGGCTAAATAGGGACCTGAGATGAGGCACCTGTAACAGGGAGGGGTGCAAAACCAAGGAGTTGGCTAGACTCCCAAATATATATATATATATATGAAAGATATCAAAAGTGTAAAATAAGTGGAGCGCAAAATGGCAGAGAAACCTGCCTATACACCTTATGTGGAAAAGAAAAATTATTTAAAAATTATATACCGTATATACTCGAGTATAAGCCGAGTTTTTCAGCACATTTTTTGTGCTGAAAAACCCCAACTCGGCTTATACTCGAGTCATAGTCTGTATTATGGCAATTTGCATTGCCATAATACAGACTGGGGGAGAGGGGGGCTGGCAGAGCTGTACTTACCTTTCCTGCAGCTCCTGTCAGCTCTCTCCTCCTCTGCGCCGTCCGTTCAGCACCTCGGTCAGCTCCCAGTGTAAATCTCGCGAGAGTCGCGGCTCTCGCGAGACTTACAGTGTGAGCTGACAGAGGGAGCTGACCGGACGGCGCGGAGGAGGAGAGAGCTGACAGGAGCTGCAGGAAAGGTAAGTACAGCTCTGCCAGTCCCCCTCTCCCCCCCACTGAACTACCAATGACACTGGACCACCAGGGAAGGAGCCCCCCTCCCTGCCATGTATCAAGCAGGGAGGGGGGACGAAAAAAAATAGAATTAAAAAAATAAATAAAAATAATAATTAAATAATAATACAAAAAATATATAATAATATAACAAAAAAAATAAATAATTAATAATATATTAAATGCCCACCCCCACCAACACATACACATACACAAACACACACTGCACTCACACACACTGCACTCACACACACTGCACTCACACACACTGCACTCATACACACACTGCACTCACACACACTGCACTCACTCACACTGCACTCACACACACTGCACTCACACACACTGCATTCATACACACACTGCATTCATACACACTGCATCACACACACTCACACTTCATTCATATACACACACTGCACTCACACACACTGCACTCACACACACTGCACTCACAGACACTGCACTCATAGACACTGCATTCATTATATACACACACTGGAAATAAATATTCAATTAATATATACGCACACACACTGCACTCATACACGCACTGCACTCACACACTGCATTCATACACGCACTGCACTCACACACTGCATTCATACACGCACTGCACTCATACGCGCACTGCACTCATACGCACACACTGCATTCATTATATACACACACTGTAAATAAATATTCAATTAATATAATTTTTTTCGGATCTAATTTTATTTAGAAATTTACCAGTAGCTGCTGCGTTTCCCACCCTAGTCTTATACTCGAGTCAATAAGTTTTCCCAGTTTTTTGGGGTAAAATTAGGGGCCTCGGCTTATATTCGGGTCGGCTTATACTCGAGTATATACGGTACCTATAGGTTGTAGTAGATTCTCAATAGCATGCAAAGAGAAAATCCAATAATAATCGTGCAGTACATCAAAATATGGATAAAAGTAAACAATTTTAATAGCAATGCGATAAAATGCATAAGTAATGGTTAGATACTGCTTACAGTGTGTAAGTTGGTGAGATTTATGCGGGCAGAGAGGCTCCGCTACTCACAAACGCTGTATGTCAAATGTCCAGACGATTGCACCAGTCTGCAGGAATAGTCTCAGAAATCCTACCGGAACCCGAAATTGGAATTGGAATGAACCAGAAAATTGGGTCATGTAAGCTGCAAAGGGATTCATAATTAAATATTCTGAAAAATATTTAATTCAACTAGGTTTATGGACACATCACAAGGGAGGCTTTCCATTTGCATTACATGTAATTCTCTATGTTTGTTAGTACCATTGTATCACTCCAAAATATTCTTAAAAACTGCCCTGTTTTGATAATATATATATATATGAAACATGGGGGATGGTTGCACTCACCTGAACATGCTTAAATGGGGTGATGCTGGGGGCCATATTATACAATAAACAATACACAAGATCCAGCGCACTCTCCTATCTACTAAACAGCAACTTCAAAGTTGACAGATTTTATTAGTTTTTAAAAGTTTTTTTTAAAAAACACCTAATCTAGGCAAAAAAATAATAATGGGGATTTAGTTACATTATATGATCATACATTGCATAAGCCTGCCACAACGTCAATGTACCCCATCTTTGGCAGGTCCTACTCTCACAGTCTAATGTCTGCTCTTATGAGATTAACCCACTTTTATGAGATTAACCCAAAAATTCCATCTGAGGCTCTTTGCAGTACAAGGCTAAATAGGGACCTGAGATGAGGCACCTGTAACAGGGAGGGGTGCAAAACCAAGGAGTTGGCTAGACTCCCAAATATATATATATACATGAAAGATGGGGGATGGTTGCACTCACCTGAACAATATAATATATATCAAAAGTGTAAAATAAGTGGAGCGCAAAATGGCAGAGAAACCTGCCTATACACCTTATGTGGAAAAGAAAAATTATTTAAAAAATATATACCGTATATACTCGAGTATAAGCCGAGTTTTTCAGCACATTTTTTGTGCTGAAAAACCCCAACTCGGCTTATACTCGAGTCATAGTCTGTATTATGGCAATTTGCATTGCCATAATACAGACTGGGGGAGAGGGGGGCTGGCAGAGCTGTACTTACCTTTCCTGCAGCTCCTGTCAGCTCTCTCCTCCTCCGCGCCGTCCGTTCAGCACCTCGGTCAGGTCCCAGTGTAAATCTCGCGAGAGTCGCGGCTCTCGCGAGACTTACAGTGTGAGCTGACAGAGGGAGCTGACCGGACGGCGCGGAGGAGGAGAGAGCTGACAGGAGCTGCAGGAAAGGTAAGTACAGCTCTGCCAGTCCCCCTCTCCCCCCCACTGAACTACCAATGACACTGGACCACCAGGGAAGGAGCCCCCCTCCCTGCCATGTATCAAGCAGGGAGGGGGGACGAAAAAAAATATAATTAAAAAAATAAATAAAAATAATAATTAAATAATAATTCAAAAAAATATAATAATATAACAAAAATAAAAAAAATAATAATTAATAATATATTAAATGCCCACCCCCACCAACACATACACAAACACACACTGCACTCACACACACTGCACTCACACACACTGCACTCATACACACACTGCACTCACACACACTGCACTCACACACACTGCACTCACACACACTGCACTCACACACACTGCATTCATACACACACTGCATTCATACACACTGCATCACACACACTCACACTTCATTCATATACACACACTGCACTCACACACACTGCACTCACACACACTGCACTCATAGACACTGCATTCATTATATACACACACTGGAAATAAATATTCAATTAATATATACGCACACACACTGCACTCATACACGCACTGCACTCACACACTGCATTCATACACGCACTGCACTCATACGCGCACTGCACTCATACGCACACACTGCATTCATTATATACACACACTGTAAATAAATATTCAATTAATATAATTTTTTTAGGATCTAATTTTATTTAGAAATTTACCAGTAGCTGCTGCATTTCCCACCCTAGTCTTATACTCGAGTCAATAAGTTTTCCCAGTTTTTGGGGGTAAAATTAGGGGCCTCGGCTTATATTCGAGTCGGCTTATACTCGAGTATATACGGTACCTATAGGTTGTAGTAGATTCTCAATAGCATGCAAAGAGAAAATCCAATAATAATCGTGCAGTACATCAAAATATGGATAAAAGTAAACAATTTTAATAGCAATGCGATAAAATGCATAAGCAATGGTTAGATACTGCTTACAGTGTGTAAGTTGGTGAGATTTATGCGGGCAGAGAGGCTCCGCTACTCACAAACGCTGTATGTCAAATGTCCAGACGATTGCACCAGTCTGCAGGAATAGTCTCAGAAATCCTACCGGATTGTGCAATAGTATGAGTCCGAGTATGAGACTCATACTATTGCACAATGCGGTAGGATTTCTGAGACTATTCCTGCAGACCGATGTAATTTTATCGCATTGTTATTAAAACTGTTTACTTTTATCCATATTTTGATATACCGCACGATTATTATTGTATTTTCTCTTTGCATGCTATTGAGAATCTACTACAACATATAGGTATATATTTTTTGAATAATTTTTCTTTTCCACATAAGGTCTATAGGCAGGTTTCTCTGCCATTTTGCGCTTCACTTATTTTACACTTTTGATACTTTTCCACAAGTGTGTTTGTATCTGGAATCACAACAGTTAAGTGTGTAGCGGCATATTAATTTCCTTACACATAATGTGGTATTACTAATAATACATATGAAGGTGTTATATATATATATAATTTCTCCCATGTTTTATTATATTCACCCTGAATGCCTTTTTAGCGCTTTTTATTATTTTATTTTATATATATATATATATATATATATATAATAAAGTTGAAGAATTGTTTATTTTTGCTAATGTTTGGTCTTTTTCATTATTTAGTACCATGCCTATTGTATTTCTTTCTCCCAAAATAGTTAAATATTTGGCAGAATCATTGGGGTTGGTCTGGACTATCTAAATATATTTACATATGAAATCACCTCAACTTGCATATTATTATTATCGCCATTTATACAGCGCCAACAGATTCTGTAGCACTTTAGCATACATTATAAGCGTGCTGCTGGGGACAGAATCTGCACCAGCTTCAAGGAGGATGAGCAATATTAACCCTTTCACTTAAAAAAGCACCCAAACCAATGTTTAACAGGATTTCCAGAAAATGTGTAAATCTGGTAGGGATGTGGCAAAAAAAAGCTCACAAAATTATTATATAATTTATATAATATATGTTTTTTGTTTGTTTGTTTTTTATAATGGGGATTTGTTTAAAGTATAAGATAATATACTGCGTAAGCCTTCCACAGCCACAATGTACCCCGCTACTAGCAGGCCCTATCCCAGCAAACTAATTCCTGTTAATAATATAAATATTATGTATATATTTTGCAATACCCTGATAGGCACATTTTAATGCCGTTTGTTTCACAGATTTAATTGTAAAGAAGTAACCAATACATACTTAGTAAAAAAAAAAAAAGATTTATATATTTATATACATTTATTAAACTAGATGGTTTCATTTGATCCAATAACTCGAAAAAGAAAGAATACAACTCTCTTAGTAAAATGGCTTTATCCTTCTAGCTAAGTCTACCTTAGATTACATACAAGCAGTGGCATATTAAAGGGGGTGTGGTGGGGCAGTCCACCCCGGGTGCCATCAGGCAGGGGGGTGCCACCAGGGCTGGCCAGGCTTGGGGTTCAGTGAGCTGTGTGGCTGCACCGGGTGCCATAGCAGCAGGGGCGCCGGGCAGCCGACACAGCTCACAAGCAGGGGCTGGAAGCAGGAGCAGGAGACCTGGCTGCACGGAGAGTTGGGGGAGGAGCCTGATCGGACGTGGGGGCGGAGCCAAGCCAGATGCGGGGGCGGGGCTAAATGCAGCCTCATACTGCTGCACACAGAGGGGAAGCAGGAAGGAGTCCATGCTTCCCCAACTACAGCACAGGAGGGACACTCCTCCTCCAGCCCAAGCTTACTGTAAGTGAGAGACAGTGTGCTGTGTGTAACTGTGATTGTGACTGTCTTTGACTGTGTGTGTGTGACTGTCTGCCTGTGATTGACTGTGTGACTCTGTGTGGGTGACTGTCTGCCTGTGACTGTCTGTGTGACTCTGTGTGTGTGATTGTCTGCCTGTGATTGTCTGTGTGACTGTGTGTGTGATTGTCTGCCTGTGTGTGTGTGTGACTGTCTGACTGATTGTGTGTGTGTGTGACTTTCTGACTGTGTGTGTGTGTGTGTGTGTGAGACTGTCTGCCTCTGATTGTGTGTGTGACTGTCTGTGATTGTGTTGTGTGTATGTGTGACTGTCTGCCTGTGTGACTGTCTGTGACTGTGTCTGTGTGTGTGTATTTGACTGTCTGCCTATGATTGTGGGTGTGTGTGTGAGTGACTGTCTGTGACTGTGGGTGTGTGTGTGTGTGTTTCTGCCTGTGATTGTGTGTGTGTGTGACTGTCTGCGACTGTGTTGTGTGGATGTGTGACTGTCTGCCTGTGATTGTGTGTGTGACTGTCTGTGAATCTGTGTGTGTATGTGTGACTGTCTGCCTGTGTGATTGCCTGCGTGTTTGACTGTCTGCCTGTAACTGTGTGTGAGTGACTGTGTGTGGGACTGTGTGCATCTGACTGTGTCTGACGGTCTTCGCCCTGCAGTGAGCCGGCAGCCAAGATATGATGTCATCGCGGCCTCTGCGTCATTACGTGTGACGGACCTGTGCAGGAAGAGCACAGAGATCCCAGCAGCAACCACTGACCATCAGGGACTGAGGATTCACCACAGCCCTTCTAGAACAAGGTAGGGAGGCTGGATGGACCTCTTAATTATTAAATGTGTGTATGTATGTAATGTTTGTGTGTATGTGATTGTGTGTCTGTGATTGTATGTGTGTGGGTCTGTGATTGTGTTTATGTATATCTGATTATGTGTGTGATTGTGTGTATCTCTGTGTATGTGTTTAGTAGATAGCTCCCTTATTTCCTGTCCTTAAATATTGCAATCCCACATAAGGATAACAAATAAGGGATTTATCTACTAAACAACTGAAAATAAGAAAAGGGTGTTTTTTTCTAATCCTTTAGCTGTTTAGTAGATCATTCCCTGAATTGGTGCCCGTATGTGAGATTTCCATATTTAAAGATACCAAATGAGGGTGCTGTTTAGCAGATAGCACCGTATTTGGTGTCCTTAAATATGGCAATCCCACAAAGGATAGCAAATAGAGGAGTTATCTGCTAAACAAAGATTGAAATTAAGAGGCGTCAGCCAGCCCACAACAAGGAATCTGGGTGGCTAATATGAATTATATGCAAATGTGTAGTCAGATGCCAACATGCAGAACACAGCATGCTGGCATCAGACAGCCAATGGCAGCATATTACCCCATCCCCTAGTGAGAAGTTTTACTGCTTCCCCTCCTGTTTTGACTCTGGTATCTTATGTGCCCCCCCATATATATTGTTCCTAGAGTCGCCACGATGTCTGCATGTTTGTCAATGTGTATCTGTGTGTGACTGTGTTTGTGTGTATATGTATCTGCATGTGTGTATGTCCGTGTATGTGTATATGTGCAGACATCTAAAAATCTCGCCAACACTTCACACAAATACACTCGTGCATTTCAACGTCAACACTACATACAAACCCCACCATTATATATAACCATACCACTGGATTCAAATACCACACAACACACAAATGCATGCTTGCATTCAAACACCAACACTACATACAAACACACCGCTACATTCACTCACATATACTCCATACAAAAACATGCATACAGTTAAACACACAAACACTGCTTAGTGCTAAATACATACAAAAATAATTTTGTTTGTTTTTATATTTAAAGTTGACGGGGGTCGTAAGGGGGTGCCAAAAATAGGACCCCGGGTGCCAAATGCTCTAGGTACGCCCCTGCTAACAAAAAAATGAAATTGCAGCATTTATTTTTAATTCGTTATCCCATCCGTATATTTAAAGAGTAAATCATGGAATGAAAGATATTTTCATGCATACCAATGTATACATATTCGGGAAGAGACTGAAATATGGCTTCCACCCACAATGTTTAATGCCCTGTAATATATCATTATGGATACAAAATGGAATGGGCAGCCATTTCATACAGTCATTCCATTTGGTGATTTCTCTTTATGGTTATGTAATGGCTAAGGAATATGATGAAACAATCCCTTATTTTGTTCCAATACTCCATGATGAAAATGGCCCTATTCACACTTTTATTCAGATTCAAGAGGGTTTCATGAACATGATGAAGTCAAATATCTTTTATTGCCAAATCCCTACAAGATTTACACATTATTGGGACGCCCTGTTACACATTGGTCTGGCTGCTTTTTTCAAGTAAAAGGGTTAATATATCTCATCCTCATATTGTTATAAGCGGTATCGTTTATGGTTCCATTTATAAACACATTAAAGGAACACTATAGCGTTAGAATTACACATTTGTATTCCTAAAGCTATACTATACATGCACATCAAAACACAGTTCTTTCAATTAGATAGACTCTATGAGACCATCTAAATAAAATAGTTTTATTCTGCTATTTTGTTAGACACACCTCTAGTAGCTGTCTGAGTGAAAGCAACTATAGGCCCTGCAATGGAAAACGTGCTGTTTTGCAGAATAACAATGTTTTGCATAGAAACATAGAATGTGACAGCAGATAAGAACCATTAGTCTGCCCAATTTTCTAAATACGTTCATTAGTCCCTGGCCTTATCTTATAGTTAGGATAGCCTTATGCCTATCCCACGCATGCTTAAACTCCTTTACTGTGTTAACTTATACCACATTAGCTGGAAGGCTATTCCATGCATCCACTACCCTCTCAGTAAAGTATTACTTGCTGATATTATTTTTAAACCTTTGCCCCTTTGATTTAATCTAATGTCCTCTTGTTGTGGTAGTTTTTCTTCTTTTAAATATAGTCTCCTACTTTACTGTGTTGATTCCCTTTATGTATTTAAAGTTTCTATCATATCCCCCCTGTCTCATCTTTCCTCCAAGCTATACATGTTAAGATCCTTTAACCTTTCCTGGTAAGTTTTATCCTGCAATCCATGAACCAGTTTAGTAGCCCTTTTTTGAACTCTCTCTAAGGTATCAATATCCTTCTGAAGATATGGTCTCCAGTACTGCGTACAATACTCCAAGTGAGGTCTCACCAGTGTTCTAGCCTTCTGCTAGCATTTCCTTCTGCTCTATTACATTGTCTGCCTACCTTTAAGTCATCAGAAATAATTACCCCTAAATCCCTTTCCTCAGATGTTGAGGTTAGGACTCTATCAAATATTCTGTACTCTGCCCTTGGGTTTCTACATCCAAGATGCATTATCTTGCACTTATCGGCATTAAATGTCAGTTGCCACAACTCATTTTTCTAGTTTATCTAAATCATTAGCCATTTGGCTTATCCCTCCTGGAACATCAACCCTGTTACATATCTTAGTATCATCAGCAAAAAGATGTACCTTACCATACAGACCTTCTGCAATATCACTAATAATAATATTAAAGAGAATGGGTCCAAGTACAGATCCCTGAGATACCCCACTGGTGACAAGCCCATGCTTTGAATATACTCCATTGACTTGCAGGGTTAAAACTGGGGGACGGGGGTAGGGGGTGCATGAGATAAAGTGGTCTGGGTGCCTAATGTGTCCCTTTAACCCCTTAAGGACACATGACATGTCTGACACGTCATGATTCCCTTTTATTCCAGAAGTTTGGTCCTTAAGGGGTTAAAGGCACTTTGCAGATCCCTAAAGCACTTTCGTTTGCTTAAATGCTTTATGTGTGAATAGTGTGCCCTCTTTTTCATTTTACAAAAGGAGCAGATTTCAATAGAAATTGGCACTTGTATAAATTGGCATTGGTACAACCCCCTGGCTATCAATCCCAAAACAGCCCTGCTTGTTTAATTCAGTGGAGCTAAACTCAAAATGAAGCAGTTGTACAAAGCACCTGTCTTGCAAAGACTTCTCATTGAGCTGCATTGGAGAGACTCTGACTGGACAGCCACAGAAAGTCTGGTATGGGGGAGACTTTAGACAAGAGATCTGCAGCTTTTGCAAAAATGGATAATTAAATACTTTAAATGCTTTATTGGAGTATATCTACTAAACATTGATTTTTTATTTTTTTTGGTATTTGAGCTGTGGATTGTCCCTTTGAGGAAATATAAACATTTCTATTGCAAAGTTCTTAACATTGAGCGATCACCGTGAATATCTAATGGTTGCATCACTTTGAGGACAACTCGTTCTTTATACTTAATCTCCATTCTGTCCTTTGATTTGAAAACATATTATTATGTAAAGCAATATGTTTCATATTATATGCACAGCACAAGAAAAAAAAAAGAGATAATGACTAAAACGTATTTTATATATTACAGCTAGCTTTCTGAACCCCAGAGGCAGTCTTAAATCCCTTTTCCATAAGAAATTAGTTCTGTTTTATTCGAAATCAGTCAAAGAAAAATATACATAATCCAATCATCACCCTATGCCATCTGGAGTATTTCGAATGAACTGCAGTTTAAAACCATGCGTTTAAATATACAACACAAGATGCAAAGTGCTTTGGCTAGCAGGAGTTGGTATGTGCAGTTATTTATACTAAGAGGTGATGACACCTGGAAATGTGTATTAGGGAGAAAAAAGAAATGATTTTTTTTTATGATTCCTGAGGCATTTCTAATTTAAATAGCAATTGTTCTGCACATTAAGAGATAATTCTGGAATTTGAGTCATTCATGCTTTACTGCAGGGTGATTCTTTTTTTAACTTCCTATAGTCAGCATTTATCATTTTATTTATGTCGTATCGAAATCTTGTCAAAAGATCTGAATAAATGCAGCAACAATTTCTTCTTTGCATTCAATTTATTTTATGGTACATTTTATAGTCCATATTGTCAGATGCACTCTACTCGAAAAGTTAGAACTATCTATCAGTTGGTGATGAATGGTAGCAAAAGTTCTTGCAGCTTAGACTTCAAAGTGAGACTTTGTTACTAGATTTCTCCATGGATACCTGAACATTTTTTTAAAGACATTGTCACTTACCTTACAACATTTAAACTTTCAATAATTCAATACATCAAGAGGCAAATAGTTCCATCTGTCAAAAAAGTGAACGTTAAAGTGTTCTCAAGGTGTTTTAAGAACTAAGCGCAATAGAGGAAGTAATGCAATTGTTTTTTGCAGTACAAAAAGTGATTTTTGTAGTCACGGTTAAAGAGAAGCTGTCACTTGAAATTCAGTTATTTTTATATCTAGTGCATAAAAGTACTTACTTGTATTATTAAGTATGTTGTTATGATTCACGAACCGGAGAGTGGCACAGGGCAACCATTAGAGAATTTCAAACCCCTTACAAAACCAGGCCCCCTCAACACACATTCTTAGACATAATGTGTGGACACACACACACACACATTTCCAGATACACACTGCCAGACAAATTCAAACATAGATGCACACTAGTCATGTCCCGAACGCTTCACTGGCGAATAGTTCCTGGCGAACATAGCTTGTTCGCCACGGATGGCAAACATATGCGATGTTCGTTCCGCCCCCTATTCGTCATCATTGAGGAAACTTTGACCCTGTACCTCACAGTCAGCAGACACATTCCAGCCAATCAGCAGAAGACCCTCCCTCCCAGGCCCTCCCACCTCCTGGACAGCATCCATTTTAGATTCATTCTGAAGCTGCATTCTTAGTGAGAGGAGGGACAGTGTGCTGCTGCTAATTTAATAGGGAAATTGATAGCTAGGCTAGTGTATTCTGTGTCCACTACAGTCCTGAAGGACTCATCTGATCTCTGCTGTAAGGACAGCACCCCAAAAAGCCCTTTTTAGGGCTAGAACATCAGTCTGCTTTTTTTTTTCCTGTGTAATCTAATTTCAGTTGCCTGCCTGCCAGCGTGTGTGTCAGGCTCACAGCGTATACTGTGCCCACTTGCCCAGTGCCACCACTCATATCTGGTGTCACAATAGCTTGCATTTAACAAAAAAAAACTTTTTTGACTAATATAATAGCAGTCAGTTTCTTTCACACGTGTGCGTTTCAGGGCCTGCCAGGGCACAGTGTCACACCAGTGCAACTCATATCTGGTGTAACAGTAGTGTACATTTAAAAAAAATAACAAATTTTTTGACTGTAATAGATTGAATAGCAGTTAGTTGTCTGCAAGCGTTTGTGTCAGGCCTACAGCGTCTTCTCTGCCAACTTCTGCCAGTGCACAGTGCCACTCATATCTGTTTTCACAGTAGCTTGCACGCATAGTACCACTAATCGAAAAAAAAGTGACAGGCAGAGGCAGGCCACCCCTCAGGGGCCGTCATGGTTGTGGTGCTGTGATTCCCTTTGGCCCTAGAATAATGCCCAGTGTTCAGAGGCCACGTACCCTGAACTCGAAAAGTTCTGAGGACATAGTTGACTGGCTAACACAGGACACCCAATCTTCTACAGCTTCCGCTCGGAACCTTGACGCGCCATCCTCCTCCAGCTTAGCTTCGGGCACCTCTCAAGTTCCCACTCGCCCGCCTGCTGCCACCACCATCACTAGCACCACAGCCACTTCACTTGATATGTCAGAGGAGTTATTTACACATTTGTACCTTTACCTAGGTACAACTGCTTTGCGAAGGCACATGATCGCACATCACAAACGCCTATGGGATCAACACATGAGTACAAGCAGCACACAAACTCAAAGCCGCCATTCTACTCCTGGTCCAGCATCTTCAGCCACGTCAACCACTGCTGTCCTCCTTGCCCCCTCTCAACCATCCGCCACTCCGTCTCTCGCCTTGAGCAGTTCCTGCTCATCTGCCCACAGTCAGGTGTCGGTCAAGGACATGTTTGAGCGTAAGAAGCCAATGTCACAAAGTCACCCCCTTGCCCAGCGTCTGACAGCTGGCTTGTCTAAACTCTTAGCCTGCCAGCTTTTACCATACAAGCTGGTGGAGTCTGAGGCGTTCAAAAAATTTGTAGCTATTGGGACACCGCAGTGGAAGGTACCCGGCCAAAATTTCTTTGCACAAAAGGCAATCCCCAACCTGTACTCGATTGTGCAAAAGGAAGTCATGGCATGTCTGGCACACAGTGAGGGGGCAAGGGTCCATCTGACCACTGATACCTGGTCTGCAAAGCATAGTCAGGGCAGGTATATCACCTAACATGGAATGCGTGGCTCTGCAGAGGAGTTGGTGACACCGCCACGACTTGCAGGCAGGCCTGCTGCCACCTCCTATACTCCTCCTACTCCATCCTCTTCCATAACCTCCTCGGCTGAGTCCTCTTCTGCTGCTGCGTCTTACTCCACATCAACGGCACCCCCCAAGCTCCCCAGGTACTATTCCACATCCCCGGATACGGCAGTGTCACGCCGTCTTGGGGTTGACTTGCCTGAAAGCAGAGAGTCACACCTGACCAGCACTCCTGTCCGCCCTGGACGCACAGGTGGATCAGTGTCTGACTCCGCACCAACTGGAGATCGGCAAAGTGGTTTGTGACAATGGAAGAAATTTGTTGGTGGCATTGAATTTGGGCAAGTTGACACATGTGCCGTGCATGGCACATGTGTGTAATCTGATCGTACAACGCTTTGTGCTTAAGTACCCAGGCTTACAGGACGTCCTGAAGCAGGCCAGGAAGGTGTGTGGCCATTTCAGTTGTTCCTACATGGCCATGGCGCACTTTTCAGATATCCAGCGGCGAAACAACAGGCCAGTGAGGCGCTTGATTTGTGATAGCCCGACACGTTGGAATTCAACACCTCTAATGTTCGACCGCCTGCTCCAACAAGAAAAAGCCATTAACGAGTATTTGTATACCAGCTCTGCGGAGCTGGGAATTTTTTTGCCACATTACTGGATGCTCATGCACAATGCCTGTAGGCTCATGCGTCCTTTTGAGGAGGTGACAAACCTAGTCAGTCGCACCAAAGGCACCATCAGCGACATCATACCATTTGTTTTCTTCCTGCAGTGTGCCCTGCGAAGAGTGCTGGATCAGGCCATAGATGAGCGTGAAGAGGAAGAGTTGTGGTCACCATCACCACCAGAAACAGCCTTATCAGCATCGCTTGCTGGACCTGCGGCAACGCTGGAAGAGGATTGTGAGGAAGAGGAGTCAGAGGAGGAATGTGGCTTTGAGGAGGAGGAGGAAGACCAACCACAACAGGCATCCCAGGGTGCTCGTTGTCACCTACCTGGTACCTGTGGTGTTGTACGTGGCTGGGGGGAAGAACATACCTTCAGTGAGATCACTGAGGACGAGGAATGGGACATGAGTAGCTTGGCATCCCACCTTGTGCAAATGGGGTCTTTCATGCTGTCGTGCCTGTTGAGGGACCCTCGTATAAAAAAGCTGAAGGAGAACGACCTGTACTGGGTGTCCACGCTACTTGACCCCTGGTATAAGCAGAAAGTGCCTGAAATGTTACCAAATTACCGCAAGTCGGAAAGGATGCAGCAGTTCCAAAATAAATTAAAAAGTATGCTTTACATACTTTACAGACTACCTCGCCTTAACTGCAGATATCGACACTCTGAGGAGCGATGAACCCCTTGACTACTGGGTGTGCAGGCTTGACCTGTGGCCTGAGCTATCCCAATTTGCAATAGAACTTCTGGCCTGCCCCACTTCAAGTGTCCTGTCAGAAAGGACCTTCAGTGCAGCAGGAGGTATTGTCACTGAGAAGAGAAGTTGCCTAGGTCAAAAAAGTCTAGATTACCTCACCTTTATTAAGATGAATGAGGGATGGATCCCGAAGGGACTGACATTGGGCAATACATTCGACTAAAAAAGGCCTGATGAGGGGGACTACTTAACACACCACTCCTATCTGGTGGCACGTTAGATTACACGCGCAGTGCCCCAGATTTGAAGTAGGAGGACCAACTGATAGGAATAATACTACTTAAAACACCTTATAATAACGCAGAGAGAGGCAATGCAGAGAGAGGAGTCTGAAGAAGAGGAGTCAGAGGAGGAAGGTGGCCTTGAGGAGGTGGAAGACCAAACACAGCAGGCATCCCAAGGGGCATGTTGTCACCTTTCGGGGACCCTTGGTGTTGTACGTGGCTGGGTGGAGGAAGAGACCTTCAATGACATCAGTGAGGACAAGGAACGGGACATGGCTAGCTTGGTATCCAACCTTGTGCAAATGGGGAGTTTGCGGTTGTGCAAATAGACTGTTTGCGGTTGTTTGCGGTGTGTTAAACGGGGAGTTTGGTCTGTCACTGTGAAGCGAACGTAACCCTTACACTACCTGATCGATACAACATCATACCTGATGTTTTAAAGCACGTTATTCCAAACAATTTAGGAATGTTAGGTGATTTATGCCCTTTATGGATTAAAACCAGACTCTGCATCAACTATGTAATTTTCCATGGGAGTTTTGCCATGGATCTCCCTCCGGCATGCCACAGTCCAGGTGTTAGTCCATCACTATTGTGGCCAGAAAGAGTCCCTGTGGGTTTTAAAATTCGCTTGCCCATTGAAGTCTATGGCGGTTCGCCCGATGCGCCCGTTCACGAACATTTGCGGAAATTCGCGTTTGCCGTTCGCAAACGGAAAATTTTATGTTCGCGACATCACTAATGCACACTGATAAATACATATACATTGTGACACACAGGCACTTCTACATATATAGATTCTACCACACACAAACTCAGACACACCGACACTGAGATATACACCCACAGGTAACAATTGGCTAGGCCACTTAACGGAGTACCATCTGTAACCCACTGATGGCAGCACTGAGTGGCAAAAATATTAGTTTTTTGTTCCATATCACAGTATAGTATGAGAACTATGGTTGTCTGACTATCTTTCCTGGTGATACACTTGTAGTGCAGTAATCTTCAGGTCCTTTGCATTTTGTATCAGTTTTGTATTCAGCAAGTAAAATAAGAACTCGTTCATTCAGGCTAGGTGACTGATTTGGAAAATGAGAAATACTCATTTATTTGCCCCATTCAAAAGGGTTCAGAAACATGTTGAAGACTTTGTCCTGTTGAACAGTAACTTGTCTTTCAAAGTATGTCAAGATGTTTGGTCGAATGTGGTCTTTTTGTTTATTATCTTTTATTATAATGTCTTCACAACCACTTATTTGCATTCATTCTCATTATAGTAATACACAGTTCATTGTTCATAAATGTTTTGTTGTGGATAGAAATTAATGTTAGTAAAATGTCTATTTACTGTATGTGCCTGTGTTCATTATTTACTCAAAATGGCTGCTGAGCACCCCCTCCCATCGACTAAAGAATGTAAAGAATGTCATGTATTAAGATGGCGTCTCCCAGGGAGAGCTGCACCCAGGATGAAGGTGACATCACACTTTGGAGGAAGTGCATTAGATAAGACACTAAACACTTGACCAATTAAAGATGTATTCTCTCTGTTATCTTGCATTTTGAATATGATGTATTTCTGCCTTTATAAGGGACTTGTCGGCCCCCTGATTAAACATTCCGAAGTTTTTCATTAACCTGAAACCTGTGTCTCAGTGTGATTTACTTCTGCATGAATGCACCTTATTTTAAGCAACCTGGACAGGGGCAGGTACTCTAACAAACACTTGGTTTGATCCAAAACAGTTTTATTAATTTGTATATATCTATATACATAGATGTATAATCGTGCAGAACTCACATAGCACTTGAATGTGATGTGAAATTACCGAATATAAATTTCACATTACACATAAATAAAATTGACTTGTTAAAGCTTTCACTGTAATGCTATATGGGGGCTGGATTTCAATACCACACATTGTAAAACAAATTGTGTGTGTATGTTGTACTTATTGTCTCTTTTTCTGTGCTGTCTAGGTGAAATCTTTAGCCTCAGATATAATTATGTAGAATATAGAGCACTCACAAGACTTGATTGTGATGTGAAACCACACTTTAGTTTGATTTCAAAACTACTGACAGCTTATCTTACAGCAAAAATATCAGTGTTTTCATTCCAAGCCAGAACTTTTATCAAGACAAAATAAAAGCACAAAAGAAACACAAACATAATGTTAAACTGGAGTAAAAACGAGGAGTATAGTTACCAAAGTGAGACAGAGGATGGAACTTGACATGGTTCAATCTATAGATGGTGCAGCCAAACCCCCACTGTACAGAGCCAAAGCTACTAAGCAACCAATGCAGAGACAGTAATTCTACTCATACTATCGCACAAATGCAAATTAAGTGCAAAGACAAACTTACAACAGTGCAAAGCACCAATATAGGGTAGGTAGAAGAAAAACCCAAAGAAAAATCCCTTTAGAGAGATGATATGCTGTCTGTCCTATGTACACTAACCACAGGGGCACACTACACAGTAAATGACATTAGTGCAAGTTATCCGTTTATATGTTCTGCACATTTGAAGAGGGAAATTGTCTTACCTGAGGTCATATTGCAGGTATAGTTCATGTATCGCTGTGTTTGAATTGTGCTTATATGCCTAGTCAAAACGTTCTAATTCTTCTTACAAAACTCTGGCAATCCATTAAGTATTTTATGTACCATAATGAGACAAAGGTGTCACGTATTCAGGGAGAAAACACAACAGCCAGTGAAAGAAAGTAAATGGATACAATCTTGCACTGAAGTTGGTAGGGTTGCAGGGTATCAGGGCATAACCCAGTGATTATAATAAAGAAGCGAAGAGGCTGAGAAGGGTATGACAAGAGATGTCCACCCTATCGTCAGTCCCTATACCCCAGGATAGGCATGTTCATAATCATGGCTTCAAAAATTGCCAGTATAGAACATAAATGAAATATGAAAATAATAAATTTTATTGCTCCCTTCTAGGGAAGATAATAAACACACAAAATAATAAATGTGTATATACATGAAAAAAGTGTAATAGAAAATATAAAATAGAAATCGTCTGTAGCATGACACACCTTGTTATCACAAAAATGAGTGACACAATCAGAAGCGGGTAACTGTCGATGTGTATGTGACCGTTACCCGATAATTATCACTATAGTTGTAGGTGTAGAGACTAGAGCTTCTGTATAGCCGCACACTTTAAATTACAGAGATAAAATGAACATCTGTGTGGCTAAACAGGCTTAAATGGTGAGAGCGTCACGGAGACCTTGTTATTTATCACTAAAGTAGCAAAAAAGAGGCTATTCGTACGTGACAGTCACCAAAATGAGTGACACAATCTAAGCGGATAAATGTCAATGTGTATGTGATCGTGACAATTACCCAATATACATCACTAGATTAGCAGGTATAAAGACTGGAGCTTTTGTATAGCCACACACTCTTAGATTGCCGGGATATAGTGAAAACATCTGTGTGGCTGAACAAGCTTTCAGTGTATAAATAGTGAGAACGTAACGATAAGCTTGCTATTCTGTCACAACAGTAGCAAAAAAAGGTAGCTATTCGTACGCAACAGTCACAACCCGCATAAAAGGTAAACAATATGCGGTCAAGGTGATTAGCTAAATATAGAATATGGCAGATCTAACCTATGGCCCGATAGCAGTAGAAACGGAGCCGAAAACGGCACACAAGCTACTCCTGTGTCAGTGCCTGTACAGGCAGATTTCTAGTCTGAATCAGATTCTAGATTGAGTGGTCCCGGGAAACATGCAGAGTACTCGTCTATTCTGATACTAGTGCTTTACATTCCAGATAGATTACTGTTCTAGTCTGGTCTAATTCTGGACTGAGTGATCTGATTTTACCCGGTAGATTACTACTCTAATCTGAACTGGTTCTGGACCAAGTGGTCTCCTAAAGTACCCAGACTTCTAGTCTAAAGTCTCAAAATCTGGACCAAGTGGTCCCTGTCAAAGCTTCAGACTACTAGTCTATGCTGCAAATTACACCAGACTACTAGTCTATGCTGCAAATTACACAAGTGGTATAGTGAGAAGCGAAGTCGCTCAGACCGGAGTGGTCCCGATATTAGCTCAACGCGCGTTTCGGCGCTGGCGTGGCGCCTTTGTCAAGAGCTTACCGGAGAGGGTGAGCCCGCCACAATTTAAACCTCCAGGCTCCGCCCATGGAAAACCCGACGTAATAATTTGCTGAACGGGCAGCGTGAGTCGGTGGGCGGGGTATGGATGGTTGAGTGGCATGTACGGCCATCCGGCATAGGGATAGTCAGAGCAGTTAACCCTATGTTCCCCAAATGTCCGGATGGATACTAAAAATAGTCCCTGAGCAGGGGCATGCATAGTAAATGTCATATTTCGAATGAGAACTCGAGCAAGTCATAAACAAAAACATATGGTGAAGATAAACCAAATAATATGGTAAAAAGTGAAAAGTAAAAGTAAAAGTGCAAAGTGTTATTCAGGTGGATAGATTGCCAAACTGAAAATTGAAAAGTTTGATAAATTTACATATTTGAAGATGCAGCTAAGATGAGATTTAAATGGGAATTTCCCATTTAAATCTCATCTTAGCTGCATCTTCAAATATGTAAATTTATCAAACTTTTCAATTTTCAGTTTGGCAATCTATCCACCTGAATAACACTTTGCACTTTTACTTTTACTTTTCACTTTTTACCATATTATTTGGTTTATCTTCACCATATGTTTTTGTTTATGACTTGCTCGAGTTCTCATTCGAAATATGACATTTACTATGCATGCCCCTGCTCAGGGACTATTTTTAGTATCCATCCGGACATTTGGGGAACATAGGGTTAACTGCTCTGACTATCCCTATGCCGGATGGCCGTACATGCCACTCAACCATCCATACCCCGCCCACCGACTCACGCTGCCCGTTCAGCAAATTATTACGTCGGGTTTTCCATGGGCGGAGCCTGGAGGTTTAAATTGTGGCGGGCTCACCCTCTCCGGTAAGCTCTTGACAAAGGCGCCACGCCAGCGCCGAAACGCGCGTTGAGCTAATATCGGGACCACTCCGGTCTGAGCGACTTCGCTTCTCACTATACCACTTGTGTAATTTGCAGCATAGACTAGTAGTCTGGTGTAATTTGCAGCATAGACTAGTAGTCTGAAGCTTTGACAGGGACCACTTGGTCCAGATTTTGAGACTTTAGACTAGAAGTCTGGGTACTTTAGGAGACCACTTGGTCCAGAACCAGTTCAGATTAGAGTAGTAATCTACCGGGTAAAATCAGATCACTCAGTCCAGAATTAGACCAGACTAGAACAGTAATCTATCTGGAATGTAAAGCACTAGTATCAGAATAGACGAGTACTCTGCATGTTTCCCGGGACCACTCAATCTAGAATCTGATTCAGACTAGAAATCTGCCTGTACAGGCACTGACACAGGAGTAGCTTGTGTGCCGTTTTCGGCTCCGTTTCTACTGCTATCGGGCCATAGGTTAGATCTGCCATATTCTATATTTAGCTAATCACCTTGACCGCATATTGTTTACCTTTTATGCGGGTTGTGACTGTTGCGTACGAATAGCTACCTTTTTTTGCTACTGTTGTGACAGAATAGCAAGCTTATCGTTACGTTCTCACTATTTATACACTGAAAGCTTGTTCAGCCACACAGATGTTTTCACTATATCCCGGCAATCTAAGAGTGTGTGGCTATACAAAAGCTCCAGTCTTTATACCTGCTAATCTAGTGATGTATATTGGGTAATTGTCACGATCACATACACATTGACATTTATCCGCTTAGATTGTGTCACTCATTTTGGTGACTGTCACGTACGAATAGCCTCTTTTTTGCTACTTTAGTGATAAATAACAAGGTCTCCGTGACGCTCTCACCATTTAAGCCTGTTTAGCCACACAGATGTTCATTTTATCTCTGTAATTTAAAGTGTGCGGCTATACAGAAGCTCTAGTCTCTACACCTACAACTATAGTGATAATTATCGGGTAACGGTCACATACACATCGACAGTTACCCGCTTCTGATTGTGTCACTCATTTTTGTGATAACAAGGTGTGTCATGCTACAGACGATTTCTATTTTATATTTTCTATTACACTTTTTTCATGTATATACACATTTATTATTTTGTGTGTTTATTATCTTCCCTAGAAGGGAGCAATAAAATTTATTATTTTCATATTTCATTTATGTTCTATACTGGCAATTTTTGAAGCCATGATTATGAACATGCCTATCCTGGGGTATAGGGACTGACGATAGGGTGGACATCTCTTGTCATACCCTTCTCAGCCTCTTCGCTTCTTTGTGTCACGTATTCAGTTGCTTATATGAGGGACTTTGCTGTATCTTTCCTTGAGTGGTTGGTTACATCAAGTAGGATTCCAATTATATCTTAGAATCTGAAAGAACTGAGACGTTGGTAGTGCCCTCTTCCAAGCCTGTTGGTGGAGCCTGTCAGATCTCACCACTGTATTACTATCAGTTTCTTTTATTGTAAAGAGCGCAAATTGATGTCTACACAGCCAGGGAGGTGTTGTGGTGTGAACAAAAAAATGACTCCAGACACGTAAACCATTTTAGCAAGCTGATATTTTATGGTTTTTTGAGTATTTTTTTAAGATAAAAAATCCACCAAAAACCGACTGGTAGTTGATATTGTTTAACCCCTTAAGGACACATGACATGTGTGACATGTCATGATTCCCTTTTATTCCAGAAGTTTGGTCCTTAAGGAGTTAAATGAACACTTGACAGGATAGTTTAAATTACTTAGATATACCATCATATCCAAAAATGCTTGTTCAGGGTCCGAAAAGAATAGAAATATGTTGTCTATGTATCTGGCATAGTAGCAAAGTAACAGACGAAATAACTGTAGTTTCATACCAATACATAGTAATGAACAAGTAAGCCATGATAATTCCCATCAATGTACATTGTAGAAAATATTGTTTCTCAGATTTGAAATAGTAAATCCAAGAAAAAGATATCACAATACAGTATTAATCATGACCGCTAGAAAACATTGAAGATAATAGTAAAAATGGTGACCAATAATATGAATAATTCTTAACCAAAATGCCCCCTCCTTTGTCTGTCAGATGGTTTCAGATGTGTGGATCATGACAGTCTTAATAGCAGCTTTTTTAGTTATCAATATATTATATAATGCAATATTATCAATAATATTTTTATTAAATTCTTAATAATGTACTATTTTATTGTATACGTTTTGAGGAGAGTGGCAAACATTTTGATAGATACTTGAGTAATCGGCAGATCAAACTTGTGTTTTAATTGAATGAAGATGTCTTCAATTTTTTACCTATTTTAATTTATTTTTAAAGTAATCTTGCAGTAAAACATTATCGGCAAATTTGAATTGCTTAATTTCTTCTTATTTTTTTTTACATAGTAGTAAAAAAAGCAAATGACGTAAATTGAATAATATCTAGTCAATTTAACAAGATATTGCTCTACTCAATTGTCAATTTGTGAACTAGTAAATTAAACAATAGCACAATCAATGATGCTTGGGCAGTCTGCCTTTTGCAATTCTCTGGCCTCCATTTTTATGACTGGTAAAATGAGTCGGCCCTGAGATACTGAATGCTTTCTTAGTTCCATATTTGGTGGCGGATGGTTATTGAGACACACTCCTAAGAGGCTTACTGTCAGGGTTGTCAGGTTGTGATGGATGTCATAGTACCAATTGATGCATGGTGGAATTACCAAAATAATATTTCTGATGCATAATGCAAAGGCTTCATCACTTTTGGTTTCATATTCTAATATCATGATCTTTAAAAATTTGAGTTCCCAACCAAATTTCACTAATTACTCACATTGGATCTAGTGAAAATATATTACAAATGGCAATCCACCTACTACATAATTCTGGATTTAAAATCCCTGGGTATCTTTATTTATCCTAAAGTATATCTGATTTTAAATCATGGTACACATATTTAACAGTAATAGATGGATGCAGATCACAATCAGATTCAGTGCCATCTTAAAAACATTATGGGTCCCCGGGCAAAGCAGTGCACTGGGACCTTGCCTACACAACCAGTCACAGGAATAAGAATGGAAATTATTGATAAAATTACACTTGTATTTATTGGTACTTCCAACAAATGAAATACATTCACACCTTAAAAACACAGACTGCTAAATACACACACAAGGACTGCTGAATACACACACAAGGACTGCTGAATACACACACACGGACTGCTGAATACACACACACGGACTGCTGAATACACACACACACACAAACTGCTGAAAACACACACATGAACTGCTGAATACACACACATGAACTGCTGAATCCATACACACACACTGCTGAATACATAGACAGACTGCTGAGTGCACATATACAGACTGCTGAATACAGATAGACTGCTGAGTACACACACAGACTGCTAAATGCATAAACAGACTGTGTAATACACACACACAGACTGCTGAATACATTCAGACTGCTAAATACATACACATACTGCTGAACATACATACAAGCTATTAAATACACACAGACAGACAGCAGTGAGGGGTTCTGTGTGTGTGAGGGTGTTGTGTGTGGGGGGGGGATGCTGTGTGTGTGGGGGGGTGCTGTGTGTGTGAGGTGTGCATTGTGTGTGAGGTGTGCAGTGTTTGTGAGGGGTTCTGTGAGTGAAGGGTGCTGTGTAAGAGGGGTGCAGTGTGTGTAAGAGGGGTGCTGTGTGTGTGTGAGAGGGGAGCTTAAATTTTAATCAGATGTTAACATACTTTATATATTTTTATCTCCTGCTCTGTAAATAAAACTTTAATTACACACATGCGGCCCCAGAAGGCTTTGGCAGACTACTAACAGATCAGGAGATAAAAATATTCTAAATTAAACACAAGTTTAAACATTAGACATCTCTTTACAGGAAGTGTACTCACAAAAGACAGAAAATTGAGCAATGAGATAGCAGGGGCTTGATCTACAAACAAAACCACTATACTAAGCTAAAGTTGTTTTGGTGCCTATAGCTTCCCTATAATGGATGGACACAAATACCTCATGTTGTATACAAATGGTGTATGTACCTTGCACTCAGTGTCTCCTTTTCTGTGTTTGTCCAGGTGAAATCTCTAGACATATAATTGTGTAAAATATAGAGCACACACAAGATTTGTTTGTGAGGTGAAGTCAAGCTACAAGTTTATTTCTTAACTGCTTAAGCTGTTTAACAGTAGCTTACAGCACAGGTATCAACATTTCAGTCCCAAACTGGGACTATAATTAAGACATTTAAGCATGAAATATCTCGATTATTAGTTCAGCATAGGTCAACAAAAAATCAAGTAAACATTATTAGTAATTGATTTTTTTGCGTGTGTTTTTCTGTGTTTTTAAAAACATATTTTGTTTAACCCCTTAAGGACCGCTGACGGTTCAGGACCGTCAGCGGTAAAACGTGCGTTTGGACCGCTGACGGTCCTGAACCGTCGTAACGGTTTTGGGCAACTTACCTGATCGCCGTCGGTCCCACGGCGGCGATCAGCTCTCCTCCCGGTCCAGGGGGACTGCCTGTCTGCCCGGGCAGTCCCCCCTCGGCAGATCAGGACCCCACGGCCATGTGATCACTCGATCAAATGACCGCAATAGGGGTCTGTGTATCTGCCTGCAGGGGGACTGTCTGTGCTGACAGGCAGTCTCCCTGCATCTGTAAAATCATAAAATAAAGTGTAAAAAAAAAAATCAGTGTAAAAAAAAAATAATATGTGTATATATATATATATGATATATATACATGTATTCTATCTATATATACCTATATATAATATATGTATATATATCATATATATAATGTCACACTAAGTGTATTTTTATATTTATATATACGTATATTAATATAAAAATACACTTATATTTAAATTACACACGAATATATACAATATATATAATAACTATATATATGGTATATATATATTATTATAAAATACAAATAATATGTTAATAAAAATAAATAACAAAAAATTAAAATAATTTTTAATAATTAAAAAAAAATTATATATATATTCAATTTTATTCTAACAGTATTTTGATATTGATATATATATATTTATATCAAAATACACTTAGAATGTAATGATATATATATATATATATATCTATGTATAAATAAATAAATAAAAATAATACGAAATATACATATGTCCACATACATAATTACATAAATAATTTCATAAATATACACGTAGACGTCAAATACATAAATATGTATATATATTAAAATTCTACGTGCATATTTATGTAATATTTTTACCTAATTAAGTAATTTTAATGATTGCAATTTGAGGGACCTGCCTGCCAACCCAGGCCAAAAGTCCGATAATTTAATTTGCTAGCACTGTGTTTAACCCTGTAACTTTCTATGACACCCTAAATCCTGTACATGGGGGTACTGTTTTACTCGGGAGACTTAGCTGAACACAAATATTAGTGTTTCCAAACAGTAAAACATATCACAGCGATGATATTGTCAGTGAAAGTGAAGTTTTTTGCATTTTTCTCACACAAACAGCTCTTTCACTGAGGATATTATTGCTGTGATATATTTTACTGTTCTGATACACTAATATTTGTGTTCAGCGAAGTCTCCTGAGTATAACAGTACCCCACATGTAGAGGTTTTATAGTGTTTGTGAAAGTTACAGGGTCAAATATAAGGCTTGATTTTACTTTTTTTTTTTATTGAAATTTGTCAGATTGGTTAGGTTGCCTTTGAGAGCGTATGGTAGCCAAGGAATGAGAATTAGCCCCATGATGGCATACCATTTGCAAAAGAAGACAACCCAAGGTATTGCAAATGGGGTATGTTCAGCCTTTTTTAGTAGCCACTTAGTCACAAACACCGGCCAAAGTTAGCGTTTTTGCATTTTTAACACACAAACAAATATAAATGCTAACTTTGGCCAGTGTTTGTGACTAGGTGGCTACTAAAAAAGACTGGACATACCCCATTTTGAATACCCTGTGTTGTCTACTTTAAAAAAATATGTACATGTTAGGTGTGTTTCGGGGATTTATGACAGATAACGGTGTAACAATGTCACTATTGATACATTTAAAATATATATATATTGAAACAGCAATTTCCTACTTGTATTTATAGGCCTATAACTTGCAAAAAAAAAGCAATAAAGCATGTAAACACTGGGTGTTTTTAAATTTGGGACAAAATTTTGAATCTATTTAGCAGTTTTTTTCATTAGCTTTTGTAGATAAGTAAAAGATTTTTCAAGTAAAAGTCCAAAAACATGTTTTTTTTTTATTTTTCACCATATTTTATTATTTTTTTTAAATACAATATATGACATAATACAAATAATGGTATGTAAAGAAAGCCCTTCTTGTCGTGAAAAAAACAATATATAACTTGTATGGGAACCGCAAATGAGAGAGCGGAAAATTACAGCTAAACACAAACACCACAAAAGTGTTAAAAATGCTCTGGTCCATAATGTACAAACATTGCAAAAACAGGCCGGTCCTTAAGGGGTTAAGCCCAGATAAGCCCAGTTTAAGCCCGGATAAGTGCTAGCAGAACGAATTTATATTCAATCCCTCAATGCTAGACGCGTATGCAAAACATTATAAAGGAAATATTTACACATCGCTCAGATAAATGCAATTTTTGTGACTTTCTCAGTCTGAAACCTTTCATTCTTAGAGTCACTCTGCTATTAACTGAGAGGTGGCACTATTTCCCTAGAAATGCAAAGATGACTTAAAATTACTCGAAAACAAAGGTCTGCTTCTTATATTTTCAATTTCTATATGGGTTGAAAATCTATTACATAGTGCAGCGGTTCCCAAACTGTGTTCCCAAACGGTTTTCAAACTTTAACTCTAACTTTAACTCCTCTCCTTGGCTGGCTCTGCAGGACAAGAGGATCAGAGATCTCCCTCTCTGGCAGCCCGCTAGCAGTGTAATGCTGGCAGCTGGCAGAGGATGGAAGGAGAGAACTCCTATCGTGAGCTCTGAGCATTGCCTCGGTTACCACGGCAATGCTCCGAATCTCTTAAGAGTGAACTCTAGCAGCTCCTGAGGTTGCTAGAGTTGACGCTCACCACTGGGACCACCAGGGATTACCCACCGAACCATCAGGAATTACATAAAATGTCCCTCCTCCCAGGCAAAGGTAAGCAGGGAGGGGGGGGATATCATTTTTATTTTTAATTAAAAAAAAATAAAGTATATATTTATTAATTTGCCCTCCTACCCACACAGACCCCACACCACACAACATCTCCCCCTTAAACACACACTGCCACCCCATACACACAAATACCCCCCACACACTGAACCCCAAACACACACTACCCCATACACAACATTACCCCATACACACAATTACCCCCCCATACACACACACTATCCCCCATACACACACATTGCCCTCCCCCATACACACACACTATACCCCTCACACAACCTGCCCCCACACACACACACACAACCTGCCCTTCTCAAATACACAACCTGCCCCCTCACACACACACTGTACCACTCACACACACACACTGTACCCCTCATGCACAAACTGCCCCACATACAATCACACTGCACCCCTTACAAATACACACACACACACACACAAAGTACATCCTTCACAATCACAATGCACCCCTGTACACACATTGTACCCCTTACACATATGCACACTGCACCCCTGTACACACACACACGCACCCCTCACACACACACGCACACTGCAACTCTCACACACACACTCCACCATTCACACACACACACATATTGCACCCCCCCACACACACACACACACACACTACAGCCCCTATCCCGGCAGACCCCAGGTAAGTTGTCAAACTGTTCTTAAACAGTTTGACAACTTACCCCGGTAGGGCACTACTGGCACCATAACCACTACTACGTAATATAGTGGTTATTGTGCCTGGATTGTTCCTTTAAATAATCTACCAGTGCAACTCCCCAGATTATAGGCCCAGTATATGCCGCAGCGCTGTACCTATATACAACCTAGAAAATTGTTTTGACTTGGGGTACCTTGAAAAAATATTGAAATATTAAGGACGCCTTGAACCTAAAAAGTTTGGGAACCACTTTTAGTAAGAGTTACAGATTAGCAAACAAATGGTAATTCAGGTTATCTTTTGACCCATCAGTTTATCTGTGTTTTATATACATTGATAAAAACTTGAAAAGGATTCGTATAACACATTTCAGTGTTGTACCTGTAGAGGACATTACTTTAAATGATGGTCAAAAAAAGTGAAAGCAGAGGGACTGTGAATCAAGTGGCAAAGATTTGTCTTTCAGTTTTTCTCTAAGAATAGCTAGTAATTACTAAGAGCACAAGGAAATTATGTCATGCCCTTAATGCTAGGAATAGGCAAGAACTTGTAAAATGACATTAATCTGGATTAATAAATATCGTTTTAAACATTGCCCTGACTGAATTAATATATATTTTACCTATGGAATGTCATTGAAGGTGCAGAATGTGCACACATTTGTTGATATTCTTCGGGCCCATGACGTCTTACATCCTTATCCCATTTACAATAGTAAAATGCTGGGTGCGGTTCTTAGAACTTGATAGTTATAGCAGTTATGTATACACCCAGTGGTGTATCCTGGTTTTGTGCTGCCCTAGGCAGGACAAAACTCAGGCGCCCCCCCCCTCCCCCCGCGCCACCCCCACCCAACCTTTCCCCCCGCCCCGCATTCTAAATACACACACACACATTCACTGACAGATATGCATACACTAGCTAACAGAAACACACACTCGCTAATAGAAACACACACTCACTAACAGACACACACTAACAGACACACACTCACTCACTAGCACACACACACTCACAGGCAAACACACACACTAACAGACACACACAGTCAGACACACACACTAACAGAAACACACACTAGCACACACACACACTAACACACACACACTAACACACACACACTAACACACACACACTCACCCACCCACATTAACACATTTTTTAAAATTTAAACACCCCCCCAGCCTCCTTACCTTTGGGAATGCTGGGGGGGGTCTCTTCCTCCCTGGTGGTCCAGTGGCTGCTGGGCGAGCGGCACTGCCTGGCGGGCGGCTGGTGAGGGAGCACTTCCTCTGAGCTGTCTGCTCAGCTCCTTCGCGCACCGCAGAGTGAGGCTGGGAGCCGGAATATGACGTCATATTCCGGCTCCGCCTCCCAGCCTCACTCGAGGGAGCGCGCGAGGGAGCTGAGCAGACAGCTCAGGGTAAGTGCTCCCTCGCCGGCCGCACACCAGCGCCGCCCGACCGCCCACCAGCGCCGCCCGACCGCCCAGCAGCCCAGCATGTCTGTTAGCCGCAAGGCTAACAAGACATTTGCCTTGGGCATTTGGGGGCGGCTTTTTTTGCCGCCCCCTGGAAAATGCCGCCCAGGGCAAATGCCTTGTTTGCCTCATGGCTAATATGCCCCTGTATACACCTCCGAGCCTTACAACCGGTCAGTTGCATTTTCAGTTGAATTTGAGGAAACCGTTTGAAGCATTCTTTGTGTTGCGCTATTTCAATTGCTTTTGTTTTATTTGTTCATTGTAAACAACTGAAAATCTGTCAATATTGACAATAAACCTGATTTTCAATGGGGGTTAAATAGTTTTTTATTACAACTGCAGATAGATGACAAATGTAAAAATCTGTACACAATCTGATAATATAATCTGTTTAGACAGAGAATTCTATATATTTATAATTCCTACTGTAAAGAACCCTTTACTCTTCCATAACAGTGATTAAAAGAAGCAATAATAAAATAAGCACATAGTTAAAGTCTATCTGCTTCATTAGACATTAGGGAGGCACTCTAGGGCCACCTACTGGCTATCTGCAGGAGGTACATTGATTTACATTGTTTAAAATAATAATGATGTATAATCATCTTTAACTCTATACTGACATACAATAGACAGAAGTAGGATTGCTATAAGGTTTTATTTTATGTATAAATATATTAAGTTAAGTTTTATTATTAGACCCATAAAGACTATTTTGATACAATTACTTACCATTTGGTGACACCTACTGGTAGGTCTTTTGTTTAACATTTTTTAATTATTTATTTTTCCATCCGCCAAATGCTGACTAGTAGAATTAGCTCAACCCCTTCCACCTACCTTACTACCCCTAGACCGGAACTTGTTATAAAACAGTCTCGCCGAAGTCCCATATTAACCCGACAGATGACTGGTGCCCTCCAACCCCGACATTACCAAATGCCCCTCCAACTTACACCAGGCCCAACACATGTGGATGAGAATGGCCAAATACAACGGGCAGATCCAGTGTTTGTATATGTCCCCTTCACTACAATTGATTTATTTAACTGGAAGACTCATAACTCTTCATATACTGACAAACCTCAAGTTATGACAGATTTGGTTACTTCTATTATCCAAACACATAATCCCACCTGGGCCGATTGCCAGCAATTATTATTAACTTTATTTAATTGTGAGGAAACGGCCGTATTCAAAATCAGGCCAATCCAGTTGCGTGGGCTGCAGCCCATTATCCAAATGTTGATCCAAATTGGAACGTGAATGGTGCTGACATGCCTCAACTACGGCCTTATCGGGAAGCCATAATTGCTGGCATGAAGGCAGGAGGGAAGAAGGCAATTAATATGTTAAAGATGGCTGAGGTGTTGCAAAAGGTTGATGAGTCACCTAGTACCTTTTATGGGAGATTATTGGAGTCATATAGGTTGTATACTCCTTTTAATCCAGAGGCTCCTGAGAATTCTAAGATGATTAATTCAGCATTTGTCAGCCAGGCCCAAGGTGATATTAAAAGGAAATTACAGAAATTAGAGGGATTTGTAGGGATGTCCATATCACAGCTGATGGAGGTTGCAAATAAAGTATATATGAATAGGGAGACTGAGGTAAAGTGGGAGGAAGAACGTAAAATGAGGAAAAAGGCAGATATGCTAGCGGTAGCTATCACAAGTGTAGAAAGACAGAGAAGGGAAGTGAATAGAGGAGACGAGAATAGGCTGAGTAAGGGACCATTAAGTAGAAATCAATGTGCATATTGTAGAAAGAAGGGACATTGGAAGAGTGAGTGTCCACAGAGAGAGCAGTATGAAGGTGATAGACAAGGAGAGAGAAGGGTACGAGGAGGTTATAGTGGTAGTTATAGAGGAAGAGGAAGTTTTAGAGGGAATGGTGGGAATAGTAGAGGAAGTGTTCAAGGAGACAGATACTATCCACCCACGCAGAGACCCAGAGAAAGAGAGGATAGAGATTTTGTGGGTCTGGCTGACACTATCATGGAAGACTATTGATACCGACCGGGCTCCACCCCCCTTGGTCAAGTGGAGCCTATGGTCGATGTAGCAATAGGGGGAAAGAAGTTCTTTCATGATTGACACAGGTGCTGAACATTCCGTGGTGACTAAGTTGGTAGCTCCTCCTTCTGAGAAAACTATAACTGTGATAGGCGCAGCTAGACCGGTTCTTAAGAGTCACACTTGCATTCTGGGAGGCCATTTGGTGAAGCACCAATTTCTATACATGCAGGAGTGTCCAGTTCAACTTCTGGGATGAGATCTATTATCAAAGCTTCAAGCTCAGATAACTTTTCTACCTAATGGATCAACATCTCTGAAGTTTAATGGATTATCATAAAAGGGATATCGGTGCCAAGGGAAGAAGAATGGCGCTGCTATTCCATAGTGACAAGTTTAAACCCTAAGAGTGATGAATCTTTATTTGATATTCCAGGAGTATGGGCAGAAAATAATCCTCCAGGACTTGCCTGCAATATCCCACCGATATATGTTGAGTTAAAGCTTGGGGTATATCCTGTTAGCCTCCCTATGTTATTCTTTTATCTACCCCAACAGCTGTAAAGGTGGCAGAGGTGACTCTGTGGATTCATCATTCTAGGGTTAAACCAGCATCAGACTCTTGGCAAGCTATCCCAGATCCTGAAAATCCTTGCAAGATCCGGTTAAAGCGGTGCATCTCAGTCGGAGTGAGAAATAATACGAGTAGATATTGGGACATTTAGAATAACAACAGATATTTTGACAGCCATAATAAAGCCTGACCACCTGCCTACGTGTCATAGCCAGAGTGTCTCAAAGGGATCTCTGTGAAGAAAAGTGAGGATCAGAAGAACGACAATCCTTGCAGCCCTCACAAACGGAAAGCTGAGGTGCCGTCGCACGGTCGAAGAAAAATTAGGAATTTTGAAATGATGTGTTATATTGTGTGTTTAGGTATTTGTGTGATTTTTCAGGAAGGTAAGAGTACAGACATACCAAATTACGATAGTTGCATTAAGACTACTAAAACAGGTAACCAAATATCCCAAACTCTCATCTGGCACTCACAGTATGAATGTAAAGGATCTGTGTCTAGGTGTAGGTATTTAGATACTGATTATAGTGTGTGTGTCAACCGATATCAGGTGAGTCTAAATGTTTTGATCCCCAATTCCAACCCCGTACAATTTGGTTGGTAATTAGGAATAGTAATTCCCAGGGAACTTTGATAAATAGGACTGTGATAAATACCATACATCCTATGGGTGTTCTGCTATTTGAAGCATGTAAGGCAATTTCTGGTAGTAGAAAACCTTGGAAGGTATGTGGTAATCTTAAATGGGAACTAACTTATGGGTTTAATGATAAATACTTATGTCCCAGTAAAATATCTACTGATGCTGATTGCCCATATAGAGATTATCATTTTTGTCCCTATTGGTCATGTGTAGGTTGGGCAACCTGGGGGAAAACCGTGGATCAAGATATGATTATCGAAAGGTTGCCCACTGCACCGTATTGTAAAACTATGGAGTGTAACCCTGTGCATATGATCATTTCCAATCCACAGCACTTCATTGATAAGTTAGGGAATCTCTTTGGGTTTCAAAATACATGGTACAGGAGTAGATCCAGGGACCATAATATATGTAGGTCTTGAAATGGAGACAGTAGCAACCCAGACTCATCAGGTTTTTCATTCCTTCTATGAGGAGATGAGTATTGAGGATAAAATTCCCCATAATGTTAAGAACCTATTTATTGATTTGGCTGAGAGTATTGCGGGTAGTCTTAATGTAACTAATTGCTATGTATGTGGAGGTACTAATATGGGAGACCAGTGGCCATGGGAGGCAAAGGAAATATGGTACCCTGGCTCTGAGACATATGAACAACAGATACCTTTTCAGTCTGATCATCAAGTAAGTACTAGAAGTAAATCGGAATGGCGGTTAAGAAACTCCATTATAGGTCATGTTTGTATAGCCAGGAAAGGGACAATGTATAACACGTCTGTAGGTGAGCTAACTTGCTTGGGACAAAAAGCCTATAATGTTAATACTAAAAATACTACTTGGTGGTCAGCTTCAAATGTCTCTGAGCCTACTAATCTGTTTGCCAATTACACTCATTTATGTGGAGGTATGGTTTGACTTATCTGCTACATCTAGTTGGAAAGTCCTAGCAAATATATACTGGATCTGTGGTAAGAAAGCTTATTCATAGTTACCACAAGATTGGGAAGGGGCATGTATGTTAGGTATGCTCAAACCATCCTTCTTCTTGTTGCCAATTGAGACAGGAGAGACCTTGGGAGTTAAGGTTTATGATGTAAATCATAAAAGGAAGAGAGAATCCTTGAATATAGGTAGTTGGGAAGATGATGAGTGGCCCCCTCAACGTATTATTAATTAATATGGGCCTGCTACTTGGGTAGAAGATGGCACCTATGGATATAGAACCCCAATATATATGCTCAACCGTATTATAAGATTACAGACAGTGGCTGAACTTACTAGTCACATGGTTAACACTTGTGCATGTACTCACTCAGGTCTGGAATGGGTATAATCCTAGTAGTTGGTTTGTAAGTTGGTATGAGCAGTTTGGAGGGATTAAGGCACTAGTAGGAGGAGTAGTATTTATTATATTCTTATGTCTCTTTCTGCCCTGTCTAATTCCATTAGTGGTGAGATCGTTATGTAGTATTATAGAGAGTACTATAGAGAGAAAGACAGTGGCTCATGTAATGGCTGTCTATAGATATGATCCTCTAGCCCAAAGAGAATATATTCAGGATGAGGAATGTTGAAGGAGTCTTTGCTAAGATGCTTACAAGGTCTACTCTGGTTCAGTGGCTACTTGAGAGATGTAGGTAAAACTGTGATTGGTGATGCATCTGGAATAATGTTATATCAGAGGCATCAAAGGGGGGAATGTGATGGGAATCCAGCATGGTCAAAATTTAGTAGGCCAAGATTTCCATGTGGCATATGTGTGTTGTGTCAGTTAGTTAGCTACACGTAGCTAGGATACTGTCATCAATGTACTGAGCATGTGCAGGAATGCAGGGACTGAAATTGCACTTATTTCCTTTGTCTTGGATGAGCCATGTGGTTTGACCAGATGTACAAGTCTATATTCTGCTCATTGATTGGTTAAAGGTATATGTGGGTGTAGCTATTAATGGGAGGAGTTATAGTGCTATATAAGGAATGTACACCATGTGTTGGTCTCAGATATTTTGGGAACAGGAGTTCATCTGAGGCCCAATCGGTATGCTAATAAAGACTTCTTACTTCCTGAAGACCTGCATCCATCTCTCTGTGTTTGGCTTCTGCTAGTTTACTCGGTAACAATAAGCCAAATGGCAAATTATTTAGGTAAATTAGAAAACTGGTAAAACTAGAAAAATGGCAACTGACATTTAATGTGGATAAGTGCAAGATAGTGCAGAGGCAGAGTATACATGTTTGATATCCTTACATCATCATCTGATGAAAGGAATTTAGGGGTGATTATTTCTGATGACTTAAAGGTAGGCAGACAATGTAATAGAGCAGCAGGAAATGCTAGCAGAATGCTTGGTTGTATAGGGAGAAGTATTAATGGTAGAAAGAGGGAAGTACTCATGCCATTGTACAGAAAACTAGTGAGACCTCACTTGAAGTATTGTATGCAGTACTGGAGACCGTATCTTCAGAACATATTGATACTTTGGAGAGTGTTCAGGGAAGGGCTACAAAACTGGTTCATGGATTGCAGGGTAAACGTAACAGAAAATAAAGGATCATAACATGTAAAGCTTGAAGGAAAGACAAAACAGGGGGGATATGAGAGAAACATTTAAATACACAAAGGGAATCAACACAGTAAAGAAGGAGAGTATATCTAAAAGAATATAAACTACCACAAGAGGTATGGTCCTAAATTAGAGGGGAAAAGGTTTTAAAATAATATCAGAAAGTATTACTTTACTGAGAGGATAGTGGATGAATGGGATAGCCTTCCAACTAAAGTGGTAGAGGTAAGCAGTGAAGGAATTTAAGCCGAATAGTTCTTATCTGCCATCACATTCTATGTTTCTATGCGCCCTCTGTCCGAGATTGGGGACATAAAGGATCAATCAGCCGTAAGAGGGGGTAGCCGGCGAGAGGTCACAGACAGCGTAAGGCCTTAGGTGGCCTCCCAACTCCCAGAACTAGAGAGCTTATATTGTTTCTTTAACTGCTCAGTTCATTTAGTAATAACACCTACATAATATTGTTTATTATATACCAATAAAATCTCCACACTTAGTTTTTTGCATTAACAAGCAGATGTTTAATGTTACTATCAGACATTGTTGATGTATTTAATTGATTTTATTTATCTCTTCTATGCTAATCTCACCTTTCCCTCCATCACCACCCAGTTGAGATCAACTAATTCAAATCTCTTTCGTCTGTCTCTAGTTAATAAACTTCTATGTCTCTCTCCCCATTCCTACTTTAAGGTTCCTATCCATCCACTCCCCCAGCACACCAGACCCATTTCCATTCAGTTTAATTGTGGGGATATTTATGGGATAATAATAGTAAACAGTTGAGAGTTGCCCACTATTTAACCCCTTAAGTCCGGAGGACGTACTATTACGCCACGCAGAAACCGGCTCTAAACGCCGGCGGGCGTAATAGTACGTCCTCGCTTTTATTGCCGCCCACGTGGCCGGCGGTATTCTCCCGCTGCAGATCGCGGTCGGGGGGGATGCCTGGCCCCCCGGGCAACCCCCCCTGTGGCCGGTGACCGCGATCTGCAGTCTCTGATCCCAGTGACAGGCTGTCACTGCGACCAGTATTCAGCATGTGTCAGCCGATTTCAAATCGGCTGACACATGCGGCCGGCGGCTTTCCCCTTCTGCAGATCGCGGTCGGGGGACTTACCTGGCCCCCCAGGCAGTCCCCCTGGGGTCAGTGACCGTGATCTGCTAGGTCTGAGATCGCAGTGACAGGCTGTCACTGCGATCTCAGAGCGCTCTGATCGCAGTGACAGCCTGTCACTGCGATCAGTGTTACATGTGTCAGCCAATAGGTAACTGGCACAGTGATCCCCCTGCAGATTGGAAGGGGGGAGTGCTTGTACCACCCAGGCACTCCCCCCTGTGGTCAATTACCCAATCTGCAGGAGGTGATCACAGTGACAGGCAGTCACTGTGATCACTGATCCTGTGTGTCAGCCAGTGATGTGACATCACTGGCTGACACTGTCTCTGCCCCCTGTCCTGTAAAAAAAATAAAATATTAGTTCAAAAAATAAATAAAAAAAATTACAGTTACAAATAAAATATACTTAGATCATATATATTATATATATATGATCTAAGTATATATATATATATATATACACATACACACATTTACACATACACGACGTGTATTTAAATATTAATATATATATATATATATATATATATTAATATCAAATTACACGTAGACTGATACTAATTAAATATATATATAATTATTGTTATATATATATTTATATATAATATAAAAAAAATATGTATGTAAATACGTAAAAAAATAAAATTAAAAAAATATTTAAAAATAAATAATTAAAAAATATATAGATGTGTGTTATTTCGTTCTAACTGTATTGTGATAATAATATATATATATTTATATCAAAATACACGTAGAACAAAATAATATATATCATAATATATATATCTATATACATAAATATATACGTATATATCACTATATATACCTATATATAAATAAAAATATTAAAAAAAATTATATATATATACGTATATATACACATATGTATATATATACATATATTAATTCTACACATATATTTATGTAATAATTTTACATAATTAGGTATCCTAATTAATTACAATTAGCGGGACCTGCCTGACAACCCATGCCGAAAGTATAGGGAATTTAATTTGCTAGCACTATATTTAACCCTATAACTTTCCAAGACACCATAAAACCTGTACATGGGGGGTACTGTTTTACTCGGGAGACTTTGCTGAACACAAATATTAGTGTTTCAAAACAGTAAAATGTATTACAACGATGATATCGCCAGTAAAAGTGACGTTTTCTGCATTTTTCACGCACAAACAGCACTTACACGGACGATATTATTGCTGCAATACTTTTTACTGTTTTGAAATACAAATATTTGTGTTGAGCGAAGTCTCCCGAGTACAACAGTACCCCACATGTACAGGTTTTATGGTGTTTTCAAAAGTTACAGCGTCAAATATAAGGCTTGTGTTTCAGTTTTTTCACATTAAAATTCGCCAGATTGCTTACGTTGCTTTTGTGACCCTATGGTAGCCCAAGAATGAAAATTACCCCTATGATGGCATACCATTTGCAATAGTAGACAACCCAAGGTATTGCAAATGGGGTTTGTCCAGACTTTTTTAGTAGCCACTTAGTCACAAACACTGGCCAAAATTGGCGTTTTTTGCATTTTTCACACACAAACAAATACTAACGCTAACTTTGGCCAGTGTTTGTGACCAAATGGCTACTAAAAAAGACTGGACATACCCCATTTGCAATACCTTGGGTTGTCTACTATTGCAAATGGTATGCCATTATGGGTGTAAATTTAATTCCTGGGCTACTATACAGTCTCAAAGGCAACGTAACCAATCTGGCGAATTTCAATTTCAAATGTAACACGCTATATTTGACCCTGTAACTTCCCAAAACACCATAAAACCTGTATATAGGGGGTACTGTTTTACACGTGAGACATCGCTGAATACAAATATGTGTATTGCATTGCAGTAAAAGCAAACAGTATTTTGACATCCACAGTTAAAATGTCACATAGAACTAAAAAAAAATAAAAAAATCTTTTTTTCTCCCATTTTTTTATATATTTTTTATATTAAATTATGTTCAATACCTAAATATTTAATGTTAAATGAAAGCCCTGTTTCCCCTGAATAAAATGATATATAATAAGGGGGGATGCATTTCATATGAAAAAGGTGAATTACGGTTGGACAGACATATAGCGCAAATGCCAGGTTTTGTTTACGTTTTGTTCTGTTCACAACTTGTACATTTGGCTGCGGTGTTAAGGGGTTAAATTCTCAGATCCCAAAGATTGTTATCGTGTAAGTGAAATGTATTCCATATAAATAAAATTACAATTTGTTATAAAAATAGATACAATTTATTGTGGCAATTTAAATAATAATAATAATATGTAACATGCGTGATAATCAATGAATATTCAGTATAACATGAGTATGCAATACAAATGGCAATACATTCCAATGGTTAACACAGCCAATTGTCAAGACAATGATTTATGATGGGCTTCACAGAGAAACTTTCTTTCACACAGCTTGCAGCATAAGGCCATACAAACTTTAGCTAACAGTTAGAATAACCCTTTCAATGCTGGTTAGACCTCCTAGGTAATTAAGACCTATTCTCATGTAATTTTAAATAAAATAACACCTAAACCAGCTCATTAGTCATTTCCTGGAACCATCCAATAAGAGTAATCTACCATGTTCTATAAGCAGAATTTTAACTTGCCTAAACAGATATTTTATCTTATTTTAGAGCAAATCAATACACCTGGATAAATATCATGATATGCTAACATGTGATAAATCACATAAATACATAATTATTCTAATTCCATCTGCAGAATGGAATGGTTATAACTATATACTTCTTAGTTAACTAAGATTTCTAAATATCGAAATCTGATCGTGATTTATCCAGTCATATATCATGCTATTAGAAAATTTTTAATTAATTTAGATTAATTAAATGAAACCAGTATAATTACCAGTTGAGTAGACATTCTCATCAGATGTTCTCAGGTAGCTAAGTGTCAAGGAATGTTTGTCATGGGTCTCTTTCTCGCTATGACTCACTTGCTTCTTACTTCTTGTCTTTGTCCCCGACTGCTCACTCCTTTGCCTCCTTTGCTTCTCTTCCTTTTGTCTTAACTTTTAAAGGGAAAAATTATCTGTTCGTCACTCGGTGATAGACCAATAGAAAACTGGAGGTGTGGTTACCTTCCAGATAGCAATTTAAGTATTTGGTCTATAGAGGGCAGTCTCGTCCCACTAAACATACCTATCCAGGAAAGAGTTAACTTTTCCTGGTGGCTATTTTGGCGTCATTTAGCTTATCTTTATGGTTATCTATAACTTAAGTTACTGTCAGTTCAAAGAGTTTCTTTGGGCTTTCTTCAGACTATGTGTCTGTCAAATTCTGCTATGACAGTTCGTAAACTAAGTTTCACCTCTAAATTACAATGGGACCTTATACAATATCGAAAGTAAAATTAAATTATTTAATCTTCTCTGTCACAAATGTCTGGGTTTAGAATTTATTCTATTCCATTAGCATTTAGACAGTCTGTCCATCCCCCGTTCTCATTTCTTATCACTTGATTTGTATATACAAACATTCCTAAGCTCCCAGCTCAGTAGTTAGCATTACAGAAAGGATAGAAATCTTGTGTCTTTTGTTAGCTTGAAAATAACAAAATGGAGTCTGCTCTGTTCAGAGTGACTCTGACAATATACATTTTAAATTCTATCATAGCCCAAAATGTCTGCCGATATAAATACCCTGACACAATGCAGCACAGCTATACATAGTGGAACCACTGGAATATCATAAATATGCTGTCACTTATTTGTCTTTAATAAATATAGTGATGAGGCAACTCACACAGCCAACCTAAAAAAAATCCAAATTATTTTACAGCACAATGTGTTTATTTTAAAAGTTATTATTTCCTGCTCTGTAAATTGAACTTTAATCATACAGAAGGCTTTTGCCATTTTTCTTTAACGTATAGGTTATTTAAGTTATCTTTTGAATCACTAATAGCACATTTAGTTAAACATTTTTATTCCTCCCCCCCCTCTCTCCTCCCCTCTACCCCTTCTCTCCTCAGTTTGCTTCATTTCAATATGAAAGATCAAACATTAATGAATGCACACACTCATTGTCTTGATTTGAATATATTTCATCAAGTAATAATTGATTACAGAAATGATTGAGACATAAAAAGTATCAGTGGGCTTACACCTTTAAAAGATAAGAGACAATTTAGAAGACACTCTTCTCTAATCCAAAATTAAGAATATCTCTACAAATATATACCTCTACAAAATAAGAGACATTAGATGACACTACTCTCTAATCAAAATTGATACAACAGAATTGGGGAGTCCATACCTTTAATTACAAGGCTTTATTTTGTACATAATAAAAAGCGATCGATAAGTACATCAAGAATTATGAGCAGACTTCCACATGTATTCATCTAATACTGACAGTAAGAGAGATCATTAATTCTCCCCTGCCAAATGTGGAGCTCATATATAATGTTACAACTTCTTTACAGATCGCCGGTATACTGGGTACAGAGGGAGGCAAACTAGCTGCCAATCATTCCGATGCGGTGGCTTAGACCCCGCCCACAGCAATCCCACGTGGTCGCACAGCGACACGTCATCAATGACGATATTCACCCGATTGGCCAGCTCTAATTTAAATACGGGGGGGATTGGGCGGCAATTTTCAGCCCCTGACGAAGGAGTCTTGTACTCTGAAACGCGCGTCGGGTTTTTCTTTTGGATCTCCCTCACTCACTGAGCACATCACAATGCACGAGGGAATCCTCTATTGACACTGATTTATTTATTATTTTTTCCTATTCTCGTTAGCAGAATGTCTGTTTACTTTTCTATAGAAGCTGGACTAGTCTAATGATAGCAGTTGAAGGGGACAGAGCACAGCGTTCTACCAAGGATAGAACACCCACGAAGGTGTTGGGGGGAGTTTACAGGAGCTTAGAATAGTGGACTACCAGGGAATTTCGTACCTTATTTGATTTACCACCTTATTCTATTACTCCTAAGTATTTAACCGGTTACTCTAGGTAACCTTTAAGCTACTGTTCAAATGGACAGCTAGTGTCCCTCCTTATTTTGTGCTAGACTGTCCCTACTGCTCTATCTGTACAACTTCTATTAAGATTTAAAGGTATCATAATTTCTTCTCTTTTCCTCTGTGAATTACTCTACCACCATACAATTTATATTTTCATTGGGGTATTGAGACATATCCACTTAGGATTTTTTTCAAGATTAAGCATTTATTGGACACTGACACATTGTATCCTCTCTACGGTTTGTTTAATAAAGTTACAGTGTTTCACTACTTATGTTAGGATACATTTTTATCTAGTGTTTCCAAATATTTATATGCTTTTACTCAGTGATACCTTTTTCCCATTTGGACACATCCAAAGTATATGTACAATAAATTAGTGTTCTTTTCCAAATACCAGGCTGATTGGGAGCGCTCCCCCTTCTTTTAAAGGGGAGCTATCCAATCTGCACATCTCTCTGTAATTCTCATAGCATTTATATGAAACTTGGGATACATAGTTACCATACAATTCTATTACAAAAATGATGTCAATACATTGCTGTTCATGGATACCTAACATTTAAATTTTAAAAATGTCATTAAAATGTATTCATTCATATTTTAAATACTTATTGGTAGAATAATCTATTATAATGTACATTATCACTTAGCTTGCAACACATCAGATAGGCCAAAGGTAACGGAAACTTTACTTGCACATTCAATTTAAAATTAAATGGAATTCATCCAAATTTTGGGTGGTCAGCAGGTCATCCAGTTTCCATAACTACAAATAGCCGTATTGAAGAATCATGAAACAATTGAAATGGATAATAAACAGTTTTTGATTTATTTCATTTGGAGTAACACAAACACCAGAGATGATTTACAGGAAAAAGGATGATTGAGATAGCCACTAAATGTTGATTTTTAGATAAATAGATAATATTATTTAATAAATACATAATACCGTATATACTCGAGTATAAGCCGACCCGAATATAAGCCGAGGCCCCTAATTTTACCCCAAAAAACTGGGAAGATTGACTCGAGTATAAGACTAGGGTGGGAAATGCAGCAGCTACTGGTAAATGTCTAAATAAAATTAGATCCTAAAAAAATTATATTAATTGAATATTTATTTACAGTGTGTGTATATAATGAAGGCAGTGTGTGTGTGTGAGGGCAGTGTGTGTGTGTGAGGGCAGTGTGTGTGTGTGTGAGGGCAGTGTGTGTGTGTGTGAGGGCAGGGTGTGTGTGTATGAGTGCAGAGTGTGTGTGTATGAGTGCAGGGTGTGTGTATGAGTGCAGGGTGTGTGTGTGAGTGCAGTGTGTGTGTGTGTGTGTGAGTGCAGTGTGTGTGTGTGAGTGCAGTGTGTATGTGAGTGCAGTTTGAGTGTGTGTGATGCAGTGTGTGTTTGTGTATGTGTTGGTGGGGGGTGGGCATTTTGATTATTGTTATTTTATTAATTATTATTTTAATCATTTTTTTGTTCTATTATTTATTTTATTAATTATTATTTTAATTTTTTTTATTATTTGTTTTAAATTATTATTTTTAATATTTTATTATATTTATTTTTTTCGTCCCCCCTCCCTGCTTGATAAATGGCAGGGAGGGGGCCTCTCCTTCCCTGGTGGTCCAGTGGCATTGGAAGTTCAGGGGTGGGGAGGAGGGCTGGCAGAGAGCACTTACCTCTCCTGCAGCTCCTGTCAGCTCCCTCCTCCTCCGCGCCGGTCCGGTCAGCTCCCCTGTCAGCTCACACTGTAAGTCTGTCGAGAGCCGCACTATGACCCCGCAGCTCTCGCGAGACTTACACTGGGAGCTGACAGAGGTGCTAAACGGACCGGCACGGAGGAGAAGGGAGCTGACAGGAGCTGCAGGAGAGGTAAGTAAACGCTCTGCAGCCCCCACAGCCCCCAGTCTGTATTACGGCAATGTAAATTGCCATAATACAGACACTGACTCGAGTATAAGCCGAGTTGGGGTTTTTCAGCACAAAAAAGTGCTGAAAAACTCGGCTTATACTCGAGTATATACGGTATATAAATATAGAAGTTTTACTGCTCCTCATTTTATCCCTATATTGGTAACTTCTTCTCATTTGATCTCTGAACAAAATGGCAGGAAAATGTGCCTATATATGCAATGTATATTGTCAGGATCCCGCGGGCGGCTGCGAGTGGAGGCTGCAGTCCGCTCGCGGCACTCACCCTCCAGCCGTCCGCGGTCCCCTTCCCGGCGTACGCTCAGCGGGCGGCATCCTCCCAGCCTCGGATGCCGCCCGCGTCTTCCTCTCCGTCCCCCAGCGGCAGCATGCATGACGCTGCACGCTGGGAGACTGCCCAGTTTTATAAACGCCGGGGTCAGCCACCTGACCGGGCGTTAAAGGCACAGTGCCTCAATCACAGTGGGAGGTATAGATATCTCCCACGTGTGATTGTTAATTCTGATTGGAAATTATCCAATCAGAATTAATCTAGGGGTTTAACCCCTCAACACCGCAGCCAAATGTACAAGTTGTGAACGAAACAAAATGGGCTTTCATTTAATATCAAATATTTAGCTATGAAACATAATTTAATATGAAAAAAATGGGATAAAATAAGAAATGTTGTTATTTTTTTAGTTCTACATGACATTTTAACTGTCAATGTCATAATACTGTTTGCTTTTACTGCAATAAAATACACATATTTGTATTCAGCAAAGTCTCACGTGTAAAACAGTACCCCCTATGTACAGGTTTTAAGGTGTTTTGGGAAGTTACAGGGTCAAATATAGCGTGTTACATTTGAAATTGAAATTCGCCAGATTGGTTACGTTGCCTTTGAGACTGTATAGTAGCCCAGGAAATAAATTTACATCCATAATGGCATACCATTTGCAATAGTAGACGACCCAAGGTATTGCAAATGGGGTATGTCCAGTCTTTTTTAGTAGCCATTTGGTCACAAACACTGGCCAAAGTTAGCGTTAGTATTTGTTTGTGTGTGAAAAATGCAAAAAACGCCAATTTTGGCCAGTGTTTGTGACTAAGTGACTACTAAAAAAGACTGGACATACCCATTTGCAATACCTTGGGTTGTCTACTATTCCAAATAGTATGCCATCATAGGGGTAATTTTCATTCTTGGGCTACCATAGGGTCATAAAGGCAACGTAAGCAATCTGGCGAATTTTAATGTGAAAAAAATGAAACACAAGCCTTATATTTGATGCTGTAATTTTTGAAAACACCATAAAACCTGTACATGAGGGGTACTGTTGTACTCGGGAGACTTCGCTGAACACAAATATTTGTGTTTCAAAACAGTAAAAAGTATTGCAGCAATAATTAATATATGTAGAATTAATATATGTGTATATATATATATATATATATATATAATTTTTTTTAAATATTTTTATTTATATATAGGTATATATATATAGTGATATATACGTATATATTTATGAATATTGATATATATATATTATTTTGTTCTATGTGTATTTTGATATAAATATATATATATATATATATATATATATATATAATATCAAAATACAGTTAGAACGAAATAAAACACATCTATATATTTTTTAATATTTTATTTTTTCTTTTTTTTATTTTTTTTACGTATTTACATATTTTTTTTATATTATTTATAAATATATAAAAGTGAGTAGTTTGGAGAATAAAATTGCACTTTATGCAGATGATGTTCTATTGACCCTTACAGATCCTATTAGATCTATCCCAGCCGTATTTCGTCTTATTAACGAATATAGTAAATTTTCAGGTTATAAAATAAATATAAAGAAAACACAAATCCTGACAAAAGGTCTAAATGGACTCGGGGTAAAAAAACTTAAAAAGGAATTTAAATGTGATTGGGAAGCAAGGAATATAAAATACTTAGGGGTAAGACTATCTGTAGACTATAGGGAAACTGGAGAACTTAACTATACAGAAATAGCTACCCAATTTAGAAGTACTCTAAAAAACTGGAAGGGATTAGAATTATCTTGGTTGGGAAGAATTGAAGTGGTAAACTCCTATCTACTCCCCAAACTGATATTTTTATTTTGTAATCTCCCGCTGAGGGTTCCACTCCAGACTATACGCGGTCTTCAAAAACAGGTATCGGATTATATATGGCAAGACAGGAGACCCAGAGTGTCACTGGAAATTTTACAGAGAGATTGGAAGGAAGTGGGAATTTCTTTTCCAGATATACAGAAATTATATATGAATAATATGGTAGCACACTTAATTAAGTGTGATAATTTTACAACATCAAGACCAACTTGGTTAGTGTCAGGATCGGGACAGGGATCCAACACGCAGAGTACAAAGAGTGGAAAGGTACGTATACCGGGCCTTAGAATGGCCGGACTAACGTACCGAGAGTAATAAAGAATAGTCAGAGACAAGCCAAGGTCGAGGGAACGAGAAGACAGATAAGCGAGAGACAAGCCGGGTCAAGGGATAACAGAGAAGCAGGATAGTACAACGAGCCGAGTCAAAACCAATAGAGCAAACTAGAATACCAGAGCACTGAGTGACTAGACAGGCTAGAACCACGACAGGGCAATGAGCTGAAGTAAGGAGTAAGCTTAAATACCCTGGCTCTGGATGGAAATCACGCCTCTGACAAGTACCGATTGGATATCGGACACTTGAGTGACAGATTGCTCGTGATAGCGTCATGACGTCACGTATTGAGCGTCCTGCTAGAAAAGGACGTGGATTCCTCGCGGCCGGTGTTTAAGTGACTGGATGAACCGCGAGGAACGGAGGAAACAGCTCGCCTGGACGGATAAACCACCAAGTCTCTACCTCCCTTAGAGGTAGAGGCCTCAGGTACCCTGACAGTACCCCCCCTCTCAGATACGCCCACCGGGCGGAATGAACCGGGGCGAGATGGGAAGCGGAGGTGAAATGCTCTGCGAAGGCGAGAAGCATGAACGTCCTCCTGAGGTACCCAACTCCTCTCCTCAGGACCATATCCCCTCCAGTTGACCAGATATTGCAATTTTCCCCTTGAAATTCTGGAGTCAATGATGGAGCTGACCTCGTACTCCTCCCGACCCTCCACCTGAACAGGACGAGGCGAGGAGACCTTAGAGGAGAATTTGTTGCAAATGAGAGGTTTCAACAAGGAGACATGAAAAGAGTTAGGAATGCGTAAGGCAGGTGGCAGAGCAAGGCGATACGCAACCGGATTGATACGAGTGAGAACCCTGTAAGGACCTATGTAGCGAGGAGCAAATTTCATAGATGGAACTTTTAGGCGAATATTCTTAGTACTCAACCATACCCTATCCCCAGGAACAAAAACAGGAGCCGCTCTTCTATGTTTGTCAGCGTGTTTCTTGAACAGCGAGGAACTATGTAATAGAATTTGCCGAGTCTGATCCCATAATTTCTTCAGGTTGGCGACATGATCATCAACCGACGGTATCCCCTGAGAAGAGGAAACCGAAGGAAAAATCGAAGGATGAAAGCCATAGTTCATGAAGAAAGGGCTAGAGCGAGTTGAATCGCAAACAAGGTTATTGTGTGCGAACTCCGCCCAAGGAATCAGACCGACCCAATCGTCCTGGTGTTCGGAAACAAAGCAACGCAGATACTGTTCGATCTTTTGATTAGTACGTTCAGCAGCTCCGTTAGACTGAGGGAGATAGGCAGAGGAGAAGTTCAATTTGATGCCCATTTGAGAACAAAAGGATCTCCAGAAACGTGAGACAAATTGAGAACCTCTATCAGAAACAATCTCAGAAGGAATCCCATGTAGGCGAAAAACCTCTCTCGCAAAAATCTCCGCCAATTCAGGAGAAGTCGGAAGTTTAGGTAATGGCACGAAATGGGCCATCTTAGTAAATCTATCCACCACCGTGAGAATAACAGTCTGTCTCTTGGAAGCAGGCAAATCAACGATAAAGTCTATGGACAAACAGGACCAAGGTTTCTCAGGAATGTCCAAGGGGTGTAACAGGCCACATGGAGATGCATGAGGTAGTTTAGTCTTGGCACAAGTCTCACAAGCTGCGACGAACTCCTCAATATCTTTTCGAAGTGAAGGCCACCAGAAATCCTTGGAAATCAGAGAGTATGTCTTGCGAATACCAGGATGACCAGCTATTTTACTTTCATGAAAACATTGTAAGAGCTCCAGTTGTAGTTCAGGAGGAACAAAGTTTCTTCCCTCAGGAGTGTTTCCGGGAGCTAGATGTTGTGACTTCAAGATCTGGTCAAGTAGCGGAGAATGAATTTTGAGACTGGTATTAGCAATAATATTGCATTTGGGTACAATGGAGGACAAAAGTGGTTCAACTGAAGCAGAAGGTTCATATTGGCGAGATAGCGCATCGGCTTTAGAATTCTTTGACCCAGGTCTGTAAGTCAGAACGTAATTGAAATGGGTAAGAAACAACGACCAACGAGCCTGCCTGGAGGACAGACGCTTGGCCTCTCCGATATAAGACAAGTTTTTGTGGTCTGTCAGAATGGTAACAGGATGTAATGTACCTTCCAATAAATGTCTCCATTCTTTCAAAGCCTTGATAACCGCTAGTAATTCTCTGTCACCAATGTCATACCTGCTTTCAGTACCGGTCAATTTTTTAGAGAAAAATCCACATGGATGTAATGGTTTATCAACACCCAACCTTTGAGATAGGACAGCACCTAAACCAGTCTCTGATGCGTCTACCTCAAGTAAAAAAGGCAGAGAAGTGTCGGGGTGAACTAAAATTGGAGCGGAAGCGAAAAGCTCCTTGAGAGTCTTGAACGCAAGGAGAGCTTCAGTAGTCCAATTCTTAGTATCAGCCCCCTGTTTGGTCATGTTAGTGATAGGTGCAATAATGGAAGAATAGCCCTTAATAAAGCGCCTATAATAATTAGAAAAACCAATAAATCTCTGTACGGCTTTAAGACCTTTGGGTAAAGGCCACTCTAGAATGGATTGGAGCTTATCCGGATCCATCTTGAATCCCTCCCCAGAGATCACATAGCCGAGAAAGGTTACCTGGGTTTGATCAAAGCTACATTTCTCCAACTTGCAGTACAAGCCATGCTGGAGAAGCTTGTGCAAAACCCTCCTGACTTGTTTGTGATGAATCTCAATGTCACTAGAATGAATGAGTATATCATCTAGGTATACAATGACGCAATCTTGCTGAAATTCCCTAAGAACCTCATTTATCAGATCTTGGAATACAGCTGGTGCATTGCATAACCCGAAAGGCATAACAGTATATTCATAGTGACCATATCGAGTATTGAATGCCGTCATCCACTCATGTCCCTGCTGGATTCTCACCAAGTTATTTGCCCCTCTGAGGTCTAACTTGGTGAAAATCGTAGAGCCCTTCAAACGATCGAAGAGTTCGGTAATCAAGGGAATCGGGTAGGCATTTTTAATGGTTATCTTATTTAGGCCTCGATAATCAATACAAGGTCTCAAAGAACCATCCTTCTTTTTAACAAAAAAAAATCCAGCCCCGGCAGGGGAGGAGGACCTTCTAATGAATCCCTTGTCTAAATTTTCGTGAATATACTCCTCTAGAACTGAGTTCTCTTTCGTAGATAACGGGTATACATGGCCTCTGGGCGGCATGGTACCAGGGAGTAGGTTAATTTTGCAATCAAAGGACCTGTGTGGAGGTAAGGTATCGGCTTTCTTTTTGTCAAATACAGCCTTTAAATCTAGATACTGAGACGGAATTTGTGTCTCTGTAGGGTTGTCAGAGTTAGCCGATGTGTTGGTTAAGCCGAGAGGTGAGACCTTCCGCAAGCATTTCTCTTGACAATTCTGTCCCCACGAAACTATCTCCCCTGACTCCCAATTAATAATAGGGTTATGTCTCCTCAACCAGGAGTACCCCAGAACTATGGGAATAGACGGAGAAGAAATGAGCAGTAAGGATATGTCTTCTCTATGTAGGATGCCAACAGTTAAGTTAATCGGTATGGTCTCATGGAAAATAACAGGCTCAAGTAACGGTCTACCATCGATGGCCTCAACAGCCAGTGGTGTCTCTTTTAACTGGGATGGAATAGCATGCTTGGCAGCAAAACCCTGATCTATAAAGCTCTCAGCAGCTCCAGAATCGATTAGTGCCATAGTCTTAACTACTCCCTTCTCCCACTTTAAAGAAACGGGTAACAAAAGCCTGAGCTCCTTGTAGTTGTGAATAGAGGACAAAGTAGAAACACCCAAGGCCTGTCCTCTAGAGGAACTTAGGTGCGAGCGTTTCCCGAACGATTGGGACAATTTAGGCGTAAATGACCCCTGACTCCACAATACATACATAAACCCTCTCTTCTCCTGTACTGTCTCTCCCTTTCAGTGAGATGAGTACTGCCTATCTGCATAGGTTCAGGAATACGTAAGTCCTCGAACTCAGAGATTTGAAAGGTAGGCGCTAGTTTAAAGGAGGGTCTACGGGTCCTATCTCGAGTGTTCTGCCTCTCTCTTAAGCGTTCATCAATACGAGATATAAAAGAAATTAAATCCTCCAAATTTTCAGGGAGTTCTCTAGTAGCGACCTCGTCAAGAATTACATCTGATAACCCATTCAGAAACACATCTATATAAGCCTGTTCGTTCCACTTAACTTCTGCCGCCAAGGACCTGAACTCTAGTGCATAATCCACAAGTGTTCGATTGTCTTGTCTAAGGCGCAACATTAATCTAGCTGCATTGACCTTTCTGCCAGGGGGGTCAAAAGTTCTTCTAAACGCAGCTACAAAGGCATTATAATTATAGACTAGTGGATTATCATTCTCCCATAAAGGATTGGCCCATCTCAAAGCTTTTTCAATGAGTAGAGTAATAATAAATCCAACCTTTGCTCTATCTGTAGGATAAGAGCGGGGTTGTAATTCGAAATGGATGCTAATCTGGTTTAGAAAGCCACGACACTTCTCCGGTGACCCGCCATAACGTACTGGTGGGGTAATACGGGAAGAAGCACCTACAGTGGCTACCTCTAGACCTGAGACTGCAGGAGAGATAGAAGGAGTACGTGTCTCCTCAGGTGGATTACTAGCACGAGACAAAAGTGCCTGTAGTGCCAAAGCCATCTGATCCATCCTATGTTCCATGGCGTCAAACCTGGGATCCGAAGAACCAAGCTGACTGTTTGTACCTGCAGGATCCATTGGCCCTGTCGTAATGTCAGGATCGGGACAGGGATCCAACACGCAGAGTACAAAGAGTGGAAAGGTACGTATACCGGGCCTTAGAATGGCCGGACTAACGTACCGAGAGTAATAAAGAATAGTCAGAGACAAGCCAAGGTCGAGGGAACGAGAAGACAGATAAGCGAGAGACAAGCCGGGTCAAGGGATAACAGAGAAGCAGGATAGTACAACGAGCCGAGTCAAAACCAATAGAGCAAACTAGAATACCAGAGCACTGAGTGACTAGACAGGCTAGAACCACGACAGGGCAATGAGCTGAAGTAAGGAGTAAGCTTAAATACCCTGGCTCTGGATGGAAATCACGCCTCTGACAAGTACCGATTGGATATCGGACACTTGAGTGACAGATTGCTCGTGATAGCGTCATGACGTCACGTATTGAGCGTCCTGCTAGAAAAGGACGTGGATTCCTCGCGGCCGGTGTTTAAGTGACTGGATGAACCGCGAGGAACGGAGGAAACAGCTCGCCTGGACGGATAAACCACCAAGTCTCTACCTCCCTTAGAGGTAGAGGCCTCAGGTACCCTGACAGTTAGATATTGAAAAATCACATCTCTGTAATATTGAACCTCTACTTCTCTGGTGTTGTGACAGTGAATTTGTAAAAAATATAAGGCCTAGCAACCCGATGAACAACACAATGATCTATATTGTAAAGTACTTAAAGAAAAAATATGGAACTAAACATATATCAAGAAATGCCCCATTAACATGTTTAAAACTTTATATAAAAGATATAAATATTCAAGAATGGGAAAAGTGTGGAGTTTCAAAGATTGCAGAACTTCTAGATGATAACAAAATATTGTCATTTGCAATGTTACAGTCTAAATATAACCTCCCCTCGAAGGAAATATTTAATTACTTAAGAATAAAATCTTTTACTATGGGAAAAGCATTTTCGGAAACTTCTCCAATTGACCAGTTCGTAGCATTCCATCACAAAAAAAAAAATTGCATCCAGATTTAATCAATTTATGAGAAGCCAGAGGCAAATAGTTAAAGCGTTGGCAATGAATAAATGGGAGCAGGAACTCCACTTTTCATCCTCGGTTGAGGATTGGATTTTGGGCTTACAATCAGTAAAAAGATATATACATGGGGTGAATATACAGGAAGTGTACTTTAAACTTGTATATCGTTGGTACCTGGTGCCCACTCGCCTCCATAGATTTCAACCCACACTCCTACCAGACTGTTGGAGATGTGGTAGGGAGCTAGGCTCATTCTCCCACATCTGGTGGGACTGTGAGGAGTTGAAATCTATGAAAATAACCTTATCGGACCTGGTAGATTCCATTTTGAAGGTTCAAACTGTTATCACGGCTCAAATGTTCCTTTTCCATTTAGATTTGCCAAAAGTCAATATAAAACTAAAAATTCTTTTGATTCACTCCTTTATGGCAATAAAAATAGTTATGGCTAGAAATTGGAGAAATATGGGTTCGTTAAATTGGCAAGATATATGTATACAAATAGATTATCAATGCAGGATGGAAGCTGGGTTAGCATCAAACAAGATAGCCAGAGAGAAATATGATGAAATTTGGGCCCCTTGGGTTAGATACCTTAGCTGTAAAACTCAACCCCCCTCCCATAGATAGCCACTCCTTGGTAGCACTAATGTGAAATGTCAATAAGGAAGAGGATGTGTATGCTATTTTTTCTTATTTTTGTTTGATTGTAGATAATGTAGATAATGTTCAAATGTATGAAATATGGTTCAACAAATTATACAGGGAGTGCAGAATTATTAGGCAAGTTGTATTTTTGAGGATTAATTTTATTATTGAACAACAACCATGTTCTCAATGAACCCAAAAAACTCATTAATATGAAAGCTGAATATTTTTGGAAGTAGTTTTTAGTTTGTTTTTAGTTATAGCTATTTTAGGGGGATATCTGTGTGTGCAGGTGACTATTACTGTGCATAATTATTAGGCAACTTAACAAAAAACAAATATATACCCATTTCAATTATTTATTTTTACCAGTGAAACCAATATAACATCTCAACATTCACAAATATACATTTCTGACATTCACAAACATAACAAAAACAAATCAGTGACCAATATAGCCACCTTTCTTTGCAAGGACACTCAAAAGCCTGCCATCCATGGATTCTGTCAGTGTTTTGATCTGTTCACCATCAACATTGCGTGCAGAAGCAACCACAGCCTCCCAGACACTGTTCAGAGAGGTGTACTGTTTTCCCTCCTTGTAAATCTCACATTTGATGATGGACCACAGGTTCTCAATGGGGTTCAGATCAGGTGAACAAAGAGGCCATGTCATTAGATTTTCTTCTTTTATACCCTTTCTTGCCAGCCACGCTGTGGAGTACTTGGACGCGTGTGATGGAGCATTGTCCTGCATGAAAATCATGTTTCTTGAAGGATGCAGACTTCTTCCTGTACCACTGCTTGAAGAAGGTGTCTTCTAGAAACTGGGAGTTGAGCTTGACTCCATCCTCAACCCGAAAAGGCCCCACAAGCTCATCTTTGATGATACCAGCCCAAACCAGTACTCCACCTCCACCTTGCTGGCGTCTGAGTTGGACTGGAGCTCTCTGCCCTTTACCAATCCATCCATCTGGCCCATCAAGACTCACACTCGCAAGGACCTCACTCTCACATGGCCCGGGGGGGGGGGGGCTGAAGAGAGCAGACGTGCCGCGGGGGGCTCCCTGGGAGTCCCCCCAACCGCGATCACCGGCATGGGATCGCCGGCGACCGGGTAAGTTACAAAAAACCAGAGGACGTACTATTACGTCCTGCAGCGTTTAGAGCCGCTTTTAAAAGGACGTTATAGTACGCCCTCTGGTCTTAAGGGGTTAAATACTTACCTTTCCTGTCTCTCTCTGCCCTGTTGTGGTCTTTGCTTTCTAGTATTGCTGTTCTACTTGTGGTTCTCTCTGATTACGTACTCTCTGGATTGTTTATCCGACCTTGTGACTTTCTCCTACCCTTTGACCTCGGCTTGTCCCTCGATATTCTGTCTTCTGGTTCACCTTACTCAGCTTGTCTCCTGACTATTCTTTGTGTACTTAGCCCGGCCACTCTTAGGTCCGGTACTGCACCTTTTCTGTGTTTTGGTTCCCAGAATCGTGACATATATATTTTGTGATACACTGATTGACCAATTTTCATGCCTCTTTGATACTGATAATGGCAGGAATTAGTGCAGCTCAAAATTTGGCACCCAATACAGCTGATGAACATAAGGGTAGACCTGCCACTATAAATCACTTGTGCCCTTTGGAAAAGTGGAAGTTCAACGCTATCCCTATAGGAACATGGAGTGCCATAAACAGAAATATTTTATTGCACTAAATAGGCCAATAAAATAAAAATGGATAATAACAATGATGACATTATTTCTGGTATAGGATCTATAACATCTAATATGTCAGAATACATTAATTTACTTATTCAGCCTTTAGTTAAAGAATATTAATCATATTCACAAGATTCTCTGCAAATTATACAAATTCTCAAATATCTCAATCAATCTTTGCTTGTGATGTAACATCACTCTATACTCTTATCCAACATTCCAAAGGAATAGAGGCTCTATAGTTTTCACTAAATCAATCTGATATGATACAGTCCAAATAGATTTTCTGTTGGAAGAAATTAACCTTATATTGTACAGTGCTACGGAATCTAATGGCGCTATATTAATGATAAAATAATAATAAAATAATAATAATAATATTATAACTATATTTCTGTTATGTGGAAGATTTCTTCTTACAGGTGTTGGGTAATGCAATGGGCACAAGGTTTGCCCCAGTTATGCCAATATGTTTAGTGCATATTGGGAATAATTATTTGTATATTGTCAGCATTACTGGCGGGCAAACCTTGTGTCTTATCACAGATACATAGACAACCTGTTTTTTATATGGAAGGGAGAGGAACAAGAGCTGCTTCATTTCCTTTCCTTCTTCAGGTAGGAAGTAAAACTATTCTAAGACACTTAGACTACTTACAATAAGGGGATACCAGGGAACTCCTGGCACCATAACGCCTACTGCCATTTCAGAGTCATTCTGGCACAAATCAGTCTAATTTATTCAGACTACTTCAATGTGATACGGTGGAAGGACATACAAACGCCTTTTCTCTTGGAGAAAATAAAGCATGGTGCTGGAGAAGAGGAAGAGTTAAAGGTAAACGAGTCTTTGATTTGTTTTTTTGTGTTTTTTTTATTTTTATTTGCAGTACAAATGAATGCAAAATTAAACTAATTATGACTTAACAAGAGGTTGGGTAGAAATGGATAACTTTGTATTTCACATGTGCATAACAATATTTCCTTTATGGTAACCTTTAAGTAGAAATTAAATGCATGAAATGCATGCAAAGCTATAGCAAAAGTCCCCAGTGGAGTGGGTGACAACCCCTTAATATGTACTTGTATACATAACTGTAAATGTATTATGCATGGCAGTTAAGAACCTGGTGTACTTTTTTCTATTCCAGCATTAAAATAAGGTATTAATAATTTAGAGTGCACCATGCTATGGTAAAGGTTTGCAAAATTTGAAAAACATTGGTCTATATGAAATTGCTGTAGTGGTTATGGTGCCTGAAGTGCCCTGCGCTACCAGTGTCAAACTTTTTGAATAATTCAATTTCTCAGGGTCTGCTGTGGCCCACTCCCATCCTCTACTGTGAACACCAGAGAGCCTAAAGAAAAGTTCAGAAAAGTTCCTAAGTAGCTGTTGTGGTTATGGTGCTTGGAAAATTCCTTTAAATAAACAAAAGTACTTTTCCTTTTAAGTTGCTGGAAAAACAGAATTGGATGGCTATTTGCTTTTGATGCAATAAAAGAACAGTTATTGGACACTCAAAATCCCTTAATAGGAGCACATAACTTCCTTATCGAAAAAAGAACCCTGTTAGATGTAAGCTGTAAGCATCAAAGTATTTTTATTACTGATGACTAAGAACAAATCAGCACTATATTTCCATGTTCTTGGTGGTCATTTTCACATTAATAGTGGTAGCAGATGTTTTTTGATGTTATGATTTATGGTGAGTTGTCAGGTCAACAAAACAAAGACCTGTTTAATTAAACTATTGCAAAAACTTTACACCTGACAAATCATTTGAACATGGATTATTGCCTCAGAAGACTATTTATTAAATATGGTAACTGTCTTGTTTAATCCATTTTGCAGTTAAAGCTTAGGCCTCTAATCTTTTGGATACATTTTAAACTATTTAATATTATGAAAAATATTTTAAAGATAGTTTTTTACATATTGATATATTTTGTTGAGCGGAAACCTGGATGTTCGGGTTTGCCTGTGCGGTGGGTGGGGGCCCTAAATAAGATTGAGGGGGGGGACCTACTGTCCTCCCCCCGGCCCTCACCTCTGTGCAGTGGTTGGGGGCCTTAAATAACAATGACGGGGGGGCCTACTCTCCTCCCCCCCAGACCACCACCCCAGAGCGGCGGGTGGGGGCCCTAAATTTAGAATAAGGGGGGACCTATTGTCCTCCCCCTTGGCCCCTACCCCTGGGTTGTGGGAGGGCACCCTAAATAAAAATTTAAACCCCCCCCCATGTCACCCGTCTCCCCCCAAAAAATAACCCCTACTTACCCTCCTCATCCTAAAAATAATGAGGGGGGTCCATAAGCTAGATACCTGTAAAAAAAAAACTTACCATTTGATGTCTTCTTTCTTCTAAAATCTTATTTTTTCAGCCCCCAAAAAGGCAAAATAAAAATCCATAATAATTGACGCAAAAAAAAAAAAACGAGCGCAAAAAAAAAATCCATATTCACCTGGAGGGCTCCGCACAGACTGAGCTCTGCAGGATGGGGGAAGGCTTATAAAACCTTTCCCCGCCCTGCAATTAGGCTCAGAGCACTCTGATTGGTGGGTTTAAGCCATCCAATCAGAGTGCTCTGACAGGTAAATGAAAAGACTGACAGGTAAGTCTCTACATTTACCTGTCACAGCACTCTGATTGGTTAGCTTGAAATCCACCAATCAGAGTGGTCTGTGTCATTTTACACAGCGTGGAAAAGTTCTTTGGAATTTTCCCACGCTGTGTAATTTGACTCATAACAACACTCTGATTGGTGGATTGAAAGTAACCAATCAGATATTTATGAGTCAATCTACAGAGCGTGGGAAAATTCCAAAGAACTTTTCCACACTGTGCAAAATGACACAGAGCACTGTGATTGGCTGGATTTCAAGCTAACCAATCAGAGTGATGTGACAGGTAAATGTAGAGACTTGCCTGTCAGTCTCTTCATTTACCTGTCAGAGCACTCTGATTGGATGGCTTAAACCCACCAATCAGAGTGCTCTGAGCCTAATTGCAGGGCGGGGCAAGGCTTTATAAGCCTTGCCCCGCCCTGCAGAGCTCAGTCTTTGCGGAGCCCTCCAGGTGAACATGGATTTTTAAAAAAAATTTTTTAAGTGCGTTGGTTATTATGGATTTTTATTTGGCCTTTTTTGGGGCTGAAAAAAGAAGATTTTAGAAGAAAGAAGACATCAAATGGTATTTTATTTTTTTACAGGTTTCTAGCTTATGGTCCCCCCTCATTATTTTTAGGATGAGGGGGGTAGGTAGGAGTTATTTTTTGGGGGGAGGGGAATGATGGGGGGTTTACATTTTTTATTAGGGCCCCCACCTACCGCACAGGGGTGGGGTCAGAGGGGACAACAATAGGTCCCCCCCTCTTATTCTAAATTAAGGACCCTCACCCACCGCTCAGGGGTGGGGGCGGAGGGGGAGTACAATAGGTCCCCCCTTTTTCTAAATTCTAAATGTTTTTTTTTTGTTTGTTTTTTACAGTGAGCAGCCACTGGCTGCTCACTGTTTACTAGACATGCCCCTACTCACAGTATAGTGAGTAGGGGCTGAATTTACTAATACTAAGTAATTTTTACTTAGTATTAGTAAATGTGGCTGAAAGACCAATTTAGGTCTTTCAGCCTATTGGTAGATAGCTTACATGCTGCACTGGCCAATCACAGCCATGCCATTAGTAGGCATGGCTCTGATGGCTTCTAAGGGCACACAAGAGTCAAACGCTTGTTTCAAAATGTGCCATTAAATCGCTGAACACCGAACTCCAACCCGAACATACAGTAAAATGTCTGTGTTCAGTTCCGGGGTCCAAAAATTGTTATGTTCGGGTTCGCTCAACTCTAATAATATATAATTGTATGCTTTAATATTTTGAGAAAATAATTCTAAAAATGTTATTCAAAATATTAAAATGATTTGAAAAGCTTATTCAAAAATATTAAAATGAGGCCTTAGTGTCTTATACTCAAAAATACCTTAAAATAGTTGGATTTTTAACTCCCAACTTTGTATTGGATTTTTTTCTTATTATTATTATTTTTTTATTATTACGCTTTCTTATTATAATTTTTATTTGGAAAGGAGGAGTTTGGAGGCTTCATGTGTACATATCATTGTATGAAATGAGCTATAACTGCTTTGGCAATAATACATTTCACATTTTTAAGTGCTCTGAAACCTGTATTAGTGTGTATGAGTTACTAAGGTTACAAAACTGTTCCCATTATCATAATAATTGTATTTGGGATTGATATTGTTACGATAATTTATCTTTCCTGAAAGTGTGAGAAATTGCTATGTGTTTTTGATGGATAATTTAATTTATATTACCTTCAAAACAATCAACAATATTTGTAATCATGTGAATGACCCAACCATTTCAGTCTTCATTCTTGTAATATTAACTTTGAACACGCAAATTATTCATAGCTCAGATGTGTTGCTGAAGAAGGGGAGAATATTTCTATTCAAATCTTCCATAAAGGATTTGTGACTTCCCTACACAATTATTTAAATATTGATGAGATCTGGTTTCTTGACATATGTTTTTAAAGCTATTAAAATCATGCTTACCAAATAACTTTAGAATTTTCTATTCCCATATAACTGTGAAAACATATAGTCTAGCGTTCAACCGGTTATATACTATAAAAAAAAAAAAAAAAAAAAAAAAGGTTACTTAAGCAATATCCCAAATCCCTATGCACGTTTAAATAACTGGCCATTTTTCAGTATGAATCTAATCCGAATGAAAGGGTTAGCTCAACTGCCACAACGAGTCCTACACCAACAATTCACCTTGCTGCTTTTAGCTAAAAGACAAAATCTCTGCTGAGACGGAGAGGTTTTTTTTTTTTTTTAACTAAACCCCACACACTTATTGACCTTAACAGGGAACACATGGGGTGAGCTCTGCAATATGGCTCTGTAATACAAAAGCAAATAGAAACATACTCAAGCCCTGCTCCTGGGCAGCAGCAAAGACTATAGTACACATCAGCCCCAATACATGCATTAAAAACTTAAGGAAAAAGTTACTTGCACACAATCCCAAATCACTATAAATACTACACAGTTTATATTTACTAGCATAGTGGTGATGAGGAAATATGAAAATTGCAATTTTGGAACAAAATTCAAAACGTGGAGCAATAGCTGTCGAAGGAATGTTACTGCTGTGCGGACTTTATTTTATTTATTTTTTTTCAGAATTTTTATTTTTTTATTGGTCAACTATATTAATCATCTGGTAAACACAATGGTATTGGTATTGGTATACAATTGCATAAAGTAGCATAGCAGTATTATTAAGGCAGGTATTTAGCATCGGTTTTGTTTTGTTTAGTCTTGTGGTTTCCTTGGTGTTAGGTGAGTAGGAATAGTATAGACCTGTGTTGCAATTAAGAGGGTAATGGTTCTCCAGATTTGTTAGGTTCTTGCAAGAATTGATCCCAGGGTGCCCAGTTAAGCAGGAATTCCCTATAATATTATATGGATATTTATTCCATTGTTTTAATCGCACTGCTGACTTTAACCCCTTAAGGACCAAACTTCTGGAATAAAAGGGAATCATGACATGTCACACATGTCATGTGTCCTTAAGGGGTTAATGTCAGTATGTTGATGTAAACAATTTTGGGGGAGATATCACTAGTATTGTTGTTTTCCTTTGAATGTAATAAGATTCAGCTTGTCAATGCAGTTTGCAGAAATTAAAGGATATTGGGGGAAATTCAATCAGATCCGAACCTGGATGGGTGGAGAACGCCCTAGTGCTCTGTATATAAGAGGGGATGCAGTGCTAGGCTCCACCCCTCAGGTAGGTTCTTTAGAGGTCTAACAAGAGGGGACAGGACGTACCATAGTGCTGCACACCACTCCTATCTACAGAGTACATGGACGGTCTGCACCCACCCAGAATCGGCTCTGGTTTCAATGTTGGCAAACTTTAGAAATGCATGAATCCTATACACGGATTTAGTTCCATTATACAATATCATAGACCATTGCAGGAATCAGAGGCGGAACTACGCAGGGGTTGCAGGGGTCGCAGCTGCAACCGGGCCCCTCACTCCAGGGGGTCCGACCTCCCTGAGGACCCATGCAACCGCAGGGGGGAAACGTATCGTGGGGCAGGGCAATTTTCGCACCAGGGCCCCGTGGTTTCTATTTACGCCTCTAGCAGGAATAGATTGTGTTTTTATTTACTTTTGTATTACATAAGCTCAATAAAACTTACCACAGTACAAATAGAAAAATTACTGTTTTACTTCATCTACATGAGTGGTTTCTGGCCACTGGTACTTTTGAATCATAACCCTTGCTTTGATTTAAAAAAGTGTTTAAAGCATCCATTGATAAGAGTCAAATAACATAATCCTGCCTGGTAATCTGTTGATCCCTGTATTACATATGGTTCCATTGATGCTAATTGTACAGTGTAGTTATAGTAAACATCAAATAAGACAATGATCCTGCTTTAAGTTAGAAAACTAAACAGCATTGTGTATGAAGGAATGCAATGTTACAATTTGTGGTGAACCACTCTCAGGCTTTAATTACAGGCTGCCTGTTTGGTAACCAACTGTAAATATGTGACAATCTTTGATAGCACATGCTATTAGTATACTGATCAATCATACATAAAAAGAGGGGGAAATAGTGGAAATAGGCAGATGGATAAATTAAGCTAACTGTTTCTGTTACAATCTTAAAATTGGTCTCTGCGTATTAGATACACATCTGTATGTAGTAATTCCTCTGCCTATAAGGTATAGTAATAGAAAATTCCACAATCTGGGTTTAAATAATGCCTGCAATCAGTCCAAATGGTCCTGAACGGGAGTCAAAGAGGATGGCAGAGAAAGATAGTACCTCGACTGTGAGTGAAGAATCACTGACAGCCTACTGTACCAACTTGTCTCCCTGTAAAACTAATTAGAGAAGGATACAGCGAGGTAATCTTAAAGTGAGAAGTGCATAATGTGCAAAGTGTGAGGCAACTAGTTTTTCGGTGCTACTGATGCACCTTTAAGATATCGCCTTTCAGCTCAAAAGAGGAAGGTGCATTGTTGGAGTAAGACTATCGTGTCCCTTTAAGATTTAAAAAAAAATTCATATATAATATACTGATGCAGATTGCTAAAACAAGCAGTATACAAAATAGCAGTTAAGCTATACAGCTTGCACATATGCCAGTAAACAATGCAGAATTTTGAGACTACAGATATTTTGTAGCACAATGCACTTTGCGAGTTGCATGCCATTATCTCTTTCTAAAGAAATCTATAAAAGTCATCCTTTTATTATTTTGTTTTGTTATCTTGTCTATTTAACTGCAGCTGATTCTCAGGTTCCAAATTCTGGATGAAGAAATGTTATATAGATGTGTGTGTGCACACAAAGTTTTATTGAATTTCAGTAATTTTGTAAAAGCAACATTTACATTTAACAACTTTGCAATGTGTCACATTAGGATGCTAGATAGATGCTTGCATTTATATCAAACTTAATAGAACTGACTTGTAGTTTGATGCTACAAGTTTAAATTCTAATTCCTTTTTGCAATCTGCAATGCTCATGGAAATATTTTCTCTGTAATTGCACACTTAAGCTGAAATTTGATTGAGACGCAGTCCTGCCATGCAGGCTTTTAAACTCCTGTCAATTCACGATGAGTGCATCTCAAATATTTGCCTAAATGGAAAGATATACACAAAAATGTGTACGTTTATGTTTCATGGTTTGTGGATTTATTTAAGAACACAGTTTTAGAGTAACACTCAAACTCCTGCAATATATTACAAAATAAAATTACAAAAGTTATTTATATATAAAAAGTTGCTTTTATATCTGAAAAATAAGTAAATATACCGGGTCATTTCAGTATATGTACTTCGAAGAATGTGTACTGTTATGTGTATTTTCAGCATTGTATCTTTCTATACATATAATTCATGTTATCGATCGTTCTATTGATCAACATTTAGAATGAGAATGTCTGTGAACCTTTAATAATTACCGTCATTACTTTGACCTAAATTATAATCTGTCAATCAAATTCCTAAAAACGCTAATAAAATCTAATTTACTAAATAACACGAACCCCAAGTAATTAAATACCTGATTTCTAATATTTATCTACTCTTTAGCAATCCAGTAAGATTGCATATACAACACAAGCAAATTATTTATTTTATTTCCTTTTTGTAGCTTTTTATTCAACATTAACCTTGCTGTAAAAAAAAACAACAACAACAAAAAACCGCATGTGTACCTTTAGATTTCATAAATAATGGCATTTTATTTTGCAGCAATGATTTCTGCTAGGCCTCGCATTAGTTTTAGTGTATTTCAGCCTATTTCCTTTTCATAGACCTTAATCAAGTCATTGATATATTTGGGCTGTCTTAAATGAACTGCTTGTTACAGATGACACCGCATTTCATTTGGGTTAAGGTTATATGTTTTACACCGAAGTTCCAAAATACAAAATTGCTTCAGCCTTGGATTTGTCAATTTATTTGTCTGTGAAAGATCATTGTCATGTTGTTGAGCTACCCATTAGGTCCATCAATCATCTATCCATCAAGTTCGTCTGAAGTTTAGCTCCATAATTACAGATATACTAAACCATTCCATTTATTTTCAAATATAAAAGAAAACGAGTGTGTGTTGTTTTTACTTATTTTATCTTATAACCAGTTGTATGTAAAACTTGTTAAATATCCTATTAAATTCGATAACTGTTGATATTTGACCTAATACAAATGATTATTAATATATTTAAAGGATGCAGACATCTCATTGTAAGTGAGATAAAATTTGAAAATCAGGCTAAGTTTGCTTTGGACCAATCAGCAAAAGCTGCTATCAGCATGGTACAGTGAAGTATATTTTGCTAGTTAGGGATGGGCAATATATTTACCCCAAATAATAAAAATTGGTACTTTTAATGGAGATTTTTTTTTTATTAGTAATTTTGCTTTCCAGAATGTAAGAACGAAAATTCCAGAAAATAAAAGAATACAAAATTGTTTAAAATACATTTAAGCATACAGAAATACACTCATTACAATGTTACACAATTATAAACCCAATATAAATTCAGCATGTAGAAAACTAAAAAACTGTGTTTCTAGTTTGACTTGTCATAATGATTATACGAATTAGCAATGATAAAACAATTTACTCTTTTTTGTTGCTTGCAATATTCAAGGATTCGGCTAATGGTAATAAGTAAAGGCAAAACTAAAGACTCAAATAAATTAAATAGACATATTGTGATCTAAAAAAAAAACAGATTCAGTTAATTGGCAATGAACTGGGCTATCACATTTAAAAAAGTGAGGGATGAAAAAGTTTTTAATGAAGGTAATTTGAGTAGTTTGATTAATCACATATATAATTATTTTCTTTATAAATCTTTTTGCGTTATAACTGTAAAGAGATTATTTAAATTGGCACTCCACTTTCTTAAAGCCTTCCAGTTTATTGAAGTTCTTTAACCCCTTAAGGACCAAACTTCTGGAATAAAAGGGAATCATGACATGTCACACATGTCATGTGTCCTTAAGGGGTTAAAGGGACACACTACTAGCCAAACACAAAATACAGATCATTGTTTAGTAGATATACACTACATTAAAGCATGCAAACATACATTTATTTATGCATTGTTTCATTGAGGTTATATCTAAAAATATAAAGATCTCTTGTCTGCAGCCTCTGCAAGCCATGCCCTTCTAACCCCACCCGGACTTTCTGTGGCTATCCAATCACAGAGAGCTCAGTGAATAAATAAATAATCACTCTTTAGTAGATAAATCCCATTTGCAAGCCCTCCCTTTCTAAACCCGCTCAGACTTTCTGTAGCTGTCCAATCACAGGCTTCCTAATGCAACTCAAATAGAAGTTTTTACAAGGCAGGTGCTCTGGGCAATTGCTGCCTCTTGAGTTTAGCTCTACTGAGCTAAATAACCCAGGAAGTACCATGACTGGACGTCTGCTTAAAGGTCAAGGCGTATATTACGTAGCTCGACACGTGTGTGAGTGCTTCTCATAAAGAAGCACTCATTCCAATGTTGCTCTATTATTTGGATCATGACAATTACCACACATGCTCTGTGTGTTCTAATGCATCTGATTGGATATCAATAACTTCATGGAAGATGGATAGAAGCTGTAGCGGGGAGACTATCTCCGTCCTGGAATAAAGGTGAATTTAATAACTTGTTACCATTTCAATGCTGAAATGGGAAACTAGTAATTCTAAACATAAAAAGGAATAATCAAATTTAAAAAAAATGCATATATTTTCTTCATTTTATTGGAGCGTTTCTTTAATACATTTTACCGCGTGCCAAAATGTAAATGTAATCAAATACAGTATTATAATTATATTATTTATGTAGCATTATTTTTCAAATTTTATAATGCAGTTTATTTTGATTGTGTAAACACTTTTGTCGACAAGACATAACATTTAGAAGTTAATGATAAACAAGAGACCAGGGCTAGTCTCATTCTTATTCATAAGTGGCATATCTTATGCCTGAATAAAATGCAGTCAGATTCAAATTATAATACTTAAAATTGATTCATTTTCTTAAGTCAAAGGCAATGAACTTCATCATTCATACATTTATCAGTGTTGGGTCGTAGATCAACTTTAAGATTGTAAGTATTCAGTAGCTTAGAAGAAAAAAAACAACATTTTGTACTATCTATGTATTGTGACAGATATGATGAATAATTCCAGTGTTAAGAAGTGATTATGTATATTACGTCTTTGACAAATACGCATAGGAGGGTTCTAACCTTTTTCTTTGTTCCCACATAATAATGTATGCAATGATCTTTAGCATTAGACATCCCAATCACAAAACCCAAATGCAATCATGGAAAATAATTTTCTTCATAATTGTTTCATGTTTTCAAACAAGGATTTGAAAATAAATTGAAGTCATCATCAATGAAAGATACAGGGCGTGTTTTTCATGGCTTAAGTTATTGGAATATATATTTTAAACTCTTCTTATTATGTGAGTCGTTCTTAAAGGAAAAGTCTTATTAGCAAAGTAATATTGGAAAAAAATGTTTTAAGATAAGCTATTGATACCCAAGACGTCACCTGTACTGCTTTATTACTTACTGCACCTAAGAATGTCACTTGTGATGTTTTGCAAGCCCCATTATCCCCTTAAGGACAGAGCCAGATGTACATGTTTTGATCAAAATAAAACGTAAACAAAACTTGGAATTTGACTATATGTCTGTTCAACCGTAATTCACCTCTTTCATTTTAAGTGCACTCACACGTATTATATATAATTTTATTCAGGAGAAATAGGGTTTTCATTTAACATAAAATATTTAGCTATGAAACATAATTTAATATGAATAAAATCTAAACTTGTGAGAATTTTTTTTTTTTTAGTTCTGCATGACATTTTAACTGTGAATATAATAATACTGTTATATGGTGTTTTGGGAACTTACAGGGTCAAATGTAGCATGTTACATTTTTCAGTTTTTTCACATTGAAATTCGCCAGATTGGTTACGTTGCCTTTGAGACCATATGGTAGCCCATGATGGCATACCATTTGCAAAAGTAGACAACCCAAGGTATTGCAAGTGTCCAGTCTTTTTTAGTAGCCACTTAGTTACAAACACTGGCCAACTTTAGTGTTAATATTTTGAAAAATGCAAAAAACTAATTTGAACGCCAATTTTGGCCAGTGTTTGTGGCTACTAAAAAAGACTGGACATACCCCATTTTCCAATACCTTGGGTTGTCTACTTTTGCAAATGGTATGCCATCATGTGGGTAATTCTTATTCCTGGGCTACCATACGGTCTCAAAGGAAACATAACCAATCTGGCAAATTTCAATGTGAAAAAACTGAAACACAAGCCTTATATTTGACTCTGGAACTTTTGAAAACACCATAAAACCTGTACATGAGGGGTACTGTTATACTCCGGAGACTTCACTGAACACAAATATTAGTGTTTCAAAACGGTAAAACGTATCGCAATAATTATATTGTCAGTATAAGTGCCGTTTGTGTGTGAAAAACGCAAAAATCATCACTTTCATGGATGATATCATCGTTGTAATGAATTCTACTGTTTTGAAACACTAATATTTGTGTTCAGCGAAGTCTCCCGAATAAAACAGTACCCCCCATGTACAGGTTTTATGGTGTGTCTTGGAAAGTTACAGGGTTAAATACAGTGCAAGTAAATTAAACTCTCTGGACTTTCTGCCTTAAGTATGTAAAAATATTATATAAATATATATGTAAAATATTAATTCTACATATATATTTATATAATATTTTTACATACTTAAGGCAGAAAGTCCAGAGAATTTAATTTACTTGCACTGTGTATATATATATATATATATATACACGTAAAACTGTATTTTGATATTTATATATATTGATATCAAAATACTCTTGGCAAAACCCCAGCGTGGGAAAGTTCTTTGGAATTTTCCCACGCTGTGTAATTTGACTCATAACTCTCTGATTGGTGGATTAAGTAACCAATCAGAGAGTTATGAGTCAAATTACACAGGTGGGAAAATTCAAAAGAACTTTCCCAGCTGTGTAAAATGACACAGAGCACTCTGATTGGTGGATTTCAAACCAACCAATCAGAGTGCTGTGACAGGTAAATGTAGAGACTTACCTGTCAGTCTCTTCATTTACCTGTCAGAGCACTCTGATTGGATGGCGTAAACCCACCAATCAGAGTGCTCTGAGCCTAATTGCAGGGCGGGGCAAGGCTTTATAAGCCCTCCATGGATGAAGATGGATTTTTTTTTTTTGCGCTAATTTTTTTTTATATAATTGGGTGGGTTTTATGGTTTTTTATTTGGCCTTTTTGGGGTCTGAAAAAAGAAGATTTTAGAAGAAAGAAAACATTGAATGTTAAGTTTTATTTTTAGTCACCTGTGGGGGGACATATATTTAGGGCCCCCACCCGCCGCTCAGGGGTGGGGTCCAGGGGGGAGGACCTAAGTTCCCCTTCTTATTAGTATTTAGGGCCCCCACCCACCGCTCACGGGTGGGGCCCAGAGGGGAGGACATTAGGTCCCCCCCTTATTAGTATTTAGGGCCCTCACCCACCGCTTATGGGTGGGGCCCAGAGCAGAGGACATTAGGTCCCCCCCTTATTAGTATTTAGGGCCCCCCCCAACGCTCAGGGGTGGGGGCCAGTGGGGAGGACATTAGGTCCCCCCCTTATTTTACTGTAGGGCCCCCACCCACCGCTCAGGGGTGGGGGCCAGGGAGGAGGACATTAGGTACCCCCCCCAAATTGCTCACTGTTAACTAGACATGCCCCTACTCGCGGTATAGAGAGTAGGGGCAAAATTTACTAATACTAAGTCATTTTTACTTAGTATTAGTAAATTTGCCTGAAAGACCAATTTAGGTCTTTCAGCCTTTTAGTAGATAGCTCCCTAATACCGTGGGAATTAGGAAGTTATCTACCAAGCGGCTGCATGAGAAGTCCCGAGATGCCAAAGTCCCGAAATTCCGAAATGCCAAAGTTCCGAAGTGCTGAAGTGCCAAAGTTCCGAAGTTGCCGAAGTTCCGAATTGCATAAATCCCGCATTTCGGAATGCCGAACTGAACCGAAAATTTTCCCCATGCACATGCCTAGCAATCATAATTAGAGATGTCGCGAACATAAAATTTTCCGTTCGCAAACGGCAAACGCGAACTTCCGCAAATGTTCGCGAACGGGCAAACCGGGCGAACCGCCATAGACTTCATTAGGCAGGCGAATTTTAAAACCCATAGGGACTCTTTCTGGCCACAATAGTGATGGAAAAGTTGTTTCAAGGGGACTAACACCTGGACTGTGGCATGCCGGAGGGTATCCATGGCAAAACTCCCATGGAAAATTACATAGTTGATGCAGAGTCTGGTTTTAATCCATAAAGGGCATAAATCACCTAACATTCCTAAATTGTTTGGAATAACGTGCTTTATAACATCAGGTATGATGTTGTATCAATCAGGTAGTGTAAGGGTTATGCCCGCTTCACAGTGACAAACCAAACTCCCCGTTTAACACACCGCAAACAACAGCAAACAGTCCATTTGCACAACCGCAAACTCCCCATTTGCACAAAGTTGTGCCCTTGAGAGGTGCCCGTAGCTAAGCTGGAGGAGGATGGTGCGTCAAGGTTCCGAGCGGAATTTTTCGATTAGTGGTACTATGCGTGCAAGCTACTGTGAAAACAGATATGAGTGGCACTGTGCACTGGCAGAAGTTGTCAGAGTAGACGCTGTAGGCCTGACACACACGCTTGCAGACAACTAACTATTCAATCTATTACAGTCAAAATTGTATTTTTTTTACGATATGAGTTGCACTGGTGTGACACTGTGCCCTGGCAGGCCCTGAAATGCACACATGTGAAGGAAACTGACTGCTATTATATTACAGTCAAAAAGTTTAGTTTTTTTTAAATGCAAGCTATTGTGACACCAGATATGAGTGGTGGCACTGGGCAAGTGGGCACAGTATACGCTGTGAGCCTGACACACACGCTGGCAGGCAGGCAACTGCAATTAGATTACACAGAAAAAAAAAAGCAGACTGATGTTCTAGCCCTTAAAAGGGCTTTTTGGGGTGCTGTCCTTACAGCAGAGATCAGATGAGTCCTTCAGGACTGTAGTGGACACTGAATACACTAGCCTAGCTATCGATTTCCCTATTAAATCAGCAGCAGCTACACTGTCCCTTCTCTCACTAAGAATGCAGCTTCCGGGGGCGGGGCCTAGCTGTCATGGAGGAAAGACGCATTTCGTGTGAGCTCCCTCAATATCTCACTTTAAGCAGCTATCAACAAGCGAATTTCACCCCAGAAGGGGATGACCCAGCAACCCAGCACTTGCTCCTACCTGACCGACCCGACATGCTTAATAGCGGTCAGCAACTCGACAGAGTCTTACTTACCTCCGCGTGGCAAGTGTGACCTGGTGCTCACCGGGCGGGCGAGGTGGCCAATCTCCCGATCCTGGGATGCCCAGGAGCAGCTACTTCCCGGCAGGAGCTCCGTTACCCTCACACTTGATTTATAACTAGTGGTGGAGCTGCCGATATAAATACACAGTTGATAACGTGCAAGCTACACCCTAAACATGACAGCCATCTTTCACAACAATGTACTGCTATATACTTATACCCTCAGTGCAACTAGCCATGATATACGCACGTTCAGTCACTTCTGTCTAAAAAAAAAAAAAAAGAATGCAGCTTCCGAATGAATCTAAAATTGATGCTGTCCAGGAGGTGGGAGGGTCTGCGAGGGAGGGTCTGCTGCTGATTGGCTGGAATGTGTCTGCTGACTGTGAGGTACAGGGTCAAAGTTTACTCAATGATGATGAATAGGGGGCGAACCGGACATCGCATATGTTCACCATCTGTGGAGAACGTGAACAAGCTATGTTCGCCAGGAACTATTCGTCAGCGAATCGTTCGGGACATATCTAATCATAATTAATACATCAAATATATATTATATGTAACACTTTCGAATAATAAGCTATAAAAAGCAAAAATATATAGAGGAAACTGCTTATTTGGTTGCACTAATTTGCATACTAACATTATGTAAGTTTACATATTTCCATTCAGTCAACAGAGGGTGCTGCAGAGTTACCACACTAGCAATGCATCATTGGAAAACCAATTGCTACTGTACAAAAATAGAAAATTAACTATGTATTGTATATTGGCATTATGTAGAATTATTTTTACTTTCTGTTGCCATCTTAAGAAAACTGCATTGCAGGTACAGGTGGTCCTCGTTTTGCGACCTACCTGCTTTACAACAGCTCGCACTTAACACTAGCTCTCTCGCGGGGTGGTAAATGTGATCCATCATGGGAATTAGAGGGATTCCCTGCTCTGCTGCGTTCTTCAATGTTCACGGAAATTTCCCAGAGCATAGATTAGAGGGATTCCCTGCTCTGCTGCGTTCTTCAATGTTCGAGGAAATTTCCCAGAGCATAGATTAGAGGGATTCCCTGCTCTGCTGCGTTCGTCTATGTTCAGGGGAAATGTCCCTGAACATTCATGCGCACCAGAGCAGGGAATCACTTAAATCTTTGTTTGGGGAAATTACCCCAAACATAGATTAGAGGGATTCCCTGCTCTGGTGCATTCTTCTATGTTCGGGGAAATTTCCCGAACACAGACAAGTGCACTAGAGCAGGGAAACCCTTAACTCCTCACTTACCAAACAATTCAATCCACGACCGGGTCGTAGGAACGGAACCCAGTCGGTAAGTGAGGAGTGTCTGTAACACCTTCATGGTCCTTGTAAATACCTATAAGCAAGGTATTTGAAAATTTTTATTTTTAAGGGTTTTTTTTCTTTGCCATGACTACTTTATGTGAAAATATTTGCTTAATGCTAACATTTCAGACCTGATGTGAAATATTGCAATATAAAAGATATGGTATACAGTCTAAAGTTTTTATTTCTCTAATTATATATAATAAATATTATGCTAATTATTTTTCATAAAAAAAAATACTCTGTAATGAAGTGGTTAATATTACTAATTATACTAATGAAATTCAGATGAACCAAGTAGTCTCACAGTGAACTAAACTTAATAGGAGGAAGAGTGTGCACAAAAGAATCCACAAAAAAATAATAATAATTTCATGCCCAATTATGATGCTTAAAATTATTAGGACAACCAGCTTGAAACATACTTTACTATTACAGTAATGTGATTTTTTTTCAGAATACATTTTTAATGCATTTGCAAAATCACATTTCCATTCCCATTTAGGGCATCAATAGAAATTTAGATGAATAAACTTTAATCTATGGTTTCACCTCAATGGCAACACTTTTCCTTTACTGACACAACAATGTATCTTAAAATATATCTAATAATACTTAGGTTCCTATTAAATTGTAAGTTGTCTTCTTAGTTGCTGATTTGCTGAGATAAATTGGGGTAAATGCATACTGACTCATAGACAAGAGTTAAGAAAATTAAAGAAAAAAAATCAAATCAAATGTAATGACAAAAAAGAACCTCTTGGCCCATCTGATTTGTTTTTCTAACTACTGAATATCTCATGTTCTGTTTGACCCCTCACTGTATTTGATGTTTAGGAAAGCTATGTGCTTGTTCCAACCGCTATACACTATTTCAGTCAGAGTTCATGCAGTTCTGTAATATCAATGCTCCCCTGCAGAAGGTTAGAATAAGGGAAGAGGGGAGGGGGAGAGGGGATGCCTTACTGGAATAATAAGCACTGTATCTATGTATGATCAAGCTGTCTACAGGTAAAATAACAAAAAGCTAACAAACCCATTCAGAGAAAACAAAAAATTACCCCAAACCAGTTAAATTCTAGAAAGCTATTAAAATGTCTTCAGCCCCCAAACATAACATAACAAATACTAAAAAATACTGTAAATCCCCTTAGATGTAACAATTGTAGATGTGGCATCCTATAGCCTCTTTATTGGTTGTGCAACTACTCTGACTGCAAAGGAAATGCACTAAAAAATGAAAACAAACATTTCTGAAGCAATGACAACAACTCTGGTGTAATAACATCTGCTTTAGAGGTAATCCTTAGCAAATAATCTTTTTCATTATGTAGAATGTCTCCTCAAAGCCATTCCGACAGATTTGTATAATGATGGACAAGCAGATTGTGAGCAGAGCGTATATCACCAAACCAGGCTAAACTAGTTCTCTGATTTCAAGAGAATTTGTGGTGGACCGCCTGGCAGCCCGGAAGGGGACCTCCACCAATTGCGCTTCCTAGCTGTTGCCGAGTACCATAAGTGCCGCACCGGACACCATAAGCACGGTAGTCCCCTTAGCTCTCTCCATCCCTTTCCACCTTGAACCAACACCTGGATCCAGCTCCCAGTGGGAAGACCTCTCCTCCAAGTATAGCTGAGAGTATAGCTTTGTTGAAAATGCCCACAAAGTGATCATAGCAAGTATAACTTTATTTAAAAAAACAGCTTTATTTAAAAAAACAAACAAACCTGTATTACCTTACAAATAAAAGCGGAGGAAACAAAATTGTACCAGTCACCTTCCAAGTTACTGATGTCCAGACATCATCATTGCAGTTACTGCCCTTTTGCAGGATTGGCTATTGGGTTCCTGTAACAGTGATGCAGAAGAACATTAGGATTCCACTGAAAAAGTCAAACCAAAACACATATTAAGATTAAGAGATTCGACCGTGAAAGCCTTGCAATTGAAGAAGGGACCAACTGATGGAAACTGTCAATAGCTTTGAGTTCTCCTACACTGGTGACTTGACCTATTCTTAGTTTAACATTTACTTTTATTTTCATAGACTTAAGGCCAGAACTATTATGCCAAGGCTTAAATTCATATAGTTATGCTCAAGGGAAGTGTAAGCAGTTTTATTGTTTGTTTTATATTTTTGATCCAAGTTATCATTTTGATAATGTCGGAATCAAACCCAAGCCCTTCTGCACTCAACATGGTTTATTGTTTTAGCATAATAAAAATCCTGTTGGCCTTGTAATTTTATTTCTCCCTCGACATTGTCTGTACCCTAAAGCATAATTGTTAATTTTATTTAATGCCCCAATTTTTGCTTTATAAAAATACTAATTTGCATATAAATGATCACTTTAATAAATTAGTCTTGTTACACCTCCCTGGCCATCAAGCAGACAACCAGCAGATGACTATTTTGTCTAGTTTTACTGCTACACAATGTAACTTCAGTTGCAACATTTGCAAAAGTGTTTTTTTTTTTTATTCTATTACCATTAAAACTCATCCTGTAATGTCCATCACTTGTCATTGAATAAAAGAATACAAGTGAATATACCCTTTTTACTAAGTTTGGAATCTTCAACTACTTTATTACCCTAATCATTTGCGCATGCTTTCCGGCATGTGCAATTCACACCATAACAAGAAATAAATGCCATTAAAAGCAAGGGATATCAACAAGTAATAATGTAATCTACAACTTCAAGGAAATGCTCAAAATAGATGATATCATAGACACAGGAAGTATTTTTGTGATTAAGTACAACAAAAAAATAGGATACTTTTTATACATGAGTAGCAATGTAAGTCGTTATAAATATAACATCAAACTCCAATATTTGTGTAAAACCTAATATGCTGCCTTCTGCAAAATGTTCATTATTTAATTAATTTTCCCTTTATATTACATCTGTGGTTTTCAGTTACTGTGGGATTTACATAGAGTACATATGAAAATATTTAGGATGTGCCAAAGGTTCCTCCCTAAATAAGTTACCCACCCTAGTGAAAAATTACAAAGCTAGGGGTGCCTCTGTTGCCCTGTGTCTAGTGACAGTAGGGAAATATCCCAAATCAGCATAGTTTGAGTACCTCAAAATAAGCACATGTGCTATGACAAAGGTGTCAACGTCTCAGAAGCATTCTGGATATACATGCAGCTATGAGTGGGGGGCTGGCCAGGCAGACTGTCATCTGTGTGTTCTTACCAGGCTGACATATACATCTTCTTAGGATGGTCCTTTCCCCTTTCCAAGTGTTAACCCCTTAAGGACACATGACATGTGTGACATGTCATGATTCCCTTTTATTCCAGAACTTTGGTCCTTAAGGGGTTAATGTCCTGTTTGGGCATCACCAATCATGCAAGTGGCATCCCTGGCATGTATCCATAAGCTTGCCCACCCCTGTCCTAATTTAACACCTTTCCAGTGTTTTGCAAGGTATGGGGCTATAGTTGGATATTACATGTATAAGATATATTGGGCTATATCGCTGACCTGACTTTGAAAGAAACAAATGTGTGTCAGCTCATTATTATACTACAAATTCTATCTACTGCAGCTTATTAAGGAAAATATCCCTGTGGGCCAACTGCTAGACTTTCAGATGCTTTGTAATGATCAAGATAAAATAAATATATTTGTTTGAAAATTCGCATTCAGCCAGATGAACTATTACAAATGAGAGATCTATCCTTTTTCAGGTCAAGAGGGAGAGGCCAGCACTATTTTATTTCACTGAAGATTAAAATGCCCACAAATTGTTGCTAGATCCTATATAAACATGGAAAAGGTAATGCTTTTATTCAAATCCTTTATAGTTTATTCTTTAAAGTGCTCAGTCATGCCAACAAGTAAGAGAACCACTGTACCGTTACCTGGTACAGTCGGAACTAGAAGAAACAGAGGTACGTCATGATAAATATTTCAGCTATTTTTCATCTGTGCTTTTGCTTTTTTTTTTGCAGTTTGAATAGATTTTGGTCAGAGTCTGTCATACTATGCATGACAGAGTAATTTTAACAAATTTATTTTTAGAAACTCCATGGAAAAAATATCCTGAAAATTAATAAATATTGCTGAGATTCAAAAAACTAAGGGGCATAATCTACATTTCCCGGCGCATTTCCTTATTTAAAAAAATGTATTCATTAAAACATTGAAGCCTTATTTATGTTATTTTCCATCAGCAGTTTTACATGAAAATGAAGCTGTAGCAGTAGCTGTCAGAAGCTTTATAGGATTAGTGAGGGGATTTGTGTTTTGACTTTGTATGAATCCAGAAAGAAAAAATATATTTTAAGCCTTACAGTTTTGTCAAGTAGGTTTTTTCCTAAGGGCTTAAAACATTACTTTTTTTAACTGCTCTATGTTGTCAGCCCTACCACTGTACAACAGCATATGCATACTTATTTTAAAAACAGAATCATTGTATAATTTAAATTTATACCGTTGAACTTCTGTTTATCATATCATTTAGAAGAATGCAGACCATGAATAATCAACTGGAAATAGTTTTTTTCTTCAACTTGAATAGATCATTTACATTACATTGAGGTGCATGTTTGGAGCGGGGCTGCAGTGTTCAAGGCAGATGTGAGGATAGTGTTATATGTGGAGATGGCCAGTGAGGGACAGGAGAGGTAAGAGATGGATAGCAGTTGTGAATCAATATCAGCTGACAGATGCTGAAGGTCAAGAGAATTAAGGTTCCTCCTGAGTTGAGGGGGGTTAGGCTGAGGTTGTTGGGTGAGCGGGTACTCAAGAGCAAACGATAAGACGTGGTGATAAGAGAGAAGTAATGGAATGTTGCAGATATTATTATATTGTACATGCATAAGAGATAATGAGGTTGAAGGTATTGCCAGCTACATGGGTGAGAGAATTAGCCCACTGTGGTAGCCCGAGGGAGGATGTAATTGAAAGTAGTTTATAGGCTGCTGAGGTCAAAGCTGGGTTAATGGGAATATTAAAGTCCCCAAGAATTAGGGATGGAATATTAGAAAAGAGGAAGTAGGGAAGCAAGGCTGCAAAGTGGTCAAGGAAGAGGAGAGGGGAATCATGGGAATGATAAATAATTGCAATGTTAGCAGAGAAGGGTTTGAAAAGGCAAATCAAATTAATTTTAAATGATGCGAAAGAGGGTAGCAGTACATTCAAATGTTAAGCTCAGTCACTGTAAAAGGCCATACAAATTCATACAAATTCCTGTAGTATAAAATATTCATTACTTCTGAGACTTGTGTGTTAGGAGGGCAAGCCTTTACACCTTTCTACTTTAACCATCGCGAGCACTTCCTGTAGGAATTGTCAAATTGTGACAGTAGAAGCTCTGCATTTTGCCCATAAGACAAAGTAGAATGTATTCTTTTCATTGAGGTGTAATTGTCACTTCTTAGAATTTCTAATGTTTAAGAATCCCCTGTAAAGGTAGAGATCCACACCTTTGTATTTACCTGTAACCTGGAACTGAGTGCCTCCTTCTTGACTCAGTTTCAATTATTGATTGAAGCTCTGCCCTTACTACATGTCAGTAAGTATAAATAGAGCCTTGGGAGAGGATGAGAAACAGAAGTCATGTTTTCATATCTCCATCTTCTGTGCAAAGTGTGCCTGTGCCCTGACTTTGCCAGAATGGAACTGTGCAGTAATGTAATTTGCTGAATCTTTAATGTACATTTAAAAAGAAAATGGATCCTTAAATATTATACTCAGTTGTTTAATTTCCACAGAAGTGTCAGTACTCCTTTAATGGAAAAATGAAAAAATGAAAACACAAATGTCAAAGTTTTATTGTAAAAATATTTTTATTATATTAAATTCTTACAATGCATGCAAAAGACGTATCAGTCTGTTGCTTCGTCTAAAGAAAAACAAAATATATCCAGATATTAAACAAATTAACTTATACAATCTTAAATGGTTTCATAAATATATTGTTACATTGATGGTTTCTTGAGGACAAATATGTATTTTTATATTTTTATTTTATTTTAACAAATATGTTACTTTACTGAAGAAAAGTCAGCAAATAATTCACATTAAAGGGTTATTAACTAAAGTGATATTAAAATTTTAAGACAAAATAACCGAATGAAGAAATTCTCTTAGTCAGCTATGCTTCCAGTTCAGCTACTCTGGCCTTAAATTTAAAATCCAATTTGAATTCTCACATTAATGAATAACCCTGTATGACAAAAAAAGTTAAACTGGCAAATATTACAGCTGCAATATTGAAACACAAGAATTCGCATTGTATTTCATAGTAGATTACTTGCAATATCAAGGTGTAAATAGGTTTCCCCGTAGCGCTAATTTATATTAACCCTATATGACAGGGGTAGGCAAGCTTCAGCACTTCAGATGTTGTGGACTACATCCCCCATAATGCTCTTACACCCATAATGCTGGCAAAGCATCATGGGAGGTGTAGTCCAAAACATCTGCAGTGCCGAAGGTTGCCTATGCCTGCTAATTGATTATCATGCACATAATCATTACTATTTAAAACTTTTTCCAGCAGTGAACATTTACTTAGTGGCCTGAAAGCTGTACTTTGAAAAATTACTCTTTCATTTTTGTGTCAGTCTTTGAGCTTCATTAATAATAAGATAATAGCGCTCTTAAGATTAAAAGAAGAAATTGACAAATTTGCATATTGTAATTTTTATATCTGAATTTGATAAATGTAACCTGTATATTTCTGAACAGTGTTTTATCCTAATCCTTTTAGATCTTCCAGTTTTATTTGACGCTGTTGACCCCTGTATTTTACAGGAGTGTTTACAAGATCGATGTGGTCTGGATGACATAGTTTTTAGCTCATTTAAATTCATCACTGGAAAATCACAGATATTGTCATCCGAAATATGCTTTTCTGAAATCAACTGACGTGTGGAGTACCACAAGGATCTATTTTATTTTGTGTTATTTTCATTATACATAAGGGACGTCATCAGATGGAATGGCCTAGGCCCGAGGATGTTACTTTTGTGCAAATAATGAAAAAAAAATGTTTATTTGTAACAGAAATGGATATGTTAGTTTTCTGGATTATTTGCTAGATAATTTAAAAGTTGGCATTGCAGCATAGTTACACAGAACTTGCAATTTACTAATTTAATAGCCACAACAAAATTATGCTAATTAAATGTTTCTGACTGGAGTTCTTCATATGAGACCCTAGAAACCACAATTCAGAGGCGGTTAACATTAGCTAAACATGCATTAGGAGATACTCATTCCTCTGGACCAAAAATGGATAACTTCTACATGTTGTTAATAGTTGTTAATAGTGTGGGTGGGGAATATTGTAAAAATACTTTTAACATATAAAATATAAATATAAAAATATACATATAAAAATATACATATATAAAAAAATATACTGCTGAAGTCTTCTTTAACCCCTTAAGGACCAAACTTCTGGAATAAAAGGGAATCATGACGTGTCACACACGTCGTGTGTCCTTAAGGGGTTAAAGATCTCGTTCCTTCAATATTCTCTATTAGACCTTCAAAAAGTCTTACAAAATACCACAGCCCAACCCAAAACTAAAATAAACATGTTTCCAAGCTTAAAAAAGCTTAAAAAATTTAAAGAAATATTGAAAAAACTTTTTGTAAAAAAATTAAATAAAAAAATATTTTTTACCATTAAAGCTAAAGACTTCTAGCCCAACATCCAAGATAGGAGCGGGATTTATATATGCTTCTCCCACATTGTACATTCAGTCACAGTAATTGTTTTGAAACATCTGATCACAGTACTCAAATTGGCAGATCTTGGTTGGGAACATCCTAGCCACTTGAGGAGATTGGGCATCCCACGAGGCCTTCGGCATATATTAAGATTAATTCAGACTAGAATTGTGAAAGCTCAAGCCGCAAAAGAGGCTCTACTGAGATATATAAATGGGGTACGTAGATAGTAGTCCTTAAAGTACAAACCAAAGGGGAGTGCATTGTTGGGAAATGTTCTTTATGTTAAAGGGTAATACAAAATTACTATAATCAATAGGTTTAAATAGATTAGGTCATGGAGGTCTGCAAAACTTATTTTCAAGCATCAAGTAACAACATCTTTGAAACATACTCAATCATATTATATACGGCAGGTGCACAACATGTTATAAGTAAATGACTTAGAACTGAATGTTATGTCAAAAAGCTAAAAATCCCACGTACAAAAGGGGATTTGAAAATGTAATTAAAAATGAAATCAAAAAGCATCTTGTAACTGCTTCAGACCTTCAAGAAATAAACTATTGGGAATATATTAAGAGAAATTACTGAGCTTAAACATTAACGCAATGGGGTTTTCATGCATCTTTCATTTTGTATTCCTCTTGATTGCCTTCTTTTTTTATACACCCAGTAGTATTAAATCTATTTTTTAAAAGCTGAAAAATACAACTTTAAAGGGGAAAAAAAAATGAAAAAATATGTTTGCCTTTTCTATAATGTCTCTGTTCAATATTCACATATGAAAATGTTTTTTCTTTCTTTTTTTGTTTATTTTGAATATTTAGTAATTTATTTTTAGCATCAAGGAAGATGTTTAAAAGGTTTCTATCATATGAATTAATTAACTTTTTTAAAAATGTATTTTGTAAAAATGTACAGCACAGGTAATTTAAAATAATATAACCTACTGAATTATTCTTTATTAACAATAAATAACCACGTTATTCTCATAACATGGTGTAGTCTATGTTACCAGATGAGTGAAACGCAAAACCCCAAATACCTGTAATATAGAAAATGTTTCAACATTGTTCTTCAATAAGCATCTTATAGGTATCTGAGTGGCTCTTTTGACTCACATTGTACAATCTTCAATCTTCAAATGCATGACACGCAGATACATACACTACTTGTGTTTTATACATCCACTTGTAGCCTTGTTGTCATTCTTAAGACCTTCACAGAGTTCATATGTTAACCTGAAGCAAGTTCAGACTTTTTGCCAACAGACAATCAATCATAATGCATCTACAATCAACCGACTAATGCTTCAATCAAGAGTGGATTGAAAAAGGTTGGAAGTTTCGTGCCAAGAAATAGAAGATGGTTTAGTGCCCCTAATGTCAGGAATTTATTGTGTAAAACATGGTTTGACAAACAGTGCCACCGGTATATGCCACAATAATACACATGGCATGCTGCACCACCATCTTTGCACCTCCAATTGAGTCACCTACATGATTTACATTTGTAATGATGCTGAATATCATACATGTGGATTAACATTCAACTGCATCATAGACCCACTAATTATTCTGTAAAGAACGAAGAGATGAATTAAAAATGTAAATTGTTCTTTTTTACATAATAGTATTTTTATCCCTGAACAACCGATTGTGCATGAAATTATTATTTTGTTCTAAATTTATATTCTAGTTATGAAACCTATTTTACAGTAAAAGCTACTGTTTTTTTCTTTTGAAATTAAAATGTAATGAAAGGGTGAACTTTGATACATGTTCTCAGAGAACTCTTACACAGGCAAACATCATTGTATTCTTTTAATGCACAACTTGGATATCTCCCATCAAGCATATTAAGCAAGATGTTCACTTGTCTAATGCTTTAATATGCATGAATGTGCCTGGAGTATATCTAATGAAACAGTAAACCTATAAAAGTTCAGACATACATGCAGTTGTTATGGGACTTGCTTATCAGACCATCTAGTGCTGTAAAAAGCCCTGCAGTTTAAAGAAAGCAATTAAAAGCAGCTGTAGAAAGAGATGGAGCAAAACTGACTTTTTGTAAAATCTAATTATCACTCAATATTTATTGTTTAGAGCTGCCATTATATAGCAACAGATATGAACACAATAACCAGAAAAAGAAAGGAAGGAAGGAAGAAAGTGTCAGGGTACCTGTTCTTTCTTTTTAATACATATATTTATTTATTTTTGCGAAAATTTTCATATTTCGTACAATTTTACAAAAAGCATTCTTTATACATACATAAATACAATATAATAAACAAATTTATACAGTAAATATACTGGGTCATTTATGGGAATTACAATTTGAGTTTAAGATGCAAGAATAATGTAGGGGTTCAGACAACAGAAGATAAAAAGTATTAACCTTGCATCAGTGTTATTGCATATAAAATCTTATAACAATCCAACTTGACCCAGTTCAATCAAACTCCATACATACCAATCAAATCAAGGCGGCGGGTTAACTAGGGCATTGCGGCTACCAGTCACTAAGTCCATTAATTTTTAGCCAAGGGGCCCATACCTCTTTACATTTGTCAATGGACAGGATGACATCCTACTACCCTTCTATTCTGGAAGAGGAGATACTGTACAAAATTTCAGTTATAGTTAAAAAAAATTACATATTAACTTTATTGGTACCTTAATGGGAATATTAACACAAATAAAAATATAGAGCATTCCCATAATGGGAAATATGGAGTATGGTCCTCATATCAGTATTGTTGCATGTTCAGTCTTATAACCACCCAACTTGAGCCAATTCGATCGGGCTCCATACAAACCTATCACAGAACAGGCGACAGGTTGACTGGGGTGTTCCAGCTAACAGTCGTGGAGACCGTTAAATTTAAGCCAGGGGGCCCATACCTCATTATATTTATCAAAGTACTGTCTGAGTGAAAGTCTACTTCCAATCTATGTGACACAAAAAAACAGAAGAAGGGCTGCGCCAAGAGGTAGGTATTTATAATAAAAGTAATAATAGTATATACAATAGTCCTAAGACAATATAATTAGTATTGTCTCACTGACTCAGTGGGACTAAAGTTCTAATAAAGTCACCAAAAAGATGAAATAAAAGCCAAAAACAAAGTCTCACACAGAGGTAAATGTCTTTATGGAGTGCTGGATTTTGGGTGTAATGTCCTTCATTGTTTAAGTTGTTCAGACTCCTTGCTTGTATGTAAAACAAGAACGGAAAAAGCCAATGCTGCAACATGTACTGACAAGTGAAGATAAAATAAATGGACAAGTAAGGTCAACTCACATTTAAAAGAGTTAGATCCAGCCTGGGTGTGAAGAGCGTACAGCGGTATAATCCACGCTAAAAGGATGTGTGATAGGAGACCTCCAGAGGGTTGATGTCCAACATTTAGGAGAGGAAAAAATAAAAGACAACTAATAGGGCTCTCAGTAAAATAAAAATGCAATAAACATAAGTAAAATTGTACTCACAAGTAGAGTGCAGGCAAACTGCACTATGGGATCAGCGTGGGTGGTATGATCCCCACCTCAGAATATACTTGGAGTCACCTGAAGATAAAAGCAGGTAAAAGTAGGCCAGGCAAAAAATTGCAAATATCAAAATGTGTAATTCACAAGATGATTGGCACAACCTTGTAACCAAAAAACCTTTTATTAAGAAAATTACACAATTAAAATAGCCATAACGCTTTTCGACACTAGGGGATAATGGGATAAAATTTCAAACCTGGCTAATCTGAGTTTATATAGGGATCTAATTGCTTAAAATTGGCGCCAAAAAATAAATCCATACAGGATTTAAAAGTAAACCAGAGGGTGGCGTTGCAAACCTCTTCGTTATTGTTAAACTCAAAAAATTATCTGGCCTGGGCACGCATATCTGCAATGTTAGTTTAAGATCTGAGGAGGGTCTCATTCAGTCTCCAATTGTTCCTAGTTTTATATTCAGAGTTTTTTTTTTTATTTCTAATAGAACTGCTGCATGGTCTGACCATGTTATAGGTCCAATTCCCACACTGATAATCTGTTCTAAAACATCAGCCCTACTCAAAAAATAATCGATTTGTGTATATTATTATTATTATGATATTTATAGAGCGCTGTCAAATTCTGCAGCGCTTTACAATGGGTGGACGAACAGACATGTAGTTGTAACCAGACAAGTTGGACACAGAGGAACAGAGGGGTTGAGGGCCCTGCTCAATGAGCTTACATGCTAGAGGGAGTGGGGTAAAGTGACACAAAAGGTAAGGATAGTATTAGACTAGTGACAGTTGCAGAAGAGGAATCAGTTGGGAGCTATTAACAGTTTAATTGATACGCTTTTATGAAGAAGTGGGTTTTTTGAAGGAGTGGAGACTGGGTGAGCATCTAACGGAGGAGGGAAGCGAGTTCCACAGGAACAGTGCAGCCCTCGAGAAATCTTGAAGGCGAGCATCAGAGGTTCGGAGTATGGACAGAAGATAGACGTAAGTCTTCAGCAGATCGTAAGGGCCTAGACGGGACATACTTGTATATAAGGGAGGATAGATAGGTGGGAGCAGCATTATGTAGAGATTTGAAAGCAAGAACCAGAATTTTAAATTGAGCTCTATATTTTATAGGAAGCCAATGTAGGGACTGACAGAAGGGTGAGGCATGGGAGGTGCGGGCGGACAGGAAGATGAGCCTCGACGCCGCATTCATTATGGACTGTAACGGCGCAAGTTGTGAGCACGTAAGACCACTGAGAAGCGGATTACAGTAGTCAAGGCAAGAAAGGACAGTGGAATGGACCAACACCTTAGTCGCATCTGGCGTTAAGTAGGGGCGGATGCGCACAATATTTTTGAGATGGAAATGACAGGATTTGGCGATAGATTGAATATGAGGCTTGAAGGAGAGGTCGGAGTCAAAGAGAACACCTAGGCAGCGATCCTGCGTGGTGGAGCTAATGGTAGCACCGTTGACTTGGAGGGAGACAGACACAGGAGTAACAACACTTGAGGGAGGAAAGACCAGAATTTCAGTTTAGGTCAAGTTTAGTTAAGGAAGTGGGCAACCATCCAGTTAGAAACAGCAGAGAGGCAGTCAGAGACACTAGTCAAGAGGGACGGGGAGAGATCAGGAGAGGACAGGTAGATTTGCGTGTCTTCTGCATAGAAATTATATTGGAAGCCAAAGGAGCTAATGAGTTTACCAAAGGAGGCAGTATAGATGGAGAACAGTAGGGGACCAAGGACTGAACCTTGGGGGACACCAACAGAGAGGAGTTGGGGAGAAGAAGCAGATCCGTAGAAACTGATCACACTGAAAGAGCGCTGGGAGAGGTAGAAGGAGCACCAGGAGAGAGCAATATCTTGTAGAAAGATATTGCGGAGGATGAGAAGAAGCTGTTGATGATCAACAGTGTCAAAAGCCGCAGACAGGTCAAGAGAATTAGGATAGAGTAGTGACACAAGATTTTGCAGCGATTAGATCATTGGATACTTTGGTCAGTGCCGTTTCCACAGAGTGCTTAGCGCGGAAACCAGACTGAAGCGGGTCTACATGACTGGTGTACGTTTGAAAAGACGGAATAGTCACGATCATCTGGATGTTGTATTCTCCAGCAGTCATATAACCGGTTTTTGGTCAAAAAGTTCTGCATCATTGATGCTCCGGCCTTCTGTGTTGCATCATTTAACATATATCTATTACTACCTTATACCTACCTTAGTTCTTAGTTGCCAGGCTGTGTCACAGCCTGGGGATCTTTTACATGTGAGAGGGACTATCCTCTAGGTCCTCCCTCTCTCCTCAGCGGTTCCGACGCCAACCGCTGTAGCTCTGTCCCTTTTTATGATGCGGCACATGCCAGGAGCGACAGGGTCGGTGAGAATTGAAATAAGGGCTCTTACTGAAGACTAGGGCCGGCAGAGGGGCTCGTTCTTGAGACCTGGCACAATGTGTCAATATGAAAATTGTATCGCTAGCTTAGGAATTGGGTGAACCCAGTTAATATAGAGTTGTGAGCACAGTACAGAGACATTTTAAATTTTAATTCCCCATATGAAATTTATATTTTGCACCAGATAAGTGAAGTCAGCAGGCTACCTTCCAGTTGCATACATATATATAGCACCATTATTATTTGTACTTTTCTTTTCCATTTTGAGATCGCAGTTGCATCCAGAAATCAGCCAATACAGCAGCATATATGCATTATTATTGTCACCTTCTCTATTTTATTTTGTTTCGCTTTAAATATATATGCATGGGATGTGAGTCTAGCAATTCAGTTACTCTGAGTTTGCTACTAGCTAATTAAATATCTGATCTGATGCATTTAACTTTGTTTCACTGCAAATTACTAATAATGATTGACAAAGAAAAAGAAGAAATATTGTCCTATGTCAATCAAGTGAATTGAAGACAGAGTTGCTAGAACATCATATTTTGTGGCATTCTTTTGATTTCGATATTCTGTCAGACAAGGGTTAAGGTACTGCCTTGAGTATTATATATGTACAGTTATGTAAAGTCCAAATGTGAATCAATCAATTAATCATGGCGTCTTTTGATATCTCAGTAATGATTAATTCATAGCAGGAAGTCATGAGCTTCAAATCATAAACATCCCACACAAAAAACATGCAATGTTCCAACCAAACTAAAAGTGGATAGTATTTACTAGACTTAGGTTCTGCTGAACTTTTGATATCATCTGACAATATTGGAACGAAAAACAAACCTGAACCGAATTCCACCTGTATCATGGATCCATCTTGCCATCTTTTTATAGATAAATTGGTACCCTTGTGGGATCGCCATATTAAGAACAAAATTACAAAAATAAACGTTCCTTTTTGTGAGGCAGCTTTCCCATGCAATGCTATCTGAGTTAGAGCACTATGATAGGTTGGCTGTACCAGCTGTCATGGAACCTGTTACTCAGACCTCATTCTCCTCCAGCAATTTTGGCACTTCGTACGCCAGCCCTGATAGCCCCGCCCCCTTTTATGACGCGGCGCTATGACGTCACGTCACATCAATGACGTCACGACCCGCTGAAAATCTCAAAGTAGGACATTTTGGGGGCATGGTCATCAATTAAAGAAGCAGGGTATAAAAGGTACTCACTTACAGTGAGTCCTTGACCTGTCGTGGTTTCAGCTTGTCTGTTCCCTCAATGCGTTTTATTGATTGTTCCTTCGGTCATTGACTTGGCTTGTATCCTGACTTTGCTTACCTCTCCTATCCTTGATCTCGGCTTGGCTTTCGCTTACCTGTCTTCTCGTTCCCCCGACCTCGGCTCGCCCCTGACCATTCTCTGTTTACTTGACATTAGTCCGGCCACTCTAAGGTCCGGTACACCTCTTTATAGGTTTTAGTACTCTGCGTGTTGGATCCCTGTCTTGATCCTGACATTACGACAGGGCCAATGGATCCTGCAGGTACTAGTCCCCAGGTCCCCTCTCAGGACTTTAGATTTGAAGCCATGGATCATAGAATGGACCAAATGGCTATGGCCTTAGAGTCTCGGCCGAATCTGCAGTCTGAGGAGGTTCGTACTCCCTTTATTGCGCCTGTAAACACAGGACTAGAGGTAGTTACGGTAGGGGCCTCCTCCTGAGTTACTTCACCACTACGCTATGGAGGTTCACCAGATACTTGTCAAGGTTTTCTGAACCAGATTAGTATTCACTTTGAACTACAACCCCGGGCCTATCCTACTGATAGAGCCAAGGTCGGATTTATCATCACCTTACTGATAGACAAGGCACTTAGATGGGCTAATCCGTTATGGGAAAATGATAACCCGCTAGTGTATAATTATAACGCTTTTGTGGAAGCATTTAGGAGAACATTCGATCCTCCAGGAAGAAAAGCCAACGCCGCTAAGGCATTATTACGTCTCAGGCAAGGAAATAGTACTCTGGTAAATTATGCTTTAGAATTCAGATCTCTGGCTTCAGAGGTAAAATGGAATGAACACGCCTTCATAGATGTTTTTCTAAATGGTTTATCCAAGGAAATTCTAGATGAGGTAGCCACTAGAGAACTTCCTGAAAATGTGGAAGATCTAATCTCGTTTAGTTCACGCATAGACGAACGTATGAGACAAAGACAAAACACTAGAGATAGAATCCGTAGACCGTCTATCAGATTGGCTCCCTTATTTCAGAATCCCGATTCTATGGCTCTAGCACTACCTGAGCCAATGCAATTAGGGACTACTCGTCTAACTGAGCAGGAGAGACAATACAGGAGAAGGGAGGGTCTTTGTTTATATTGTAGACAAAAGGGTCACCTACGCCTTACCTGCCCCACTAGGCCAGGAAACGCTCGCACCTAAGTACCTCCAGAGGACAGGCCTTGGGTGATGCTATCTTGTCCTCTATAAATAAACAAAAAGACCATAGGCTTCTAATTCCTATCTCTTTGATCTGGGAGAAGAGTTCTGTTAATACCTTTGCCTTAATAGATTCTGGAGCAGCAGAAAGCTTTATGGATCTAACTTTTGCTAAAAAACAACTCCTTCCTTCTCAACCAAGAGAGACACCCTTGGCCGTTGAGGCCATAGATGGTAGACCATTATCTGAGCCCATTATTTCTCATGAGACCATACCAATCAAAGCTACTATTGGCGTGTTACACAAGGAAATTATTTCTCTATTGTTCATTTATTCTCCTTCATTTCCTGTAGTTCTGGGGTATCCATGGTTAAGAAAACATAATCCTATCATAGACTGGGAATTAGGAGAAATAGTGTCATGGGGTTTGGGCTGTACTGGCAGATGCTTGCAACGGATCACACCAGCTCCTTTAGCAGACATACCTACCAACTGTTCCCAGGTTTCTGATTTACCGATACCTCCACAATACCAAGATCTTAAGACAGTCTTTGATAAAGGGAGAGCCGACACCTTACCTCCTCATAGGTCGTTTGACTGTACCATTAAGCTTCTGCCTGGCACAATGCCTCCCAGGGGTACTTTGTACCCATTATCTACTAAGGAAAATCTGGTACTAGAAGCATATATAAAGGAAAATTTGGATAAGGGCTTTATCAGAAGGTCTACGTCCCCAGCAGGGGCTGGATTTTTCTTTGTCACTAAGAAGGATGGCACTCTGAGTCCATGCATAGATTACCGGGGTTTGAATAAAATAACCATTAAAAATGTGTATCCTATCCCTCTGATCACCGAGTTGTTCGATAGACTCAAGGGTTCCAAATTTTTTACCAAGTTGGACTTACGAGGATCTTATAACTTGGTTAGAATCCGACAGGGTGATGAGTGGAAAAACGCATTCAATACCCATTACGGTCACTATGAATATACAGTAATGCCATTCGGACTATGTAATGTCTTTCAGGAACTAATCAATGAGGTGTTGAGAGAATTTCAAGAGGAATGCGTAATAGTATACCTGGACGATATACTAATACATTCCAGAAACAAGGAAATTCACCACAGACAAGTAAGAAGGGTGTTGCGTAGGCTTTTACAACACGGTTTGTACTGCAAATTGGAGAAATGTAGTTTTGATCAAACCCAGATAGATTTCCTGGGTTATGTCATTTCTGATGAAGGTTTCAAGATGGACCCTATTAAACTTCAGTCTATCTTAGACTGGCCTTTACCCGCTGGACTCAAGGCCATACAGAGGTTTGTCGGATTCTCCAATTATTATAGGCGCTTCATTAACGGATTCTCATCTATAATAGCACCCATTACTAACATGACTAAGAAGGGTGCTAATACCAAGGTTTGGACTAAGGAGGCTTTGGCTGCCTTCGAGACTCTCAAGGAGACTTTTGCCTCTACCCCAATTTTGGTTCACCATGACACTTCTTTACCTTTCCTACTGGAAGTTGATGCTTCTGAGACTGGTATAGGGGCTGTTCTTTCTCAAAGACAGGGGTTGGATAAACCGCTACATCCATGTGGTTTCTTCTCTAAAAAATTGAATGACACAGAGAGTAGGTATGACATTGGAGACAGAGAACTGTTGGCTGTGATATTGGCTTTAAAGGAATGGCGGCATCTGTTAGAAGGGACTTTACAACCAGTTACTATTTTGACTGACCATAAGAGTTTATCTTTCATTGGAGAGGTTAAAAGATTGTCCGCTAGGCAAGCTCGCTGGTCCCTGTTCCTTGCCCATTTTAATTACATACTTACCTACAGACTGGGCTCCAAGAATACTAAGGCAGATGCTCTCTTACGCCAATATGAACCTGCCACTTTCGCGGAGGTCCCTATGTCGTCTATAGTCCCCAAACAGTATATTGTAGCCAATACTAGTCTTAAAGTACACTCCCCTCTACTGCTTGATATTGAAAAGGTTCAAAGCAGGGCGCCTGTACTTACTCCCGAAGGAAAGTATTTTGTACCTCCCAACCTTCAGGATGAGATACTCTCATGCTTCCACGACAGTAAAATTGCGGGACATCCTGGCGTTCATAAGACTCACTCTCTGATTTCCCAAAATTTTGGGTGGCCTACCTTACGTAAGGATGTTAAAAAATATGTCATGGCATGTGTCGTTTGTGCTAATAATAAACAGCCTCACACCCTTCCATGTGGTTTACTTCAACCTTTAGTAATTCCTAAGACACCATGGTCCAGTCTAGCTATGGATTTTATTGTTGATTTACCGGTTTCTAACAACAAAACAGTGATTCTCACGGTGGTTGACAGATTTACTAAAATGTCTCATTTTATCCCCTTACCTAAGATACCTTCTGCACCAGAATTGGCTGAGATTTTTGTGAGGGGAGTCTTTCGCTTGCATGGAATTCCTATGGATATTGTCTCGGATAGAGGTACCCAGTTTGTCTGTCATTTCTGGAGATCCTTCTGTTCCAAGTTGGGTATCAAATTACATTTCTCCTCGGCCTACCATCCCCAGTCTAATGGGGCTGCTGAACATACCAACCAAAATATCAAACAATATCTGCGCTGTTTTGTATCTGAACATCAAGATAATTGGGTCGATTTGATTCCTTGGGCGGAGTTTGCGCACAACAATTTGGTTTGCGAGTCTACTCATAATAGCCCCTTCTTCATGAATTATGGCTTTCATCCTACCATTCTGCCATCGGTGTCCTCCTCTCAGGGTATACCAATGGTTGATGATCATGTCGCCAGTCTGAGGAAGTTGTGGGATCAGATTCACCAGGTTCTTGTTCACACTTCGACTTTATTTAAACAGCATGCGGATAAACGCAGAAGGCCTGCTCTTATTTTTCACCTGGGGGATAAGGTGTGGCTAAGTACCAGACACATTTGTTTGAAGGTTCCTTCTATGAAATTCGCACCTCGTTACATTGGACCTTACAAAGTCTTGCGGAAAATCAACCCAGTTGCTTATCAGCTTGTGCTTCCCCCTGGTCTGCACATTCCTGATTCTTTTCATGTTTCGCTCCTGAAACCTCTTGTTTGTAACAGGTACACCTCAGCTTCGGCTCCTCCCTCATCTGTTCAGGTTGAGGGTCAGGAGGAATATGAGGTTAGGTTCATTCTTGATTCCCGCATCTCTTGTGGGAAATTACAGTATCTTGTTGACTGGAAGGGATACGGTCCTGAGGAAAGATCCTGGGTGTTTCATGCGAATGTTCACGCTCCTCGCCTTTCCCTCTCGTCCTGGCTCTTTTCGCCCTAGCGGCGTTCCTAAGAGGGGGGGTACTGTCATGGTACCTGTTACTCAGACCTCATTCTCCTCCAGCAATTTCGGCACTTCGGATGCCGGCCTCGATAGCCCTGCCCCCTTTTATGACGTGGCGCTATGCCGCCGACGTCGTGACGTCAATGACGTCACGACCCACCAAAAATCTCAAAGTAGGATGTTTTGGGGGCATGGTCATCAATTAAAGAAGCAGGGTATAAAAGGTACTCACTTACAGTGAGTCATTGCCCTGTCGTGGTTTCAGCTTGTCTGTTCCCTCAGTGCATTTTATTGATTGTTCCTTCGGTCATTGACTTGGCTTGTATCCTGACTTTGCTTACCTCTCCTATCCTTGATCTCGGCTTGGCTTTCGCTTACCTGTCTTCTCGTTCCCCCGACCTCGGCTCGCCCCTGACCATTCTCTGTTTACTTGACCTTAGTCCGGCCACTCATAGGTCCGGTACACGTCTTTATAGGTTTTAGTACTCTGCATGTTGGATCCCTGTCTTGATCCTGACACCAGCTTTATAAGGTTTTTCTCACCCTGCAAGCTCAGTCTGCACAGAGCCCTTGTTGGGTAAAGATTAATAATTTTTTTTTCTGGATTTTTTTTTCTGCATTTTTTATTTTTGGAATAGGGTTCTTTTTTATTTTAATACTTGCAACACGACTTTATGGATTTTTGTTGTCCTTATTTGGGGGATGAGGAAAAAAAGATTGAAGAAGATATCTAATGGTAAGTATTGATTTTTTATTTTACAGGTATGTAGTTTATTGGCTCCCCTCTCTATTATTAGGGTGAGAGTTAGATAGCTCCCATCATAAACTAAAATGGGCACATGAAGAACAAATAGCACAGATGAAATCTCATCCAACATTCAATTTGTCCCTTGTTTCAAACGTTCCAATTTCTATTTGTTCATATGTCTTTTGGATGAATTAACGAATTGCCAAAAATTCGGACAAAAATGTCTTCACCCGCAAATGAAAACCCAAGTCTAGTCAAGTCTTACATTAATATTCAATTTATGCAGCTGGGTAACCACTCCTCCTTTTAGATCAATAACATGGTTCTAATAGAGAAGCATTGCACGTCTATTTGCATTAATCATCACTCTCTGCCAATCGGATGCTTCTCATAGTAAAACACTAAGCCAATACAATGAGAAGTGTTCATATCATTCGGCGTCATCATGATGATGCTGAATGTGAAGACCTTCAATTTGGGAAAGTCTTCATGAGGAATGCCTCTAGTCACTGTCCGATTGACATTCAATAGATGGAGTCTGTATTGAAATGTAAGCATTGTCTGAAATAGCAGGGTTTGCATTGCCTAACTGCATGTACAGGTCTATCTTGCTGGTTAACAGTCACTTTTTGTTTCCTTCAGTGAAAGACTCTCATATTGTAAAACTGTTAATAGAGGGGATCCAGAGGTGCCAATGGGGCAAATGCCCCCCTCCCCCCCTGAGAAAATAGACCGTCAAATCATTTCAATTGTAAGGGGCCCCGCGAGCTCAAAGATCTGAGCAGAGATGCGCAGCAAGAAGGGGGACAAGAGGCACTCAGCCTTCTCCTCTGTGTCTGGCAGAGTTTACCACAGCAACGCTCGATTCCACGTGGTTCCCGGGGCTTGTGAGAAGAGCCTTCACCCAGTAGAGCCACAGAGGTGTGAAGGGTGTGAGAGCACCACCAGACCACCAGGAAATACAGTACCATCGGACCACCAGGAAATACAGCACCACCGAACCACCAGAGAATATGCTGCTCCCCTCCTACCTGGATGCAAATAAGAAAGAGGGGGGACCCTTAAAAATATTTAAATAAAAATAATTATATTATTAAAAAGCTGCTCCCCTCTCTAGACCCCTATACTAGACCTGCAAAGTCTCTCTCACACTACACATACTGCAACCCTCACAATCACACACACTGCACCCTTCATGTACACACTACACCCCTCACAATTACACACACACACAAACTGCACCTCTCACAATCATACACACACTGCACTCCTCACACACACTGCACCACTCTCACACACACATACACTGCACCCCTCACACATACATTACACCTCTCAAACACATCCACTGCATCCCTCAAACATACACACTGCACCCCTCACTACACTACAGCTCCTAACCCCTCACTAGTGCTACTATCCCAGAAGACCCCACGTAAGTTACTGTTCTTAGAAAGTTTGACTATTAACTCTGGAAGGGCACCATGGCACTTCTTGCACCATAAACACTACAGAGGGCTGTAGTGGTTATTGTGTGAGTGTTGTTCTTTTAAAAAATCTACCAGTGCCCCTCCTGAGATTAGGTTCTGGATCCACCCCTGAGGGGGCCTAGGGGACCTTAACTATTTAATCTGCGATAATTCCTTGAATAATGTCAAAGGACCACATCACACCCCAACAGCACTTCAGCTTGCTTGAGTACTTTATGGGGAGAAGTACCCTATTTTAAGCCAGGTTTATTTAAGTGCCAATTTTATTTTATAAATAAATTAAATAAATTATGGAACTACTCCTGGCTGTCATTCAAAAAGTCAGGGAAGTTTGCAATCTCCTTCTATTGGGTCATCTGTGCCTCCTCTCACAAATACCTCAGATCAGCACATACAGCTCCTTTAGAACTCATATCAGCCAGCACGCACACTCATGAGTGCACCAGTTCAGAGGCTTCTCAATGCATGCAATTAATTCTGCATTATTTGTTTAAGGGTATATTGCAAAAGCTGCAGATTTCTCAATCTGTGTTGAGGAATACCCCAATTAGATGCTTCTTATTGAAGAAGCCTTAGTTCCAGTGATACTGAGCTTTAATTCTGCTAGCCCAGCATACCTGCCACCTCTACCAATCTAACGGAAGTCGAAGAAAACCTTAGTGGCAGTTCTATTTAAATTGTCACCTTTATAAATTGTCACAACTGACAGCTCAAGTGTGTGTGTAGAGTGTCCCTTTAAGAACCAAGAGGAAAAAGAGTTCATAACCATAACCACCTGCAGTACATATCTTTGTAGGAAATGTAGTCGGCAAACAACTTAATTATTAAGGTTAGCTATAACTCTGCTCAATAACTATGCAGCATTTTTGTTTTATATGAAAACCCTTTCACAGTTCTTCAAAAAATAATCATGAGGCCTAGTAGTTTCTTTTTTATCTTGTTACCCGTTCAGACATCAAATTTATTTTTACATCGTTTTAGAACATAAAGTATATTACTACTGATTAGTTTGAGCTCTTAATGCCACAGTGTGATTTTCGCTGCTGTCAAAAAATGAAATAGCTTGTTTTTTTTTTTTTTCTGTTTTTTTATTTTTATATTATACAGTTATAGGTTCTATTGAACCCTGTAAATTACGGCATCCTATTGTGTACCACAGATGACAATTACCGTTTGATATGGTTAGGCCTTTATTGATTCCGAACACTTTTAAAACAGAACGAACAAAAGGGAAAATTAAGGAGGTAAGGCAAAAAGAAAAGAGTTATAAAAGCAAGTTGAAAGACCTCAATTTTAAAGGATAACCATTTGTGAAAGCATAGTTTTGTGTAAAGCTGCACTTAAATTACATTATCCATTTTGTTCCAACTCAATGGCCTCCGTGATGTTATTTCTTTTTCTTTTCTTTTTTTTTTTTTTTTGCAGTTAGGAAGAAATTTGATCGTATGTAGTCTTTTTAAAAATGAAATATTAAAATTCCAAACATTGTACAATGAGCACTTAATTACAGTTTAAGTTGTGTGTTGTAACATCTCAGTAATAAAATGTAACTCTATACTGTGAGTAACTTCAACTGATGCTTATCTCTCCAAGTCGCAGAAGACAATGCTCCCTTTTATCAACTAATCACTGAGACCACCTTTTAAAGCGTTTTTACGGATCTCAATTATACGTAACCTGGTGTAGCCAGACCTCATTTCCAAAGTGTTTTACAGTAACGTAAACACATTTAAAAAAAAAAACTAACATTTTCTTGGGGGGAAAAACTGCTGATGTAACATTTTCTATAACGTTCAGTTCCTACTGAAAGTGAACCATCTATTATAACCAAGGCCTGACTAAATGGAATCATGAGATTAGAAAAAAAAATCACCCAAGTATGAAATTATTGTCAGATGATATATTCTATCACAGCCGTGAAGACAGTATACCCCAGAAAAAAATACTACAACACAAACAAAAATGTACTCATAGAAATCTAGAGTGAAGATAAATTGTATTTAGCCAGCATGGCTAACTTTTTTTATTTTGCTTTTTTTTTTGAGTATTTTTGGTAGCCGATGCACATCCAGTGGATTCATTATTTTCTGATTCCTTTTTAATAGGGATGGGGTGATGCATTAGGGTCTTAGGCCTTGGGGACCCAATCTCCAGTGAATAGGGGAAAGGAGATTTGAACATTGGCTGTTCATGTATATTAAACTGGGGGCGGCTGAGGGACAAGGGAGCAATCACCTCACCTGGACAATGGCATGCAAGCTTTATGGGCTGGAGTTTCACAGTATGGTAATGCTGTTGATTTAAAGCACATAGAAGTCTGTTTTCGATACCTCTTAACAGAGTAATCCAGGTGTAAAGCAGCAGGCAGGAATTGTGCTGGGTCTTTGCTAGCCCAGTATTGTGTGTCTATTTTGTGCTTTAGGCTTTTGCCCACAATCTTAGTGCTCTCCAGGCCTGGATTGGACCATGGGATATGGGGCACAGTAATGTGGGGATATAAGAGGGCCTTCCCAAACTGTTCCCACAAAGTTGGAAGCATAGCATTGGCAAAAAATAATTGATATGCTAAAGCATTAGATTCCCTTCACTGGTCCCAACTCCTGAAAAACAGCTCCTCCCTCTACCAAAGTGCAGTCAGACAGATAACGTTCTCCTGGCATGCGATAGACCAAGACTCGCCCATCAGACTGCCAAACAGTGAATAGGAAGAGCTGTCGTAAATATAAAGGAGGCCCTCAAAATAGAATTATGCATCACTAGACATAAAAGTAAACCATAGTATGCTCCAAAGTAGAAAAAACTAAATAAAAAGAAACCTGGACTAGAGGATTTCAACACAAGTATTGCATTTGGAATAAAGCAGCTATTCACCATGTTACTAAAGGCATTATAGAATGATGTGGGATCTAAAGCTTTATTCACATAGGCCAATGTCTTCTATCGATCATAAAGTCTCTCACATCACCCTTAAGGTGGTGTGAGATACACTGAGATAAACTGAAACCAACTGATAAGTCATTGAATTTTTTTGGGAATATATGAAATAGGAATGCAAACTTTACAAAGAGGCACATTAAATTATTGTGTAAAACTGTATGAAATTACAATGGCAGATTTGGTTGTAAACAACTCTTAATTAAACCTTCTCCTGTGTATGCAGAATATAGTACACAGAAACAAATAGGCATAGCTTGATTAAAATGCAGTGTAACAAAACATGTAATTACTTCCTGTGGGAAAACTAAAATAGGCCAACTCATAATCTGCAACAATTTTACTATTTATGAGGGTTACATATTGCTGTCTTAATTAAATAACACATAGAATACAATTAAATTCTCGAGATGTTGCAGTCTGACACTATTAAACTAAGACCAATGATCCAGGACTATTTGGGTTTAAATCTATGAAAGAGAAATATACACATTCTGTTTAATAAATTGTCTCCTGATGATCCAATATCAAATATCTAACCAAAATGTGTTAAAGTGTTTGATTTCTTATAAAAGGAAGCAAAACATTTTCCCCCAGCTTTTTTGTAGTTGATTCTTTCGTGATGAGTTCCATAGTTCTATTGAAGCAGTTCAAGGCTGTCATTCCAACACTATCTAATTTGCATCGTAGGCTTCTTTCCAACAGTTTATTTCTATAAATAATGTATTAAATCCCATAAGGTGAACTGCAGTATATATGAAGAAGCAAATTTAAAAAAACAAAAAAAACAAATGCTTGAGAAAATATGTTACCAAAGATGTTAAAATCAAATAAAATGTGAAGTCATTATCTGTATATATGTGTCTTTTCACATACATTACCATTTTCTCTGTAATATTGAAATGACTTAATAAAAGCGCTTTCCTGTGATTTACGATTAAGTAATAAAATGTAAATCAGGGACAATTTTCACGCAAGAAAAATCCCAGAGGGTAGTTGGCGTGAATATATGAGATATGACTTATCAGAGGCAGAGCAATATAGTATTTTAAATTCAAGATAAACCAGGCAAAAAAAAGCAAAATTTTAAACATTATATCTGATATACAGTATAGAGTATGTAAAACACTATGATTAGTTACACTATTTATTATATAGCAATGGATCACATGAACAATGAACACATGTAGTGTTGGCTTTTGTTTGTATGCAGTGGTGATGTCTGAATATGAATGCTGGGATCTATGCACATATACACATATGTAGCCACACACTTACAGTGACACAGATACACACTAATACACAGATAAACACACTGACACACATACAGCCATACTGATACACATACAGATATATACAAACTGAAACATATATATATATATATATATATATCCACACACAGATACACAGACACACTGACACACTCACAAGTCTCAATTTACATATGTTTTGAGTGTAAGAAGCTGGCTTCTTGGGCTGTCTTGAGGATGCTGTGAGTCTACATCTGTTTAGGTTCCCTGTATACAGAGCCTACCCTCTTCACTTTCTTTGCCTACTCTGACCTCCTAGTGATGCAGTTTGTCAGCTCAGAGGAAGTGATGAGTAGTCACTTCCTCCCAGCGTTGGCTGCCGACATTAAACGGGCCATATCATGAAGCTAAAGGACTGACGCACCTGACCAGGCCCCTTATTGCATCTCACTGCCAATCGGGTTTGCCCTAAGTGGATGGGATACCCGATGGGCCCCCAACGCCCACGTCTTCCCCTTTGCGTGGCTTGATGGGCCCATCAAGCCAAGCAAATGCCTTCGTATTTTGCCTGTGCCATGGCTCCAACTCTCCCCTCTTTGTGCCCAGAGCAGCCACCCCACTCCCCAATAGTTACACTGCTGCTTCTAGTCACATTAGTCATATAACCTTTTACCTTAGGAAGATCCTAGGTATTTGTAAAAAAAACAAACAACAACCTAAGCACCTGTGGTGGGACCTTGGTCAGGCCTTAAGTTTTAGTTTGTTTTTGCCATTGCATAAAAAACCTATCCGATTGATCACCAGGCAGAAGGACAGTCCAGATTCAGGATACTGGTAAGTTGCTTCTGGACAGCAACCACAGAGGATCAGTTCAGCCTTGGTGGGCCTTGTCAGTGAAGTGTTGCTGTTGTCTATGCTCGGTGTTCTCTTGTGCTCTCTTTTGGTTTGTTTCCAAGTTGGAGACCTTGTTTACTGTGCTTAAGGAATTTTTAATATACCTAATCAACAAGACCCACCAAAAATCCCATGATGTTGCAGTATCTTTCTCAAGCTACTTGAGTTTTTTGGGCAAACCACTTGAGTTCTTGCCTATATGTAGTGTTTGTTTGCACTCTGTTGAGGTTCTTATACTTTTAACTACTTATATCAATATACAAATTTCAAAAAAGAAAAAATTATCAGTGCTATTTCTCTATATTTCCTGCTATTTTAAAAAAGATAATAAGGTGCTGGTTATTATTCACTTGTTCTAATTCTAAGGCAGCTCTCTGAACAATGTTCTAACTCCAAACTTTGTTGCATTTAGAATTATCAGGCAAAATTATGTGCTCTCCTGGTGTGACACATCTATCCTTCTCCATTCATCTCTCAACAACTTTCATTTTCCTTCACATTCCCCCCATATTTCTTCTTTATAAAGATGTACTATTCTGTGTATATGCCAAGAAGGAAATGAAATGCATGGGAAGTTGTCATAAAATATTATAAAAAATACCATCTTAGTAAATTATGCATAGAAGTTGTAGCCTCTACAAGGCCAAGAGTCCATGTAATGTACATTAGCATTTAAATAGTGTTTTAGTCCGTGCTCAGCTTGTTAAGTAAGTTTGCCATCATCTTCATTGCTGGTCTTTTTTTTCACTTTCCAGAGTGATTAACTTGTGCCACAGTTTGTTATTGACAAAGTATTCAATGGCACACTTGGTGTTACTTAACCCTATTTTTTCTAAACTGTATCTAGAGTGCATCAAATGAACAATAACATTTTTTGAAAAACTTAATTCATCCAAATAAATGAATAATATAATATCACTAATATATTATTACGAATAATATAATATTTGCAGCAGAATCTTAGCAGAAGTTAAGGTTAATATACAATACACCAAAATAAATCATCAAGTTAAATGTGATTAAATAGATAAAGTAAAACACTGACAGAAAAGAACACTATGTGCTCTCAGTCATTTTGAGATATGGGAACTGTTACTAATGTAAAATCAATAGTGGAAAAAAGTTGCAGTAAAAGGTCCAAACTGTGAAAGTTCAGAACATATATCAAATGGTATTTCCATCATTCACTGAATTGTCAATATGTCAGAGGTTATGAAGCAGATCACAAAAAAAAAGATAAAATACAGCCATACTCACTGGGCAAGCACAAGGATCGACCACAACTTTAATAAAAAAATGTAATCTTTTATCACCAAGGATTTAGAGAAAATACAACATAATATACACAAACTATACACAATAATATACACAAGCAAAAAAATAAATGGTGTACAAGCTGATGGGTTTCATCCACAGACATAATCTTAAATCCTAAAATAAATCGAAATATATGACTATACTTTTTGTCATGTATGTTTGTGCATATAAAGTGACAAGTAATAATTACACACTTCTAATAAGCACATTGAATTACACATTTGCACTTTGCACCATAAAATTAATGCAGACCCTGTTTGCTATAAGGTTTCCTTTTCTAATAGCAATCAAAGGTGCAATGAGAATGCTAAGTAGCTTTTGTGCTGAAGTCCTCTATTTTCTAACTTAAGACATCAATCTTTGCTCTACCATGTTTTCCAATTAACACTTTGTTCTAATATTCAGGAAATTAAGTTGTCCCTATAATTACACAACAATGACTTTAAATCAGTAAAAATGTGAGAAAAAAAAAAACCTTCTAAGCCAAATTTTGAAAAGCAAAAAAGTAAATAAATAAAATGCAAAAACGGTTTTTAAATTTGACTGCAGCTTAGATCACAAAAGAGTCAATAATTAAAGCAGATCTGTCACTTCTCTGTAATTTACAAAGATATATTCTTTATGAGATACTTATTAAGACTGAAATCCCCCCCCCCCCCCCCAAAAAAAAAAAACATGATAAATAATATCTTTGGATTGCACTGGTAAAGCCTGCTAATGGAAAAGCCTGAGGTTGAGCTTCAACGTAAACCTACCTCCAATCCCTGCAGCCACCACAAATGATGGCTGTGGAATTCAGGCTCTGTCTATGGAGGATTCTGCGGTCTTAAAGGATCCTCTATAGAGATCAGCGTTGGAAAATCAAGCATGTGCGAGAGTACAACAATGACATGGCTCCTGGCAACATAAGAAGCAGAAGCAAAAGGGGACAGAACCATGAAAATTGCGACAGCTTTAAGAGACAGTCTGAGGTAAGTAAAACTCACCTCCCCTGCACCCTAGAGCCACAGGATTCACCACCAAAATTTGCAAAGACACCCGAAATTGACAGATCCGCTTTAAGAGGTGACTGTACAAAGTTACCAGATTGTAATTTATTTTTAGGAGTTTCATTATAAAACTATCAACTTTCCTTGCACATCTTGAATGTATTCAAAACGGTGTATAAATTTAAAATACAATATGATAGTAAAGATATCTCATGATAATCACTATTCTTTAAAACTGATGCGCGCTGCAAATATATTGTAAAATATGCTATGTCCAAGGAAACAAAATCAGAATTATACTAATGCATGCAAAATGGCAATTCAATTATTAGAGAGGAGACTGCGATAATAATTTGCCTTCTCGATTGGGCATAAAGACATTTACATACCGAGTCTACTCCGATGGCAGTTTAAGGTCTTGGGTCACAGTTCATAGTGATCTATTTATGGTACAGGACTCTATTTCCACATACAACTGTACCCTCTATAGCAAATAATTTTATACCACTGTTGGAACTTTTCTTTGTTTGATCACACCTTCTCTCTTTATGCCATGGACTTTAGATTCTGCCCAGCTAAAGCTCTCCACACTAGGCTTTGGGCCAAACACACAAGGTTATGTTTCAGAGGCATACCAAAGTTTAATATAGAAAACACATCTTACACTAGAGGCGCTACTGGGTGTAAGCCATAGCTGGCAATATAAAATAAAGACCTGAAGTACAAATAAAGTGTGGGATGTCTCGTGCTAGCTTTATATTGTATGTGTGTGCATGAGGATCCTGTGGAAGTGTTCAGAACAGGTTATTCTTTAACTGAAAGAATGTGGTCAAACTGACTCAAACAAGAAACAAAAGGGTCTGTAGAGCATACTTTTAGCAGAATAGGATTTACTGGCTCAAACTAGTTAGAAGAAGTGTCCTTGAAGGACATTTACAGAAAGAAAAATATTTTTAACCCTTAAATCCCTCATTTTATTCTGAAAGAATAACTAGATATGCCAAATATAAATCAGTAGGGTCATCACGATGCGTCTAGGAAGGCCAACAGGACTAAAGGATGGTCCTGTTAGCGGGTGCTGTGAGTAGCCTCATCCCATAGGCTGGCTCAAAACCAAATGTAGGACATAGTGCAACCTGGAAATTGATAGAATGAGCTTAATAGGTAAACAGAAAGTTGTAATAAGACTACAGAGAGAAGATATTGTGACCCATGCCTGCCCAGAACTTCTGGGGCTGGAAAAACCCTATTTGAGACTTGAAAACAGATGCCTACCCGTAGGATGGGTGCAGTTTTAGATAATTTTTATAACATTGTGGTCAGAAGCTTTAACAGGTTGCAAAGAAAGATATACATGAGATTTACTCTTGTCCTTAAGTTTATTTTTCAGAATTTGCAGCAAGTATTTGAACACTTAGAAAGTAACATACATCATGAATATAGAAAGGAAAAGGCTTAAAAAGCATGCAACAATCCTTCTACCAATACTCTCTAGCCAATTACTTATACCAAAAGTCCAATCAAAATCTTCTTACCCTTGGTCTTGTTGCCTCATTCTAATCTGGACTCCACTTAGTACTTGCAGGTCATGTTGTATTGCCCTGTTCTAGTTAGTAATGTAAGTGCAACATTGATCACCTACTACCTTACAGACCACTCATTGGGCTAACAATAGATAGTCACGAGCTATTCTATTCTGTAAAGCAATCTGCCTTATTTGTTTTTGCTCTGCAGGAGAAACCATTGTTATATATGTCCCTTGTTAGTGGTTTCTAACAGGTTTTTTTTCTGGGCGTTTAGCTAAACAAGGATATGGGAGGTATCCATATCTTTATTTTTTCATACCACACTTCGATGACAAGACATACTGTTAGTGAAACAAGACTTTCACACTTAGAAAAGACAAATGCTAGACAGAAAAGAATTAAAGGAGTTAGCAAAAAATAACTTTGTGTGCTTAGAAAAAAATATGCCAATAAAAAAAATTAAATATGTCTAAAAAAAATGAAATTGAACAAAATAGGGATCAATCATTAATTCAGCAACCACTCTCTCCTAGTGAGCAAATGAACCTCAATTTTCCTCACAGTCTTTCATTTAACATTCAGTGGATGCAAGAGTTGTGTCTTAAAATCCATACCAAAGAAAAAAGAAATCCATACCAAACAGAGGCCATGTCCGCATTGATAGTGAGATTAAGCAATATGGATTAACTGGATAGTAGACAATAATGAGAATACTGTGTCCACAATATTATTGAGTAAGTTATCAGAAAGGAGGTTTAGTTTATGCTTAGAGAGGTATTATACTTCTAGGGTCCATTTGAGCACTCAGCTTTGTAGTCATATGCTTGAGAAATATTTACCCATTCACAGAGATCCTGTAAGGCTAAAGGTCCAATTATTGTTATGAAAATTATCAAATAACTATTGTTCTAATGCTATTTGGCGGTTTTGCTAACCAACAATATAAACACCATCTCTCTCTCTCTCTTTTTTTTTTTAACTTGTGCGACTCTTAATTAGGTGGTCTTAAGCAAACATTAAGAAAGACTATTATTATTATTATTATTATTATTAATTTTTTTGTAAACCAAACTAAAATATGAATGTGCTGGTAATCTATGCTTTTTGCCTGGTATAAGCACACGCACAAAATATTTTTCTTTATCCTAATTGGTACATAAATGCATTCTGTTAGATGTTATTATACTCCTTTAACAACCATAATAGAAATGTAAACTAGACGATAAAAAGAAATTAAGTGATCCCCAAAGATTCAGTTGATTCTCAGTTTAGTGAGCCTAGAGGCTGTATAAAAGGTTTTGTGTGGTTGAAAACGTTTTCCATAGAGTCAGGTTTATGGAAACATTAGCAAAAGATTCCTTAGGCAAATATTCGGGCGTTACTTGTTTAATATATTTTAAAGTGAATAAAGTCTCCAGTTAGTATGAATAGAAATCTTAATTTATATGAAGAAGGACCCAATTGGTTGTAGGTAAAAACACTTGCCCTAGCAATTTGCAATAGTACACATGTGGATTCATAAAAGTTTGTTCTTAAACCTCTACATCTGTACTAGGGTTGCATCGCTGTTGATAGATTAATGGAGTGCACTTGGTCTATTTTTAAATGTTTTTTTCACCGATGCTGAGGAAACAAACTAAAGGGTTCATTAGTGACATACATATTATCTCGTTCTTTATCTAAAAAAATAACATAACTTTTTTTAATAATGAATGCTTATTTATATATTAGGACACAAAGGCAAGTATCTAGTCAACCTGTAAATAAAATAATAATTCCACCAAAATGATAGATCACATCATTCAGATTCTTTTAAATTAGTTCAGAGGTTTTTATTCTGGTCATAAAATTAGGAAGCATTTGATATCTTAGGAGATGCAAGCTGATATAATAGTAGAGGTAGCTTGGTTGATACTTTATTATTGTGTATCATCATAGATGCATAGCCTATCTTATTGCATTCTCATCTCACACACAATACACTTTTTTTTTTATAAATCTGTGTTTTAGCCAGAATAAACAGGAATAGTTAACCAAAAACATATTAACCTATTCAATACCATTATCATACCGCTGCATTTCTCTCCTTTGATACATATTGATACATATTTATATTTCCCTCCTTTGATACAAGGTATCACGTAGTAACATATTGTTCTATAACATAAATCATTAGGACAATATAATCTTGGATATGAATGAGGTCAGTTATTAATGCATCTTATTATGGCAAAGCAACACCATGACAATATAATTTAGAGTGCACAATCAGTGAACTGACAAACATGTAAAAGTCATACAGCACTTATTGTAGTACCCACTACCCCACAACACACAATTCAATCATGGAAATACACAACACACCTGTTTAATTCGTTTGGGTCATAAGTATATCATATTTATCAATCATAACAAACGGCATAATAGAATATTCCATTCACATATGACTCATACTTCTATAATGTCCAGTAGAGGTAATAAAAAGTAAGATCAACATAAGGAAAACAAACCACAAAACTTTAACATAGCAACTCAAAATGATCACTTAACAATTTCAGCTAGACCACATTAAATGCTAACATTAATAATTAAAACTCTTGCTGAATCCAGGATAGTACATAACACTAAAATCACAATGGAAATCTTCCTCTATTTTTTCTTCACAAATAGGATATCCAAATGAACGGTACACTCTGACACCTCTAAAATCCCCGTATTAGTAGGGCCAGTATCTATTTTGGTTCCAGATATCTTTCTCTTTTCTAGAAGCTCAATATTGTTGGTCTGTGTGAGTGTATAAATGAGCAATACTACTCACAGTTATGAACAGATGAGAGGAGAACCCTAAAAGGTATCAAGTCTCACTAGACTACCATATGTGTAAAGCACTTCTTTGAGGTAAAAACTAATTTTATTATTGCATCCGGACTGAGCGGTTGTGCTGTACTTCAGCTCCTGCTCTAATCGACACTTTCGGGGGTAATTCCCCCCAAAATCGGCACAATCGCCCACTGGAGCAGAGCTACAATGACGGGGACACCCGGGGGAATCACCCGACACCAAAACGAAGCCTGTAACCCCCCGGGGACCCGACGACATACCCTGAGGCCTGCCGGAGATTGAGCGGCAGGGAGACGGCCGCTCCCTGCGCTGACTGACCTGGACACGGACTCCTCGGGGTCAACATCTCATACCTCCCCCTCTGGACCGATGGGGGTCATCTCGGTCCACAACAAGTGACAAGATGTGCAGCCACAGGCGGATCATACAGCTTGCTACACATCAACACAAGGGCAGCAGAGCACGTGGAGCACCCAAAATGGCGGCGGCGGCGGACACACTATGCAAACTACAAAGCGCGCCCGCAGCAGAGACCCACGATGCAGCTATGCAACACATCGTGGCTGCCTTTGCCCGGTTCTGGCATAACCTTTGTGATCGAGTGAGCCGTGACATCCTCTTGGTGAAAAAAGCAAGGCTCCACAATACAAGCGGGCGGGGTGCAGGAGAAGAGGCAAGGGCAGAGAGAAGGGGCGCTCTGCACCGGGCGGGTCCACAGCCTTCAAGCCATTGACCCGACAACAGCCGCGCAGGCAGGGAATACACCGCGGCCCCACAGAGACATGGCCTCGCAACAGAGGGCCCGAACCGGTGGACTCACCAAGCTGGATATGCCTACTTACCACGCTGACAGCCCGCCCGGGGTGGTGGCCCCCAAGAGTATTGCTTCCCTGCATCAGCCGCACTCACGGAGCAACTTAACCTGCCACCTACCATCACCACCGCTGACAGGGATCGGCTGATCATGAGGCTGGACTTACAACCCGATCTTGGTGTTACCTGCCATTACCTACATGACCATAGATAGTTTACCACATAGTTTACATGCCAGTCTAGTTAGTATGATACACTAGTTGATTGCTTATATATGTTGACCACCGACCACTGAGGCTGACTGGGATCGGTTAAACAGCCTGATCGGGACTTTGCATCACCCACATTCAAAGCACCACACATATATTATCCTGCGTTGTCTAATCTTGTACCTTACCAATAACATTCAGCAGAAAAACGACATTTAGAAACACACAATTATTATATACAAACGTATGGCACTTAATAATGCTCAACTAATGACAGGCTATGATGCAAAATGGTATCCCTAGCTGTTGTAGCATCGAAAGCCAGCTATGATATTCATATTCACACTTAGCAATGCTAACTGCTGTGTGGCGCCCCCTGGCTGTGTACACATAGTTTTACTTTTATATGTATGTTTTTATAATTACTGATGGCACCCACTAGGCATGTGTTCAAATAGCCTGTTAATCTACTCTCACACAGACACATATGCTTGCCTAATAAGTTACATGTAAACTATTTTCCCTTTTCAACATTCAACAGTCATGTCTCACCAACTTGCTTGGGACCTCTTTTCATATACCCTCTCACATGTCTATGTAACTCACTTAGACCACATCTTATGTTTTGCTAAACGCTCTAGACACGTTTTACTACCCTGTGACCTAGCTACTTAATCAAAAAATGTGTGTACAGGTTTTATGGTGTCTTGGAAAGTTATAGGGTTAAATATAGTGCTAGCAAATTAAATTCCCTATACTTTCGGCATGGGTTGTCAGGCAGGTCCCGCTAATTGTAATTAATTAGGATACCTAATTATGTAAAATTATTACATAAATATATGTGTAGAATTAATATATGTATATATATACATATGTGTATATATACGTATATATATATATAATTTTTTTAAAATATTTGTATTTATATATAGGTATATATATAGTGATATATACGTATATATTTATGTATATAGATATATATATTATGATATATATATTATTTTGTTCTACGTGTATTTTCATATAAATATATATATTAATATCACAATACAGTTAGAACAAAATAACACATCTATATATTTTTTAATTATTTATTTTTAAATATTTTTGTAATTTTATTTTTTTACGTATTTACATATATATTTTTTATATTATATATAAATATATATAACAATAATTATATATATATTTAATCAGTATCAGTCTACGTGTAATTTGATATTAATATATATATATATATATATATATATATATATATATATATATATTAATATTTAAATACACGCCGTGTATGTGTGTATGTGTATATATATATATATATATATATATACTTAGATCATATATATATAATATATATGATCTAAGTATATTTTATTTGTAACTGTAATTTTTTTTCATTTCTTTTTTTAACTAATATTTTATTTTTATTACAGGACAGGGGGCAATGACAGTGTCAGCCAGTGATTTCACATCACTGGCTGACACACAGGATCAGTGATCACAGTGACTGCCTGTCACTGTGATCACCTCCTGCAGATTGGGTAATTGACCACAGGGGGGAGTGCCTGGGTGGTACAAGCACTCCCCCCTTCCAATCTGCAGGGGGATCACTGTGCCAGTTACATGTGTCAGCCAATAGGCTGACACATGTAACACTGATCGCAGTGACAGGCTGTCACTGCGATCAGAGAGCTCTGAGATCGCAGTGACAGCCTGTCACTGCGATCAGAGAGCTCTGAGATCGCAGTGACAGCCTGTCACTGCGATCTCAGACTTAGCAGATCGCGGTCACTGACCCCAGGGGGACTGCCTGGGGGGCCAGGTAAGTCCCCCGACCGCGATCTGCAGAAGGGGAAAGCCGCCGGCCGCATGTGTCAGCCGATTTGAAATCGGCTGACACATGCTGAATACTGGTCGCAGTGACAGCCTGTCACTGCGATCAGAGACTGCAGATCGCGGTCACCGGCCACAGGGGGGGTTGCCTGGGGGGCCAGGCATCCCCCCGACCGCGATCTGCAGCGGGCGATTAGCGCCGGCCACGTGGGCGGCCATTATGGCGAGGACGTAATATTACGCCCGCCGGCGTTTAGAGCCGGTTCCTGCAGGGCGTAATATTACGTCCTCCGGATTTAAGGGGTTAATTTAGAAACTGTATATACTTAGATCATATATATATATATATACAATAATAAATAAAGGGAGCACACTAGGACTTTTAAATAGTGAAAAAATGGTCTTTACTGTATTAATCATAATACAAATTCTGTGTAAAAAAATCGACGTTTCGACCCTCCTGGGGTCTTTATCAAGATCACAGTGAAGCATACTGAACGTGTACAATATATACATATAAGTGTAATAACGCTTACCAATCAGAAGATCAGACAGCCGAAAAGCTGAGGAACCCGGAAGTGAAGAAGCCACGTGAAGAGTGCATACGTAATTGTGCAGGTGACCTGGTTGCTAGGTCACCTAACAAACAATCTCTATACTCCAGTGTAAAGATCCGGTAGCCGGCGAGCCGGGGAACCCGGAAGTAGCTAAACCACGTGAAAGCTAACACCTGACCTGCACAAACGTGCATGTGACCGGGTTGCATAGCAACCAATCAAACAGTGCAATTCTACCTATCCCTGATAGAAACGGGGAATATGACATAACCAACGATAATGGAGGACAAGATCATAAAACCCCATGATATAAGTGATCTATCAGTGACATGCAAGTGCAAAAAGAATATCAACAGTGAACAGTGTGTGATAAATGCCAGATCTACAAAAATATAATACAAGACAGATCACATAAATATCTGGGGCGCAGTAAACTAAACTGCGAACCTACACAACATATCATATAGAGTAATGTGCAAAATATTTCTAAATATATTAAAATTGGTCCAAAGTAAAGAAATTACTTGTATTATAAATATCATTATGGTGCTAGTTAAAGGAGAAGCACCAAATATTTCTATATATGCTGAAATTGGTCCAAAGTAGACAAATTACTTATATTATACTTGTGTACGGGATTATGGAAGGGGCGCACATTAAAGTGTGTGTAGTTTTTAATATGTAAGAGTCGGTTGAGGTGTGCCGAAACCGACGCGAGGTTAGGCCTGTAAAAAGAGGGCCCACCTGGGTATAATGATATATAAAGAGGGTGTGGTGGGAGGGAATTTCCGAAATCGTCGAAGACAGGTGAGTAAGGGGTTTGCTGGGTTTATATAGGCCATAAATCCCTCCCACAACTTCAGGCATACGCCTTCTATTTGTGTACGGGATTATGGAAGGGGCGCACATTAAAGTGTGTGTAGTTTTTAATATGTAAGAGTCGGTTGAGGTGTGCCGAAACCGACGCGAGGTTAGGCCTGTAAAAAGAGGGCCAAAAAGTATGTAATATTTATTAAACATAACAACATCATTTAGACATATTATAGAAAGCGAGCCTGATTTCTTCTCTGGACTTGGAATGTACCGGTTGTATGCCGAGGACTTCCAGCGTCTCATCTTCTCTACAAGATGAGTCGGAACTTGACAACTAGAGGCTGCTGTGGCGGCCCTAATACGGAATGAATGTCTCGAGAAGGAATTTGGATTGAGGCCGAGACTAAAAAACGAGGAGCGAATGTATAGCATGAACTGTGTGAGAGATGTGCCAAAAATTGTACAAGCAACTATTATAATCGGAACGCACATATTATCCTGAACCACATGCAATACTTACACGTATCGTAAGCCATAGAGTACGTTTGCTTAGTATTAGTAGATAAATCTTACCTGCGTAGACTCTAACTCCGGGCATGATCGATACCTTTTTTGACCAGCAGAGGAATTCTGGACTGCGTGCTCTTATATCTTAACTGTTACGTTTAAGCAAGGTCTGACGTCAGGACTTCAGAAGTGGCTAAGGCGGAGGATACTGCAGGGAACTTGAGATGACAGGGTTTGTGTTTATTAAAGATAATTCGTTACCTGGAGCTAGTTCTTGTAGCATGCTGTGAGGAGGAAGGAAACGTAACATGTTTAAAATATGCAAAACTCAGATGCCCATGGAAACTCACGTGTAGTAGAGCTGCTAACTAATGGGTACCAATAGGCGAAGACAAGGACTACCCCATAAGAGTCGAGGCCGTGCCGTCAGCCCTGTGTTTGAGAGAGGCCCTACCTATGATTTGGGCCATGTGGACTTGTACTAACTACGCGCAGCAGGGTGTTAACCTCTTGTGGACAAGCGTTAACCTGACCGTACACGGTGTGATTACCTGCATCGAACCACAGCGACAAAGGACTGTAACAGGTACCTGATGAAACTAACTGTTGTGATGTGAACCGAGGAATGCAAATCCGTGACTCACCGTAGGGAAATGCTTGCACAAGAGAGGAACCTGAAAAGGAGCTTAGATAGTAGTTTAAATTCAGAGACGATATGTGGTTGTATAGCAAGTACCCTATAGCAGTTACATGGTAGGCTTGGGATCGTAAATGCTAGTATTATAGGGTGCTTAAGGTGTTACGACCCGAATCGAAACATCTAGCATGACCGAAAGTAACTCCTGATGGACTTCATAAACTTAAATAACGTGAAATGTGAACGACGTCAAATGCGTGATGAATGAATTGAATGCGCATGGAGGACCCTGTGAATGTCAAGCGTGCAGACAAGTCCCTAATTAGTAGATTAAGGATTCAAATGGTATACGTTTGGTCGAAGTGGAGGCAGAGTGATGCCTCGACGTTTGATATGAAACGAGTGGGAATCCTGTTCACCTGGTCAAATCAGATTGCTAGAGCTTATCCTGTATTGCTTGTATGAGTGACGTTGACGTGAAAAGTTAAGTGATAGTATGAGTCGATAAAAGGTAATCTAGAACTCACTGTACTAAATGCCCCCAAAATGTTACGAAGTAATAAATAGTATCCGTAATACATGAGTCTGGAAGCAGTCACCATATGTACGTCAGCGTGTGGAGGACCTGACGATGGTCCCATGCAAGGCCAAACCTGTACAACGTGTAACGTGAAAGGCAACGTGAGACCCAACATACGTATTTAACTGAAAATATGTAAGAAATGCCTGAAACAAGTTGTAGGAGTAACCGCTGGTCATGGTGTCTACTAGCTTGGCCTGGGCACATAGTGTATGTGGTACCTAAGGATCACCAGCGAGTGACGGGTTGGGGTAATATATATATATTGGTGTCTTCGTACTGCTATGACTAAGTATCTAGTGGACCCCTAGCCCTTAAGAGATAACGTATTGAAAGCCCAGGATTAGCCTAGTATGACAGTACTGGCGTACTGTTTGCATCACTGTAAGAGTATGTAACTCAAATCGAAGCAAAAGCGGGAAATAAAGCGCTAGGATACCCGAAGTGGTCATAGGATCCAAAACATAGTGTTTATGCGTGATGGGTCTGTAGTGTGCCGTCCCCCCCCCCCCCCCGGCTCACTAGGAGTGCGAGTGTGAGAGCGTGTGCGTGCGTGCTGGCTGACTAGCTAGTGCCGCAATGCGGCGAAACGATTACTCTAGGTTGGTGACAGGTAAGGCCCTGCTATTTGCCAAGCGGCTTGAGAGGCTCTATCTATGCGTTGGCGCGAGGGGGTAGCGTGGCCACTGGATAATGTGGCGGGGTGTCGGCCTCTCTGTGAAAGTTAAACATAAGATAGAATGGGAGTGACAGATGAGGCCCTCACTATGCCACAATGCAAGGCGACTAGCTATGATTTGGCCCGAGGGGCGTAGTACCTCCAAGTATGAGGATGGGTGTTGGCCTCGCGGGACCACTAACCTATGGCGAAGAAGCCAGGGGGAATAACAACTAGTGGACACCTAGGAACCTAACAGCCAGCAGATGCTAACTAAGATGGAAGGTTAGTTAATGAGAGAGGACATACCACCGAATGAAACGTGGGTGGCAATGAGTTAGGATCGTACGGCTTGACCGAAACTGGAGTGCCCTGTGAGCATGTTGGGGTCCAGATGGTCGGGACGTATGAACTAGAATGCGTGTATGATTGTATGTATGGCCCTCGGGGCTGGTGGTGCCATATCGTGGCCTTGTCTTGTAATGTAATACGATTTTTTTATTTTTTTTTTATATGCGGATCTCGTTCATAGTCCTGCCAAAAACGCGTACTTGCCTTAGCCTAGGCTTGTTCTCCAGAACTGCAGAGTGAACTCGTCTAGTAACGTATGTGCTTGTCTGTGCGGGTGTACAAGGCAAGGTAATCAGGCAATGATAGGACTCAATGCAACGCTGAACATGGTAGGATCTTTAAACAGGTTTAGTAATGCAATGCGCGGCATAATTGTCAAGTGTGCATGGCTGTGTTTCTGCAAGCGTGAGTTGATGAATGTAAGATGCGCATAACAGTCAGAGCATCTGCGTTTATACCGAAAATGACCAATAATAATGATGACCTTGTGTGCCCCACCCATTTATTATAAGACATCTAACTGTCATACCTACTAAGTTTACTTTTCCAACGTATTTGGACCTTGAGAGCATGGGGACTTAATCCCTATCTAAAATGTATATCTACACATGAAACAAACAAAAGGACCTCAAAACAATATAACCACAACTAAAACACCCTTTTGTAAAAGCATCTTGAAAGCAAGTGCGTTTAAATAGAAATAATAAGGTTATCTATATATGTTGATATTCAGCATAGTGAGATATACGAACTTGATACCTAAAATGAAAGGAGAGAAATTGAATTATACCAACGGAACATTCCCTCGCTTTCGTAAGAATTTGGCGTGAGCAGCATTAATGTGATCATGAAACGTAAGCCATTCATGTACATTCTCTGGCCGAAAGACTCTATCGGTAATAGAGTATGTGCATAGAAACTAGCAAATACATTCCAAACGTAGTTTAACTTGCAAACTGACCTCAGTAAGAGTCTCAAACGAAGGTATAAACGATGATTTGCCAAACTGCCGTGATGACATGATTACCAGACACCCAGGATTGTGATACCTGAAATATACAAATGCTGGGGACCTAGCTGAATATATATATATTTTTTTAATGCGAATAGTAATGACCTGATGTTTCCGTGATACAGCTTAGGGAGAGGAAACGCATAACAAATAAATAAAATGCCGTACTTTTCGGATGAAGTAAAACATTGTTACAATAGGATATAACGAGAGAGAGATAAACGGATACACTAAATCGAGTGAAATCCCTGGCCATGTAGCCAGTTGGTAATTTTATGTGGTACACCTATATACTAGCGGTTTTATTCATTAGGACGGCAACATCGTAAACAAGCATAGAATGAAATAGACAGAACATTATGGTTAATGAAGGATTATGGTTAATGAAGCTTTAAGAAATAATGAAAAGTGTACTTGACGAAAAACCATGTACGAGTGCTTGTTGTACCTATCATGTAATGCATAAGACCAGGTACGTGAACAGTGGTTAAGAAAGAGACCTAGCCTAAAATATCCATACTCACGTCCTGCCATAATACTGCAGTGATATCAAGTGTATCCAATGAGCCTGATAGGATTAAACCAACCAGGCGTTCAGACACACTGATCAGAGCAGAAAGAAATAGAAATAGGCACTTTAGCTCTTCATACCATTCATTCCACAATGCTGGCTGGCTGAGCCTCATGGGAATTGGAGTATACAGCGGGCTTTTACCAGAAATCATGTAAATGGAGAGCGCAACAGCCAGTAGCCTCAGCCAGGACTGAGAATTAGACTTTGTCTCCCAGCTGTGGGGAATATATATATTGTACCTTGTACCCTCACGGACCGTGACAATAAGTGCAGCGGAGCGGCCATTCTAGGTGAAATGGTCCGGACGAAGCGTGAGAGAAATGACTTAAAACAAATGAAATCTAAACGTATGCGTAATCGTATGATTTGACTGAATTAATGAAATTGTTTGACATACAATTTTCGTGGAAATCTGCCGACTAGCCCGGTCGTTTGTTTAAACTCACGAATTCCCGCGTGAAGTTGCTGTCCGACGGTTTAGGCGTGTCGCGGAAAATCTGACGTCAGAGGTCTGCGTGCGCCGGAAGCGCAAGGGAATTTCCGAAATCGTCGAAGACAGGTGAGTAAGGGGTTTGCTGGGTTTATATAGGCCATAAATCCCTCCCACAACTTCAGGCATACGCCTTCTATATATCATTCTGGTGCTAGTTAAAGGAGAAGCATCAGATACCATCCTCTCACTTACTAAGTATGGGAGGGAGATAATCTACCATCCAGTGTTGAATACACTTCCTCTTATTAGGCCTGAGCCTCTGTAGGGTATATACTTATCAAGTATCCAACATGGCATATCAACTGGCAGTATCAACATCCCAAACTTATAGAGTCATGATAATCTATTTAACATAAAAAGAACAAAGCACCACATGTATACAAGATGACCAGTATTTCTGCCCCATGAGGTACATGGTATATATCATAGATAGAATCACTCATTTTTTAAGTCTGTGTAAACAGACAAATGAAAGAAGAGAAAAAGTCTCAAAGACTATTCACAAATCGAAGAATGGCAGAGAAGTATCCGAAACCTGTGGACGTAAAGAATATTACTCTAAAGAAACATCGAAAGGACAAGATGTTCATTTAGTCCTTTAGGGGTTACTGTCTTTACTGTCAACTGTTGTTGATGTAGTGATCAATAAATTGAGCAATCGGCTCTATTAATCCACCTTTGGCTGATACGATTGGACGGCCTGGCGGCTGCTCCAGATTTTTATGTATCTTCGGTAATGTGTACATAACCCGGTGTTTTGGATGTTTGACAAATAGAAATTTGGCCGTCCTTTCGTCCAAGTACCGATGTGATAAGCCTTCTTCAATGAGTTTTTCAATCCTTTTCTGGAATTTAACAACTGGGTCAAAAGTCAATTTTTGATACGTGGACGTGTCCTGTAGTTGGCGTAAGATTTCTCTTCTATAGTCAGCGTAAGTTTGTATAACTGTGGCACCCCCCTTATCGGCTGGCCGGATTATGATGGTAGGATCCTGGATCAGATCCTTTAATGCTACATGTTCTTCTTTGGATAAATTGTCCCTGTGAAGAGGTGGAGTTGTCACAACAGGGCTAATCTCATGTCTCACTACTTGCATGAAAGTCCTGATCGAATGATTAGATGTATAGATGTCTTTCTTCTGGCGGTTTGGAAAGGTGTGTACCGTAGTGGGACTCTCCTCCTTCCTTATTTCATGACTGTATAAGGTTCTTTGTAATTTATACAAGTCAATGGCCATCTCAAATTCCTTGGGTTTGGCAACAGGTATGAACGTGAGTCCTTTTTGTAAGAGTGAGATATGATTGTGGTCCAGGATTTTGTTTGAGAGATTGAATATAGGTGTTATCTCCGTTGTCTGGGGTTTTTTTCCCATGGCTCCTATATTTCTTGTGACCCTTTTGTCTACGTCTGAGGTGTGTCTGGGATCTCTTCGGCTCTGTTCGCTGATATTGGTAGCCCGTGGTGGATTGTTTGAATGCGCTCCATCCTTTAAAAAAGGAGCCTGTGATTCTATTTGAGGGTCAGTTCTCTTTTCTCCATCTGAAGCAGATTCACCTGAACTGATGTCCACTGTTTGTAGGGCAGGTTTTCTTATCCGCGTCCTGAATCTGGGGGCAGGGTTCCTTGTATTAGACTCTGAACCGCTTAGCCAGCGGTAGACCTGGTGGAATTTATAGTCATGATTTACTTTTTCGACCTTAACTTTCTTAAATCGGATCAGTTCATTTTGGTATTTCTGAATATCGTCCTGTAATTTGAGCAGAAATTCCGTGGATGGCATAGCCTGCAGCGACATGGGTCAACTCAAATTCCTGTATTGATTTTTTAACCTGGATCAGTTCTGTCCCAACCTCTTCTATCACTATTATCATCCAATCCAAGGAGCACTTGTTTGAGATATTCATCCATTCAGCACTTCCATTCAGCACATTCAGCGATCTTCAAACGCAATCAGGATCCATTTACGATGGAGGACTTTCTTAACCAGGCTGGAGCATTAGCCGAAACAGCAGAAACTCTATCTATTACAGAAGAACAAGCACTATCGGTACTGTGGCCACGTAGCTCACAAGACTTACCTCATACACATACAGCAAAAGACCTGTACAACGATCTATCCAGATTGAAAAAAAGGGAAGTAGACCTGGACCTGCACGGAGTTTTTCTGTCCGATTATTATAGATCCAAACACATCCCAAGGGGCTTTCGGATAAAAAATGCTCCAACCATAGGGAGACAGAATCCTATTTTCTGCAAAAAATGGATGAATATCTCAAACAAGTGCTCCTTGGATTGGATGATAATAGTGATAGAAGAGGTTGGGACAGAACTGATCCAGGTTAACGGATTCCTATTAACCACTATATCTCATGTAGGACCACACATGTGGTATACATGATTACATGCCCATGCGGATTATCCTACGTTGGGAAAACCGACATGACCTTAAGAGATCGGATTAGGGGACATCGTTCGGGGATAACTACTGCCTTTAGGGATCAAAGAACGGATAAACCAGTGGCCAAACATTTTTTTTTTTTTTTTTTTTAAATTCTTTATTTTTGGTTTGACGAAGCAGATAGTAAACATTGTAAGTGGTTACATTTATGCAAGTGACAGCGCAGTGTCATATAATGGTTTACAGAATGCAGATGACAGTTGTTAGTTTAGGCATGTTATATACATCATATGTTTTGTTGGTGTCTTCGTCTGAGATTTTCTGATTTGGTGGCAAGCTATATTAACTATATACAATAGCTTTGATGTGGAGAGTTAGGCTTAGGGAGTAGAGTGTCAGTCCCCCGCCTCTTGGGCCGTGTGACTGCGCACCCGCTCCCTTCTGTATTCCGCGGAATGTTAGCATGTTGTAATCTGCCTTCCCCTCCTGCCAACTTGCAGGTCTAGAGTGCTTGCCTTCAGTAGATAGATAGAAAGGAAAAGTAGAGAGTTAGAGACAAGTACATGTGTGTAATTATCAGTTTGGTATGGTGTCCGGGTGAATTAAGGATGGGGGTTGCCAGTCCCCTCGAGTTGCTCTTTTATGTTCCGGGTTTTCTCCCTTCACTTGTCCGGTAGTGGTGCCGCTGCCACCTGTCCGAGTGTTGGTGTGGTATTTGGTGTGTGGTGTGACTCAATTCCGCCTGTTTCGGATCGCGTGGATGCTGCCCTGCGCCCCGAGTCATCGTTCTAAGTATCATACTGCTCCCACAGGTCCCAGACTTTTGGGAACTTAGTCATTGTGCTTCGTACTTGGGAGGTCAATTTATCCATTATATAATTGTCCCGCATTTTCGTCTTAACCTGGGATATCTGTGGGAGGTCTGGACATGACCACTGTTGCGCTAGGGACCTTCGGGCCGCTAAATAGAGCATGTTAAGGAGTCTTTGTTCGTGTCTGGTGAGGCCCTCTGTGGGTCTTGAGAGTAGGCACGCCCATGGGTCTAAACCCATTCGCTTTTGTAGGATTTGGGAGCTGAGTTCTACAATGTTGCGCCAGTATTCTGTGACCTTCGGGCATCCCCACCACATATGTATATACGTGCCTCGACCCCCACACCCGTGCCAGCAATCGTCTGTGGGGCTCAATCTCATGTGTTTCTGTTTCGCTGGGGTCATGTACCAACGAAATAATGTTTTATAAGATTGTTCTTGGAGTGTTACACATATTGTGGTTTTGCTGCATGCTTCCCATATATCTTGCCACTCCGTTCCCTCTAGTACCTCCCCCAGGTCGGCTTCCCATTGGTCGGTGTATCGTAGTACGCCCTCCCTGTCCGGAGTCCCGTTTAGGTGGTCGTATAGTAGTGTGATAAGTTTGGTTTGTGTTGTCTCGTTGTAACATAGTTTTTCAAAGAAGGTCAGTGGTGTCAGGGCCGCCTTCCATATTTCTGGTTTTTGTGCGAAGTCTCGGATCTGTATGTACCTAAAGTAATCTCTCGTGTGTAAGGTGGCTTTGGTGGTTAGGTGTTCGTAAGTGACTACGTTTTGGTTCACGTATAGGTGGACGTATCTTTGGAGCCCCGTGGCCTCTATCCCCTTATAGTCTCTTGCCTGCATTCCGGGGGGGAAAGCCCTGTTCCGAAGAACTGGTGTCATGGGGGATGATTGGGGGCTGAGGGCGTACTTCGTTTTGGTTTGGTTCCATATCTGTATGGAGTTGAGTATGGCTGGATTCGCTGTTCCTAATATGGCTCTTTGTGTTCTGGGTGCCCATATGAAAAATTGTGGGAGATCCTGACCTGTCATCAATGACTCCAGATCTACCCATCGCCTCTTGCCTGGAGGTGTGTGCCACTGTATCACCTGTGTCAGCTGTGCAGCTAGATAATAGGCGTATATGTTGGGTAGTCCCAGTCCCCCCCTGGGTTTCGGTCTGTACATGAGGGTGCGTGCTGTTCTTGGGCGTTTGTTGTGCCAGATGAAGGCATCTATTGCTCTTTGTATGCCTTACAGGTCCCCCCGGGTTACTCTTATGGGGAGTGCTTGAAAGAGGAACAGTATCCTCGGTAGCACATTCATTTTTATAGAGTTTACTCGCCCCATCCAGGAAATGGGCCTGTCTGTCCACTGCTCTAGTTCTGTAAGAAGGGTTTGGAACAGGGGTGTATAGTTGCGGGCAAATAAGGAGGATGTGTTCGCTGTTAATCGTACCCCTAAATACATGAATTCCTCAGTGGTTATTTTAAAGTGATACGTGTCGCGTATGTGGGTAAGTGCCGGGGGCTCTAGGTGGAAGGGCATTGCCACGGATTTGGTGTAGTTGATTTTATACCCTGCTATATTTCCAAATCGCTCCAGTACTAGCGTTAAATGGTGGAGAGAGTGCATCGGTTCCCGGAGTGTCAGCATGACGTCATCGGCATATGCCGAGACCGTGAATGGGGTGCCCCCTATCTCGATGCCCTGGATGTGCGGGTGCTGCCTAATGGCTTGTAATAGTGGCTCTAAGGTTAATGCGAAGAGTAGGGGGGATAATGGGCAACCCTGTCTGGTGCCGTTTCCCATGGTGAAGGGTGTTTTTTGTGCCCCTGTGATGAGTATTTGTGCCCTCAGGTCGGTGTATAATGCTTGTATTGCTGTTACAAAGGTATCTGGGAACCCTTGGAATCGGAGTAGCTCGAATAAGTAAGGCCATAACACCCTGTCGAACGCCTTCTCCGCATCCAGTGAGAGTGCCAGAGAAGGCGCCCCGGATGCTCCCATGTGCCAGACTGTGCTGACCCCTCGTTGTGTGTTTTCGTATAATTGGCGGCCTGGCATAAAGCCCACCTGGTCCGGGTGGACCAATCGCGGGAGTAGGGGGGTGAGTCTGGACGCCAATATTTTAGCAAATATTTTAAGGTCAGTATTGATAAGTGAGATTGGCCTGTAGCTCGGGGCTAGTGTGTCGTCTTTCCCTGGTTTTGGTAGAAGGATATTGTTAGCCGTTGCCATGTCGCTATCAGGTGTCCCGCCCTGCAGAAAGTGGTTACTAAGGGTCGTGAGTGGGGGGGCTAATACGTCCTTGAATTGTTTGTAGTAACTGATGTCATAGCCATCTGGTCCTGGTGCCTTATTGCCTTTCAGGGATGCTATGGCTGCCTCTACCTCGATTTGTGTAATTGGTTCTTGCAGTGCGTCAGCCTCTGCTCCGTTCACTTTTGGAATTGTGAGCTCGGAGAGAAATTGGTGTATGTCTGACATATATGTCGCGTTGGTGGTCCGGAGGTGGGGGGAGTGATTGTATAGATGTGAGAAGTAAGATGTGAATACTTCGTTGATCGTTTCAGGTGTTCTGGCTAGTGTGTTTGCTGTTGTGCGTATTTTTGTTATGGTTTTGCCTTGCGGTCTTGGGCGAAGCGCCCTGGCCAAGAGTGTATCTGTCTTGTTTGCCTTCTCATAGAACAGTTGTTTGGACCAAAGTATGGAGCATGATACCGCCTCCAGGGTGAGGTCTCTGATAGAGTGTCTGAGGTTGTTGAGTTCCCTAAGGTTCGTGTCTGTCGGATTCGTTTTGTGTTGTTGTTCTTTTTTACGCAGGGCGGACTGTAGGTCGAGTAGCTGTTTTGTTTTGGCTCGTTTTTTCTGGGTGGCTAGTTTTATAAAATGGCCGCGTAGGACTGCTTTATGCGCTGCCCAGGTCGTGGTAGGGCTAGTGTCATGCCTTAATTATAATATCCTCTTACTTCCTGGTTCCACGGAGCTTAGCCACACCTCTTTATGACACGGTCTCCCTATTTAATCTGACCGCACCAGCTGATCGACGCTGGATTATTGAACTACGTTCCGTACTCACGAACCGGCTGCAACATCGTTGTGAAAGCCCTCTGTTACCGGACCGGACTGGAAGACTTCAAGTTCCCTTCACCTTTCCTCATCCACGACTAAAGCTGAACTCTCACCATTCAGGATAAACCGCCTCTGAGGAAATCTCGGGAACCAGTGTTCTATGTGCCGGAAGCTAAGTAAAACCTCTGTGATAAGCGTTGCATCTCAAAGCTGTTATTTCCTGTCTCCAAAGTCCTTCGTTAAAACAAACCCGTTACAGCTAACTTCAACTCATACTTTGTCTCAGTTAGCTGCATCTATCTTGCTTCAGTTAAAGTCTATGGAACAGCTATTGTAACTTCGTCGCCTCCAACAAGAAGGACTCCCCCCCCCACCCCGGCCACCAACATCTCCAGGTTTGCCCAGAACAGTTGGTCTGGTTCGTTGGGAGCATATACATTAATGATATGCACCTTGGTGGTGTAGAGGGTGCCCCCTATGTACACGAATCTCCCCTCTGGGTCGGTGTGAATGGTCGTAACGTGCAGTGGACAACTCCTAAGCAGGAGTATCGCCACCCCTGCCCGCTTACGTTGTGAGCGTGCTTCGTACACTGTCGTGTAAATTCTGTCCGTTAGTCTGGTGGCCGCCGACCTGGGGAGGTGTGTCTCCTGTATTAGTGCAATGTCTACTTTCTTGGTCTTTAGGTCCCTCACCAGTAACCTACGCTTGTTGGGCGAGTTGAGGCCCTTGACATTGAAAGATAGTACCTTAAGTGCCATGTGATGGCGCAATCGGTGCAATGGGTGTGGCGTGGTCCCCAGTCCTCCGGGAACCGCAGATGGCAGTGTGTGCGGGATCGGTCGTGGGACCCTTCCCCGGCGGCGCGGACAGCATCCAGGCAGGTAGGCGGGACTGAGAGGTAGTACTTGTCTTAAAATATAGTGTAAGAGAAAGAAAGAAAAGTTGAGTATCAAAAAACATTGTCAATAAACATTTACATATACATAGAAAATAAACAGTTGATAACCATCTGGTCTTAACCTGTGCCAGATTAGAGTGGGGGTGTGCACCCCCTCCGAGTGGCGTGTGAAAGGTCACCCCTCAGAGTTGGTGAGTGCCCCGCGCCTGTCCACTGTAGTGTGGGTGGCAACCCGCTTTGTGTTATGGCCCTTGTACTAGGGTCTTGCGATGTGACCGAGGGTATTATTACCCGTTATGTTGTCTTTCCTGGGTTTCTATTGTTTCATGTGCTACTGGGTGTTCGCTATGGTGTGGTTTCCATTTTTGTCTAGAGCGTGTATGTTTTGGTGGAGTGTGGGGGAGTGACTTATGGCCTCCACTTTGCTGTCATTGAATGTGGTGGGTCGGAGCCCAAGCCCCTCGTCAGCTGTCTAAGTGTTTATGCTTTTTGCAGTATGTCAGCCTGTCCTTCACCCCCACCCCCCCCATCCCCCCCCCGTCACATTAATAACGTTTCTAGCGTTGGTTACCCAGTCTAGCAGAGTTGTAACGGATAATGGCGAAATAGTGTTTCCCTCAGTGTGTGCGGTCTCCATGTGTTTTAGTCCCCCAGGGCCATCGTGCGTCCTTGGTACCGTGCTGTCATATTTTTTTTTTATTTTTGTAATTATTATTTTTTTTTTTTATTATTATTTTTTTTTGGTACCATGCAGTGTGTCATCTAGCCCTTCCCCCCCCCCCACCTCCCCCTAATAACGTGCTACCGACATTTCCTGCTGTAGTTACGCAGCATGTAATAGGCATGTAGAAAACAAAGGCTGAGCCAATAAAAGTGAAATAGAGTTCGGTTTGGTATAGCCTCTCAGGGCCCAGCCCACGACTTTGGTACTGTACCGTCTAGGTTTGTGTGCAGTTTACAGGGCGTAGTACTATGCCAATGACAGTTCCATCCTTGTCCATTAAGCGTATAAGAGAAAAAGGAATAATGGGAAAGTCAAGTAAAAGCAAAATAGAGTATGGTGCGACATGTCGTGGGGTCAGCATCTGGAAGAACTTAACTGTCCGGTGTGTAGAGCTTGCTGCTTCGAACATTGTGGTTGTGCAGTCATGCTTCAGGTTTCAGTGTTCTTTATCCGCTTGTGCTGCGACCGTGTACCAGTCCCGTGGGAGGGGTGTGAGAGTCGGTCGAGCAGGTCCTGGCAGGGCGAAGTCTCGCTGTGCTGCGATGTCGAGGTCCTTGAGGAATTTTCTCGGGTCTCCTCCCGGTTGGTAGGCGAATGTCTTCCCAGCTTTGAAGGCCACAATTTTAAATGGGTGGCCCCAGGTGAAGCGGATTTCATTCTGCCGTAGTATATCTGTCAACGGCCTCCACTCCCTCCTTCTTTGCAATGTGCTCGGGGCCAGATCCTGATATAGGGCTATGGATTTACCCTTGTAGGTGAATTCATGGTGTCTATTGTGTCTCAGTAGGGCTTCCTTAGTTGTAAAATAGTGGAAGCATATTATGATGTCTCGCGGCGCATCTGTGTTCGGGCGCCGAGCACGCAGAGCCCTGTGTGCCCGTTCCATTGCCCACTGAGCCTTGGGTATGTCTGGCAATAAGTTGCTGAAGTATGCCTCCATGATGGGTGCTAGGGGGCCTTCCTGTGTTGCTTCTGGCCAGTCCCTGACTCGGAGGTTGTTCCGCCGGGTGCGGTTGGAGAGGTCCTCTACTTGCCTCTCTAGTTAGCTGAGGTGTTGATTTAGGGATGTGGAGTGTTGTATCACTGTGTTGTGGCCTTGTACTAGTGTTTCCATGCGCTGCTTGAGTTCTGCTGTGCGGGCGCCTAGGGCCTGGATCTCTGCCTTAATATCTAGGGCACTGCGTGTGATCTCTCCCGCCAGGAACGTTTTTACCTCTGTTAATTGCTGTAGGATTTGTGCGGTGGTATCCCCAGTCTGTCCGGGCAGTCCCCTGTCTGTGTCTGCAGTTGGGGATTGGGAGCCTCGTGTGCACGTCCGGCGGCCATCTTGTGCGGCCTGTGTGGATTTGGAGGCCGCGAACATGTCTGCCACTGTAGGGGAGGAATCGAGCAGTTCCCCTCTTTTTTTCCTGCGTGGGGTGGCACCGGGACCCTTGTGGGGCATGTAGGTGCCGGTTTGCGGTTGCGATGCGGTTTACTGGTGCTGGATTCAGCGTGGATGCGCGGGAGCTCTCTGGTTAAGCTGCCATCTCTGTCGGCTGCTAGGCCACGCCCCCCGCCAAACATTTTTTATCAGCACAACACTATCTACCGACTCTTCGGTTTATAGCGATCGACCATGTTCCGAACCCACCAAGAGGAGGAGACAGGTCTAAGCTACTACTCCAGCGTGAAGCCTACTGGATCCACGAATTAAAGACAGTAACCCCTAAAGGACTAAATGAACATCTTGTCCTTTCGATGTTTCTTTAGAGTAATATTCTTTACGTCCACAGGTTTCGGATACTTCTCTGCCATTCTTCGATTTGTGAATAGTCTTTGAGACTTTTTCTCTTCTTTCATTTGTCTGTTTACACAGACTTAAAAAATGAGTGATTCTATCTATGATATATACCATGTACCTCATGGGGCAGAAATACTGGTCATCTTGTATACATGTGGTGCTTTGTTCTTTTTATGTTAAATAGATTATCATGACTCTATAAGTTTGGGATGTTGATACTGCCAGTTGATATGCCATGTTGGATACTTGATAAGTATATACCCTACAGAGGCTCAGGCCTAATAAGAGGAAGTGTATTCAACACTGGATGGTAGATTATCTCCCTCCCATACTTAGTAAGTGAGAGGATGGTATCTGATGCTTCTCCTTTAACTAGCACCAGAATGATATGTATAATATAAGTAATTTGTCTACTTTGGACCAATTTCAGTATATATAGAAATATTTGGTGCTTCTCCTTTAACCCTTTCAGGACGGAGTCAATAGTGCACGTTCTGATCAAAACAAAACGTAAACAAAAACTGGAATTTGTGCTATGTGTCTGTTCACCCGTAGTTCCCCTCTTTCAAATTATATGCACCCACACTTATTATATATCATTTTGTTCAGGAGAAACAGGGCTTTAATCTATCATTAACTATTCATATATGGAACATCATTTATTAGGAATAAAAGTAAAAAAATGTGAGAAAATAAGATTTTTTTTAAAATTTGCATTTCCGTCTGACATTTTAACTGTGAATGTCATAATACTGTTAGGTTTTACTGCAAAAAAAATGCACATATTTGTAATCAGCGATGTCTCACGAGTACAACAGTACCCCCCATTAACAGGTTTTATGTTGTTTTGGAAAGTTACAGGGTCAAATATAGAACATTACATTTTCAAATTGAAATTTGCCAGATTGGTAATGTTACCTTTGAGACGGTGTGGTAGCCCAGGAATGAGAATTACCCCCATAATGGCATACCATTTGAAAAAGTAGACAAGCCAAGGTATTGAAAGTGGGGTATGTTTAGTCTTTTTTAGTAGCCACTTAGTCACAAACACTGGCCAAAGTTAGCGTTCATATTTGTTTTTGTGTGAAAAAAGCAAAAAACGAATATTTGGCCAGTGTTTGTGACTAAGTGGCTACTAAGAAAGACTGGACATACCCCACTTGCAATACCTCGGGTTGTCTACTTTTGCAAATGGTATGCCATCATGGGGGTAATTCTCATTCCTGGGCTGCCATACGCTCTCAAAGGCAACATAACCAATCTGGCAAATTTCAATGCGAAAAAAATGAAATGCAAGCCTTATATGTGACTCTCTAACGTTCCAAAACACCATAAAACCTGTACATGGGGGGTACTGTTATTCTCGGGAGACTTCACTAAACACAAATATTAGTGTTTTAAAACAGTAAAACATATTACAACAATAATATAGACCATAAAAGTGCAGTTCGCTTGTAAAAAATTCAAAAAACGTCACTTTTACTTAAAATATCATCGTTGTAATACAATTTACCAGTTTGAAACATGAATATTTGAGTTCAGCGAAGTCTCCCGAGTAAAACAGTACCCCCTATGTACAGGTTTTATGGTGTCTTGGAGAGTTACAGGGTCAAATATAGTGCTTGCGAATTAAATTCTCTGCACTTTCTCCCTGTGTTGTCATGCATGTCAATCAAATTTTAATTAATCAAATCACATAATTACGTTAAAAGAGTATTTAAATATACATGTAGAATTTTAATATATATGCATTTATAGGTATTTAAATTCTACGTGTATACTAATGTAATCTTTTATGTAATTATATGTATTTATCTATATATATATATTTGTGGTTATTTGTATTTTATATATATATATAGATATATATAGAATGTCATTCTAAGTGTATTTTGTTACCGATATATATATATATTAATAACAAAATACAGTTAGAATGAAATTACATATGCATATATAATTTATATTAAATTTTGTTTCAATATTTTATTTATTTATTTTATTTAATTTATTTATTATTTTAATTATACGTATTTATATATAATATATATATGTACATCTATTATATATATAATATATATACATATTATATATATGTAACGTCATTCTAAGTGTATTTTAATATTAATATATATACTTATATTAATATTAAAATACACTTTGTATGACGTTACATATATATAATATGTATATATAAATATATTTAATTTATTTTTACACTTGTCTTTTATTTATTTTTTATACTTCCCACCAGCAGGGGGACTGTCTGATATTTCAAACAGTTCCCCTGCTGGCAGATCCACAGCCAGCTATAGGGGGCCATGTGATCGCTCTTTGAGAGCGATCACATGGCCCCCGGGGGCCTCATTTGCCGTGGGAGGGCTGCCTGGGCTGTGAGGCAGTCCTCCCGAAGCGGATCGCGGCGGAGGTAAGTATAACTTACCTCCTGGGGCTGCAAGCCGTTACGGCGTGCTATGCCGTCATAACGGCTTTAAAGCCCACTTAACCCGTGACGGCATAGCACGCCGTAACGGCGTTAAGGGGTTAACTAGCACCATAATGATATTTATAATACAAGTAATTTCTTTACTTTGGACCAATTTTAATATATTTAGAAATATTTTGCACATTACTCTATATGATATGTTGTGTAGGTTCGCAGTTTAGTTTACTGCGCCCCAGATATTTATGTGATCTGTCTTGTATTATATTTTTGTAGATCTGGCATTTATCACACACTGTTCACTGTTGATATTCTTTTTGCACTTGCATGTCACTGATAGATCACTTATATCATGGGGTTTTATGATCTTGTCCTCCATTATCGTTGGTTATGTCCTATTCCCCGTTTCTATCGGGGATAGGTAGAATTGCACTGTTTGATTGGTTGCTATGCAACCCGGTCACATGCACGTTTGTGCAGGTCAGGTGTTAGCTTTCACGTGGTTTAGCTACTTCCGGGTTCCCCGGCTCGCCGGCTACCGGATCTTTATACTGGAGTATAGAGATTGTTTGTTAGGTTACCTAGCAACCAGGTCACATGCACGATTACGTATTCACTCTTCACTTCCGGGTTCCTCAGCTTTTCGGCTGTCTGATCTTCTGATTGGTAAGCGTTATTACACTTATATGTATATATTGTACACGTTCAGTATGCTTCACTGTGATCTTGATAAAGACCCCAGGAGGGTCGAAACGTCGATTTTTTTTTACACAGAATTTGTATTATGATTTAATACAGTAAAGACCATTTTTTCACTATTTAAAAGTCCTAGTGTGCTCCCTTTATTTAATATTGTATATTTGGTACGCGGGATTGCACCTAGGCAGTTTTGATTTTTGTTTTATATATATATATATATATATATCTATATATATATATATATATATATATATATAGTACTTTTATATATACATACATACATTATTAATAAAAGTGTAATTAATATTAATGTGTGTATATATATATATATATATATTATATATGTTACTATTAAAATACACTTAGAATTATGTCAATTATATATATATATATATATATATATATATATATATATATAATAAAAATAATCAACAAATAAATTGAAACAAATGAAAAAAATAAAAAAAATAATAAAAATACATTTAAAAAAATTATATACCAGTTTTAATTTGTTCTAACTGTATTTTGATATTAATAAACATATATATTAAATGCAAAATACATTTAGATTAACGTTATAAATACATATGTATCTATATCTATCTATCTATATTTATATAGCTTTATATTATATATATATATATATAATATTATTGTAGCAATTCTAAAAAGCAAACTATAAACCACAGAGGTTATCCCTTTATTTAATCACATTTTTTGACACAAGGCACACCGTTCTTTGTGCTTTTGTTTTGTGTTGCCAATAGAAAAAAAGGACATAAAGTAGAAAGGAAGTGTGGGATACCTCGTGATGGCTTCATGTTGTGTGTGTGTGCATTAGCATCCTGTTGAAATGTTCTGAACAGGTTATTCTTTAACACCTTAAGGACCAAACTTCTGGAATAAAAGGGAATCATGACATGACATTAACCCCTTAAGGATACATGACATGTGTGATGATTCCCTTTTATTCCAGAAGTTTGGTCTTTAAGGGGTTAAACAAAGTTGTATTCCTACCCCCCCCCCTCCAAGCCAACCCCCCCCCCCCCCACTCTGCAAGTGTTAAAAAACCCTTACCGCACATACCCGATAAGGCTATGTACAACCTATAGTTGTCTGAATCCTCCCTACTACCTTTCTTGTGAATTGGTACAATTTTTGCTAATTTACAATCTTCTGGGACTACTCCTGTTAACAATGATTGGTTAAATAAACCAGTTAACAGTTTTGCCAGTACACCACTAAGTTCTTTTAATGACTTTAAATTCATCACCTCAGGCCCCATAGACATATTTGCCTTTATCTTAAACAGCTGCAATAGAACCTCTTCCTTTGTTAAGTCACATGTAACAATTTTTTTCCTAATTGAGGTCCCTTTCGTTCATTTTCATCTGAAAATACTCAACAAAAATGTCCATTAAGGCAGTCAGCTATACCTTTATCCTCTTCTACAAACCTTCCTTCTTTTGTTTTTCATGTAACTAATCCTTGTTTTTTTTTTTTTTAATTCTTTATTTTTCGTTTTTGGTGCATGATATTGTAGTTTCACATACAGGTGTGCACGTTAGTGCCTGAAATATATGATAGAGATACAGTTCCTTTTAAGTTTCACACCAATTTTGGGTCAAGCATTAACATTCAGAAATAACATCAACATATTAAACATTAAATGATACGCTGTCTAGATGAGTCAGTATGTTTCGTATACCCTTGTATTTAGGGTGAAGCCTTATGTTTGGTGTCAGTGCTACTACCTGCGGTTTGTGGGTTTGCTGCTAATAGTGCTCCGTGTGAGCGTTGGTGTGTTGGCATGATTATGGTGTCTGTGTTGCAGTAAACCCGTGTTCAATTGTCTAGTTCTTCATGTTGTGCTGAGTGGGGGGGATCTGCCGCAGGTGGCGTATTTGTATCGATTGAGTACCCCTGATCAAGGGGTCAGCGGGGGGGGGGGGAGGGGTTGGGTTCTGGACGCCAAGTGTTTGTGTACTGGTTGTGCTGGTTGTTGTGGTGTCTAAAAAGTGAACAGAAAAATATTGATGGATATCCAACTAAAACATAAAGTAAACATTATAGTCACAGCATGGAAGGTGTGCCACTATTATGTTGGTAGTGTTCATGGTGTCGTTTCATGTCCTTCACGGCACAGGTTGTTGTAATCTGCCTTGTCCCGGTTCAAACGGGGTAGAGTGCTCAGGGGTCCAGGTCCTCGTCCGAGGACTGTTCCGTGTCACGTTCGTGGGGTTAGACAGTCCCAGGGTGTCTAGGAGGGGTGTTGCTTCCTCCACGGAAGTTAGAACATGTGTTGTTCCTTTGTGTGTGATCTCCAAAGTTCCGTTTGCGCCCCACCTATAAGCTATGTTTGCTGAGCGTAGTTGTGTGGTGAGCGGTCCATAGGTTTTGCGCCATAAGAGGGTGGCTTTAGATAGGTCTTGAAAGAATGTTAATGAGGAGTTCCTAAATAGCAGTGGTGTCTTGCCTTTCAGCCCCGCCATTATGTGTATTTTGTCTTGTATAGTGACGCATCTGAGGATGACGTCTCTGGCCGGTGGGGTTTTTAGGTGAGGGGCGCTAGGTAAGCGATATACTCCGTCAATTGTGATTTTCTTTGCGAGTGACTGTGGCAGCACGGTAGACAGCAGGCGCCTGACATAGTGCGGCAGTTCGTCGGCAGTTATCGTCATAGGTATGCCCCGGATCTTAATATGGGAGCGGCACTGTCGGTCTTCGATGGTTGACATTTTAATTGCCAGGTAGGTATGTTGTTGCTGTAGTTGTTTTATGGTGTCATCCATTCGGTTCATATGAGAGTGGACTTTCACTACTTCCTCCTCCGTGTTTCTCACCCTTTCTGTGACTGTATGTAGTTCAGTCTTAAGGATGGCTGAGTCTGCTGCTAAAAGTTTGTGGATCTCTGTTAGAAGGATTTTAAGGTCTCGTTTGGTGGTTGGGGCTGAGTCATCTGTGGACTCCGGTGGTGGTGCCCGTGGCTCTTGTGAAAGCCCTGGGGAGTCAGGTCTGTGCAGTGTAGTGGTGTGTGCACTCATCTGCTGCAGTGCCTGTGTGTGCTCCTGAGGGTCAGAGCCCTGATTTGCCTGGATTTGGGGCCTTGTATGTGGTGGCGTTATGGAGAGCTCAGAGGGGGTAAGGTCTGATGGTTTCATGTGGGTTGCCTGTTCCGTCTGTCGTGTCTGAGACGGGCCAGGTAGATTGGGGCTCTGTTTAGCTGTATTGGGTGCCTGGGTGGGGTCCGGCCTGTCTGCTGTGGCTGCTGGCTTGGAGTTAGTAGGCCGTTGTAGCATGGCCCCTATATCCCTGTCCCCAGGTGTACCTTGCGGCTTTTGAGAGCGGCGCCCCATGGCTGGTGTGTGAGCTGGGATGATGGGTTGGTCCCACAGGTAATGTTCGTTCCTGAGCTCTGTCGGGTGCCCGCACAGGATTTCCGCGAGGCCGGGGATCACTGGCGTTTGGTAGGCCCCGTTTTTCCGTCTCCTCTTCTGCAGCCATTGCGGCTGAAAGAAAGGCATCAGGTGGTGCGGTGCTTTGTACCAGTGCCCGTGTGGTGAGTGGCAAGGCTGGATGGGTGTTGGATACTTAGATTATCTTGGATGAAGTTTTTAAAGTTGGGAGCTTAGCGAAATGGCGTCCGCTCGGGTCTAGTAGCAGGCTCCGCCCCTCACTAATCCTTGTTTTACTTTGGTTTTTCTCATTTATGTATCTAAAATAATGTTTTATCCCCTTTTTTAACTCACTGGGCTATTTTGTCTTCTGTGTGGGATTTGGAAGCCCTTATAACTTGCTTAGCCTCTTTCTGCCTAATCGTATAGATATGTCTATCTTCCTCAATCTGTTTTTCTTTATAATTACTAAATTCAAATTTTTAATTTTTTTTTATTTTGGCCACTTCTACAGAGTGAAATATATAAGTGTACAGAGGATACTAATCCAATAGACACTAGGAAGGTTCCTTGTAAAATATGACTATTATTACACTTCTACGGAGTACCACAGTGGTTTCTTCCCTATTTTGTGCTTACTGACAAGGCTAATGCAATTTCTGTTGTCTTCAGTAGTGCAACTTTTAAATAATCCCATTTCTCCTGGACTCTATTTAAACCGCTTCTGTCTGATAATGACTCCTTTACGCATATTCTCATTTTAGAAAATACTTCTTTTTTATGTAAAACTTTTGTTTTTGTGTGGTGTGACTCAGTCACTGTTCTTATATTAAACCATACTGACTGGTGATCACTAGATCCTAAACTGTCACCTATAGTAATATCTGATACCAAATCTCCAATTGTTAACACTACGAGTTGGCTCCTCAACAACTTGTTTTAGAGACAAGCCCAATAGGGAGTTTAGAATATGTGTGCTCCTGGCACAATCAGCTATTTTGGTTTTCCAGTTCACATCCGGAAGATTAAAGTCACTCCCTTCAATGCCATTCTAGCTATCTCCTCAACTAGTAGATTATCTAACTCTTCTATTTGTCCTAGGGACCTATAAATCACACCTACATGAGTTACTGTGTGATTTTCAAAATGTAATCCAAACAGACTGTATGTTCGCCTCACTAACTTATACTAGGTTACATTTTTATGCTATACTTCATATACAGGGACACTCATCCCTCTTTCTTCCCTTCTATGCCTTCTATGTCTTTTCTATATAAAGAGTACCCTGTTATTGCTATATCCCAGTCATTTTTCTCGTTATACCATGTCTCAGTAATAGCTACTAAATCTACATAATCAGTTGCCACTATTGTCACAAGTTTAATTGGTACAATCTTATTCCCTAAACTGCGACCATTTGTAGACATTGTTAACACAATTGCTACAGGCACTTTGTGCCCTTGTATTGGGGGGCAATTGGATTGATGTTAATTTAACCCCTTAAGGACACATGACATGTGTGACAACAATTCTAAAAAGCAAACTATAAACCACAGAGGTTATCACTTTATTTAATCACATTTTTTGACACAAGGGCACACCGTTCTTTGTGCTTTTGTTTTGTGTTGCCAATAGAAAAAAAGGACATAAAGTAGAAAGGAAGTGTGGGATACCTCGTGATGGCTTCATGTTGTGTGTGTGTGCATGAGCATCCTGCTGAAATGTTCAGAGCAGGTTATTCTTTAACACCTTAAGGACCAAACTTCTGGAATAAAAGGGAATCATGACATGCCACACATGTCATGTGTCCTTAAGGACATTGCAGCATACAAATTGCATAAGCACTGGAATTTATCTCAAAGTGATGCAATATCTGCACGTATAATCTAGCATAGTGGTTCCTTTTTTAAAGACTTTAACAAGAATAGAGGACTGACATTTGATCAGCATGTCAGCGTACAAATTAACAAAATAATACAGGTGGTTCTCACTTTACGACCTACCTGTTTTACGACAGCTTGCACTTATGACCAACTCTCTAGCGTGGGGATTCAAGGGAGTCACCAAGTTAGAGAGCTGGTCTATGTTCCCCTGAGCATAGATTAGAGGGATTCCCTGCCTGGTCTATGTTTGGGTTATATTCCGACTATGGTGTTAAAATATACAATATGATGACTGGGTGCATCTGGCCCCTCTCTATACTCTTAGAAATAGTTCCCTCTGCTTTCGACACCCATGATTTTGGTCCTCCTATTACCCTACAGACACAAGTCATTAATGATATCCAGTGTCTTATGATCAACATATAATAAATGATAACTGGCACAACTGAAAAAAATATTAAAATTCCTTCAAAATATAAAGCAGAAAATAATGAGTAAAATATGTTATTAGGCAAGTCAGTAAATCTAGGTTGTTTGTCAAACAGTGAACTTGATGACTGAATGTATCAGAGTCCTCGCAAAATAAATTACTATTGTTAATAGTATTAAATTATATCAATTCTGTGTAACACATATGGTTGGGACTTATATTTTAGGGTCTACATTTTCATTACCTTTAATATCCTCAATGCAAAGTATATGCTGGTGGATTGACTGGGCTTTAAGAATTCATGACACCAGGTTACCATTTATTAAAACTTTCAGACTATCTAGCCTTCTATAACAGAATTTCATTTTCTGTTTCATGGTTAATAGGAGTTTAAGCTTTGATGTTAATTGAATAAATTGACTTTTCAACTCTACATTCAGAGTTAGTTTATGATTTTACTCAAGTTGTTGCATTTTATAAATGAGATCAGCAATTCCTTTCATCATTTTTCCTAGGCACCCATTTAATTACGATGTTCATGAGATATACATTCATGGGCTTCTAACAGAGCCTCATGGGAGATGCCAAATGAATCATTTTCAGCTAAATGAAGTTTAATCAGGTTAGGGATTTTACCTCATATTTCTTTTAATAGATTCCCATTTAGTAAAAAGGATTGGTGTGAAGATTATTTCATGGTTCAATATGGTTCAATAAGTGCTATTTAGGAGAAATAAAGTGCTGGAAATCAATCAATAAAGTTTTCAATTAAGGATATTTCAGGGGAAGTGGTTGAGAACTATGGTTGCCATATTGCAACTTTAAATGGGACACATATCTGCACACTATCAGGCAAAGATTAAAATCTTGATGTCGGAAATACATCCAGGGAGCAAACAGTGTGATGCAAAAAGGGTAAAACTTATTGAAATTTCTGTTACAGATCTTTAGAGACAGTAAGAGTTCACCAAAATACCATCATAGGGTTTAAAAATCAGAACTCTAACATCTGAGCACAGATCAAAACAGCAATAGTAAAGGAGACATGCGCAAGTGAGGACACCCTACATTTTTATAATTATATCAAACTAATAATATATAATAAAGACTCAGCCAACTTAAATAGTAAGACCTGACAAGTAAACCTATGTCATATGTATCATACTGAAATCGAGTTTGGACTATAGAATATTCTATTAATCAAAATGCTGAAAAAGTGAGTGTAAAAGTGGATAATACAGGAGAAGTGGCATGTCACTCAGTGGTGAAAGTATCAATTGATGTATATGTTCTGTGAAGCAGGCGTCACAACAACCACAACTTTCTCAGTACCAGGATATGTACCAGGATATGTGGAACTCACAAAGTGTCAAGGCAAGTACATACTGGCAGAGAAAAAGAGGGCCACAATGGAGAAGGAAGGAAGTCCACTTGACCACCTGTAAAGAGTCATATCTTTTTGTATTATTCTTAAAGCACTGATTCTGTTGTTGACCCTATTTGGGTATATTACCTAAATGTCACAAAGACATAGGCTCTGTCATTAGGAATTCGACCAAAGGGACTAGCCTAGCAATTGCCAGTGTAAAGGGGGACTTGGTCACTTGGAAACATTTAACTATATCTTAGATGGGCCTCATAATCACCCTCAAGATTCCTTCCTATATTATTAGACATCTTTAGAATGTTGCTATTGCAGGCTCCACTGGCCATTTTCAGACAATTTAAGATCTTCTACGTATATGTTTCTGGAGTCATATTTGATCTTGGGTGGAGGAGGCCACTCTCTCTTCCTTCACCAAACAAGAGGGGGGCTAGGGGTCCCAAATCTGAGAACATAATAAATCCACAATATTGTCTCAAATTATTAGGTTACTTTCTATGGAACAGACTGTCCAATTGATACAAATGGAGAGAGGCTGCATAGCAGCACCCTCCTTGACTCATTGTATGTTGTTGCCTCCTAAGTTGAGGAAAATAATTTTAAAGCTGTTTACAATGAGGACATTTGCTGTGCAGATTTGGGATAATTACCTGACCTCACATGGATTTAAGGAGTGTACCTAGTCAGGCTCGACCAGGGAACTCTCACATTAGTGGCTCCAGACCTATCTTTGACCAAGTGGAAAAGGCTAGGAATGATCAGTATTTCCCAATTAATAGAAAATACAGGGGTGCTTCTTTCCCAGTATTAGTGGAGAGACACGGACTGCCTTGTAGAGATTTTTTGCAAGAATATGTAAACACAGACCTACATAATTATGATACGTGTCTGTGCTGTAGAGGCCAATTAGGCAGCCCTTGGTATTATATTCTTTTCCAGACCTGGGAGGGGGTACCACTCATAGCTTGGGGGATTAGGGCATATTATTATTTTATTTGCTTTTAGTTTTGTTTCCTTTCTTTTATTACATTATGCCGAACAACATTTTTGGTTCCATGTTATAACAGGTTCTGGAGAGCTGGGAAGCATCAGATCTTTGATAAGCAGCTAGTCTATGCGATGTGTACCTGCGAGTACAGAACTAAATGCTTGTTACATTTCCAACTAATAATGGGTAGCTGTACAACTGTGCTCTGTAACATGTTAAAGATGGCCCTGTGTGTCCACATCAACTACATACTTCTTATTTTACTATATGTGATGTACACTGGAACCATTAAAAAAAAAAAAAAAAAAAAACTTCAATCACAACAATTCTACATTTTCTGGGAAAATTCTACATTTTCTGGAAAAAGAATGCAATGCTTTTTCTTGTTTTATTAAACTTCCTTTGCTATATCCATTTGGCAGGGAAAATAGAATGGACCATATCTACTTAACTCTCATTTATTAGGACTTTTGAGAAAACCAATTATTTACTGGATGAGTATTTTATGATTGCAGACTGGCAGAACATAGTATATGCAGCCTTCTGATTAAAGGAACACTATAGTCACCTAAATAAAGCAGTTTTAGTGTATAGATATTCCCCTGCAATTTCACTGCTCAATTCACTGCTATTTAGGAGTTAAATAACTTTGTTTCTGTTTATGCAGCCCTAGCCACACCTCCCCTGGCTATGATTGACAGAACCTGCATGAAAAAAAAAACTGGTTTCACTTTCAAACAGATGTAATTTACCTTAAATAATTGTATTTAAATCTCTAAATTGAACTTTAATCACATACAGGAGGCTCTTGCAGGGTCTAGCAAGCTATTAACATAACAGGGGATAAGAAAATCTAAATTAAACAGAACAGAAGCAATAGAAGCAATAAAAAAAGCCTAAATAGGGCTCTCTTTACAGGAAGTGTTTATGGAAGGCTGTGCAAGTCACATGCAGGGAGGTGTGACTAGGGTTCATAAACAAAGGGATTTAACTCCTAAATGGCAGAGGATTGAGCAGTGAGGCTGCAGGGGCATGTTCTATACACCAAACCTGCTTCATTGAGCTAAAGTTGTTCAGGTGACTATAGTGTCCCTATACAGTGTCCTGTTTACATGGTTATTTTTCCCATCACAATGGAAGGACAAATCAAATGAATAGATGATCTCAATTGTAATGGATGAATTGCAATCATAGGACAATATGTTAGTATAGGTATATTTGTTTGAATAGATCCCCACATTGTTGGAGGTAAAGTACATAATTTGTTACAAGAATGAACACTTAGTTGATGATAAAGTTATATGTATTAACATTTTCAATAAATGTTTCCATATATTTCATCAATGTAATTGTTTTCAAATATAAAAAGGAAAACCTTTTTTTAATTTAATCACATAAGCATTATGATGTTTGTAATGGAAATGATATAAATCGGGTGTCAGATCTGCTTAAAATAATATACTTAAACAATAAAATATATACATATTTATTTTGTATTTGAAATTTCCTGAACAAGTGAATATCTTGCTGTGATCTGTTCGTGTTTGTCTTTGCTAGGATACACAACTTTGAGAAATCCAATATCAGATGTTCTAGTCTATTTAACCTTCTATGTTTGTCAAGAGCAGCTGTAAAATGACAATTAAGAAAAATGGAAAAAAAGCGATTGAGGTGAACTTTGCAGGAAGTTGATAGGATTATCAAGAATTAGCAAGAGATGAGTTTGCTGCATGTCAGAAATGGATGAGACAGCTATAAAGAAATGTCATGCACACAACTCCTCTAAGATAAGGAATAGTAGATTTATTGGGAAATGATGAAACAGGAACGCATTTGTAACCAAAGATATGTTTGTTTGTTTTTTAAATGTATTTAGCTTATTAGTTGCTTGTATATTTTATTTGCTTTCTCTGGCAAATTTCTTGCACAGTATACACTAGTTTCATATAAAGTATACAGAAACCACAAATCCTAAAGACAAAAATGATGATGACCATTTTCTTGTGTAGTGGCTTAGTATGTCATTCTTAGTTGCACCTTCACGAGAGTACATATCTGCGTGCCAAAAGCAGAGTATCCATAGCAAGAGTGGGTACAATGTATTTCACAGTATGTTCTGGGAAGGTGTTGTGCCATTGAATATTATATTATAAATAACTAGCTGCACTCACAATCTTCAAAATTGTTATACTTTGTTGCTTTATTTTTTAAGTGTTCACAATGCTGTGTGATACAGTGTCAAGGTTTCCTCAGGACCATTAAAGTCCCGATCGGGGACTGAAACATTGACACTGTACCACTAGTGATGTACCGAACTGTTCGCCGGCGAATAGTTCCCGGCGAACATAGCGTGTTCGCGTTCGCCACGGCGGGCAAACACATGCGTGTTCGATCTGCCCCCTATTCGTCATCATTGACTAAACTTTGACCCTGTGCCTCAAAGTCAGCAGACACATTCCAGCCAATCAGCAGCAGGCCATCCCTTCCAGACCCTCCCACCTCCTGTACAGCATCCATTTTAGATTCATTCTGAAGCTGCATTCTTAGATAGAGGAGGGAAAGTGTATCTGCTGCTCATTTGATAGGGAAATGTATAGCTAGGCTACTGTATTCAGTGTCCACTACAGTCCTGAAGGACTCATCTGATCTCTGCTGTAAGGGCAGCACCCCAAAAAGCCTTTTTTAGGGCTAGAACAACATTTTTTTGTGTAATCTAATTGCAGTTGCCTGCCTGCCAGCTTCTGTGTCAAGCTCACAGTGGATACTGTGCCCACTTGCCCAGTGCCACCACTCATATCTGGTGTCACAATAGCTTGAATTTAAAAACAAAAACATTTTTTTCACTGTAATAGATTGAATAGCAGTTAGTTGTCTGCAAGCTATACGTATACGTGTTTTCCTCCAAGTTTAGATAGAAAAGAGACACAGGTAATCTGATCTGAGCGTAGTATTCCCAAATACTTATTTGGATTTCTTCTTTGAGCCCTATCCAATTGAGCTTCAATTCCAAGTTGAAATGGGATGTCAATCAGAAGAAACAACTTTGATGTTTTTCCTAGAGATTTCTTCCGCCGGTAGGTCAAGGTCAGAAGAAATCTTGGAATTCTTACTGTTTTGGGTTCTTTCAGCTTTCTCTTTTTACTCACAGAAAGCAGAAACACAATCTCTAAGAGATTGTGTTTCTGCTTTCTGTGAGTAAAAAGAGAAAGCTGAAAGAACCCAAAACAGTAAGAATTCCAAGATTTCTTCTGACCTTGACCTACCGGCGGAAGAAATCTCTAGGAAAAACATCAAAGTTGTTTCTTCTGATTGACATCCCATTTCAACTTGGAATTGAAGCTCAATTGGATAGGGCTCAAAGAAGAAATCCAAATAAGTATTTGGGAATACTACGCTCAGATCAGATTACCTGTGTCTCTTTTCTATCTAAACTTGGAGGAAAACACGTATACGTATATCGTGAGAGGGGGGTCGTGTGGTCTACCCTAAAAGACACAGATGCCAGGAAGTTTAGAGCCCTATATCTATAAAAGGCTCTAACAAATGTGAGTGAACTTGACTCTATCTTCAGAATTCACAAAAAAAATTTCTAATTCAGCTTAAACATACTGCACAATTATTTGTCTATTTTTTTCCCTTCTTTTCATGTATACAAGTGTGTAAAAGAGGGTAAGTGCAATTAAGAGCACTATTCACTATTGTATTATTCTATCACATTTAGCGCTACACTCAAGAAAACGCAGGTTTTCATTGTTGATTTTTGGTGATCTTTTATATGTGGTGGGTTTTATAGGAGTACCCACGGAGTGTTTTAGCGGCTATTTTCTCTAAATTGTACACGAATATAAAAAAGCGCCACCTATTCCACATTTTTGTGTATTTTGAAGTTGTCTGCAAGCGTCTGTGTGTCAGGCCAACAGCGTGTACTCTGCCAGTGCACAGTGCCACTCATATCTATTGGCACAATAGCGTGCATTTAAAACCAAAAAACTTTTTTCACTGTTATAGATTGAATAGCAGTTAGTTGTCTTCAAGCGGGTGTGTCAGGCCTACAGCGTGTACTCTGCCAACCTCTGCCAGTGCACATTGCCACTCATATCTGGTCTTACAGTAGCTTGCACGCATAGTACCACTAATCCCCAAAAAATTGACAGGCAGAGGCAGGCCACCCCGCAGGGGCCGTCGTGGTCGTGGTGCTGTGATTCCCTTTTGCCCTAGAATAATGCCCAGTTTTCAGAGGCCACGTACCCTGAACTTGAAAAGTTCTGAGGACATAGGTGACTGGCTAACACAGGACACCCAATCTTCTACAGCTTCCGCTCGGAACCTTGACGCACCATCCTCCTCCAGCTTAGCTACGGGCACCTCTCAAGATACCACTCACCCGCCTGCCGCCACCAACACTAGCACCACAGCCGCTTCACTTTATCTGTCAGAGGAGTTATTTACACATCCGTTTGAAGAAATGAGTGATGCGCAACCATTATTGCCAGAGGATGTAGATAACAGGGATATGTCTCAGTCAGGCAGCATTACACACATGGACGTACGGTGTGATGATGATGATGTTGCACCCGATGCTGCTTCCTTTGCTGAGTTGTCAGATACAAGTGAAGCGGTTGATGATGACGATGCGTCCATGGATGTCACGTGGGTGCCCGCTCGGCAAGAAGAAGAACAGGGCGAAAGTTCAGATGGGGAGACAGAGAGGAGGAGGAGACGAGTTGGAAGCAGGGGGAGGTCGTCGCAAGGAGCTAGTGGCACAGTTAGACAGCATGCATCGGCACCCGGGGTCAGCCCGACAGCACGCCAATCAACGCATGCTGTGTCCACCACCAGAATGCAGTCATTGCAGAGCTCAGCAGTGTGGCATTTTTTTGTGTGTGTCTGCCTCTGACAACAGCGATGCCATTTGAAACCTGTGCCAAAAGAAACTGAGTCGTGGGAATTCCAACATCCACCTAGGTACAACTGCTTTGCGTAGGCACATGATCGCACATCACAAACGCCTATGGGATCAACACATGAGTACAAGCAGCACACAAACTCAAAGCCGCCATCCTCCTCCTGGTCCAGCATCTTCAGCCACGTCAACCACTGCTGTCCTCCTTGCCCCCTCTCAACCATCCGCCATTCCGTCTCTCGCCTTGAGCAGTTCCCGCTCATCTGCCCACAGTCAGGTGTCTGTCAAGGACATGTTTGAGCGTAAGAAGCCAATGTCAGAAAGTCACCCCCTTGCCCAGCGTCTGACAGCTGGCTTGTCTGAACTATTAGCCTGCCAGCTTTTACCATACAAGCTGGTGGAGTCTGAGGCGTTCAAAAAATTTGTGGCTATTGGGATACCGCAGTGGAAGGTACCCGGACAAAATTTTTTTGCACAAAAGGCAATCCCCAACCTGTACTCGATTGTGCAAAAGGAAGTAATGGCATGTCTGGCACACAGTGTTGGGGCAATGGTCCATCTGACCACTGATACCTGATCTGCAAAGCATGGTCAGGGCAGGAATATCACCTACACTGCGCATTGGGTAAACCTGCTGACGGCTGCCAAGCATGGAATGCGTGGCTCTGCAAAGGAGTTGGTGACACCGCCACGACTTGCAGGCAGGCCTGCTGCCACCTCCTCTACTCCTCCTACTCCATCCTTTTCCATAACCTCCTCGGCTGAGTCCCCTTCTGCTGCTGCATCTTGCTCCACATCAACGGCACCCCCCCAGCTCCCCAGGTACTATTCCACATCCCGGATACGGCAGTGTCATACCGTCTTGGGTTTGACTTGCTTGAAAGCAGAGAGTCACATCGGACAAGCACTCCTGTCCGTCCCCGGAATGCACAGGTGGAAAAGTGGCTGACTCCGCAGCAACTGGATATTGGCAAAGTGGTTTGTGACAACGGAACAAATTTGTTGGCGGCATTGAAGTTGGGCAAGTTGACACATGTGCCGTGCATGGCACATGTGTGTAATCTGATCGTACAACGCTTTGTGCATAAGTACACAGGCTTTCAGGACGTCCTGAAGCAGGCCAGGAAGGTGTATGGCCATTTCAGGCGTTCCTACACGGCCATGGCGCACTTTGCAGATATCCAGCGGCGAAACAACATGCCAGTGAGGCGCTTAATTTGCGACAGCCCGACATGTTGGAATTCAACACTCCTAATGTTCGACCGCCTGCTCCAACAAGAAAAAGCCGTTAATGAATATTTGTATGACCGGGGTGCTAGGACAGCCTCTGGGGAGCTGGGGATTTTTTTGCCACGTTACTGGACACTCATGCTCAATGCCTGTAGGCTCATGCGTCCTTTTGAGGAGGTGACAAACCTAGTCAGTCGCACTAAAGGTACCATCAGCGACATCATACTATTTGTTTTCTTCTTGGAGCGTGCCCTGCGAAGAGTGCTGGATCCGGCCGTAGATAAGCGTGAAGAGGAAGAGTTGTGGCCACCATCACCACCAGAAACAGCCTTATCAGCATCGCTTGCTGGACCTGCGGCAATGCTGGAAGAGGATTGTGAGGAAGAGGAGTCAGAGGAGGAATGTGGCTTTGAGGAGGAGGAGGAAGACCAACCACAACAGGCATCCCAGGGTGCTCGTTGTCACCTATCTGCTACCCGTGGTGTTGTACGTGGCTGGGGGGAAAAACATACCTTCATTGAGATCACTGAGGAGGAGGAACGGGAAATGAGTAGCTCGGCATCCAACCTTGTGCAAATGGGGTCTTTCATGCTGTCGTGCCTGTTGAGGGGCCCTCGTATAAAAAGGCTGAAGGAGAACAACCTGTACTGGGTGTCCACGCTACTAGACCCCCAGTATAAGCAGAAAGTGGCTGAAATGTTACCAAATTACAACAAGTCGGAAAGGATGCAGCATTTGCAAAATAAATTAAAAAGTATGCTTTACACAGCGTATAAGGGTGATGTCACAGCACAACGGGAATCTAACAGGGGAAGAGGTGAAAGTAATCCTCCTCATCCCACGACCACGCCGGCAAGGACAGGACGCTTTAAAGACGTGTTGTTGATGGAGGACATGCGGAGCTTTTTAAGTCCTACGCATCGCCACAGCCCTTCGGGATCCACCCTCAGAGAACGACTCGACCGACAGGTAGCAGACTACCTCGCCTTAACTGATACACTTAACAGATATCGACATTCTGAGGAGCGATGAACCCCTTCACTACTGGGTGTGCAGGCTTGACCTGTGGCCTGAGCTATCCCAATTTGTGATAGAACTTCTGGCCTGCCCCGCTTCAAGTGTCCTGTCAGAAAGGACCTTCAGTGCAGCAGGAGGTATTGTCACTGAGAAGAGAAGTCGCCTAGGTCAAAAAAGTCTAGATTACCTCACCTTTATTAAGATGAATGAGGGATGGATCCCAAAGGGACTGACAGTGGGCGATACATTCGACTAAAAAAGGTCTGATGAGATGAGCTGCCTTGGGCTAAAAATGGTGACCCTATGTAGGAGGAACAGTCCCTATTCTGCTCTGTGTCAGTGTGTATCAGGGTCCCTGAGGACAGGTGTCAATCCATATCTGCCAAGTGACCCTATGTAGGGGGAACAGTCCCTATTCTGCTCTGTGTCAGTGTGTATCAGGGTCTCTGAGGACAGGTGTCAATCCATATGTCAAGGTGTCAATATGTCATATGTCAGGTGTCAATCCATATCCATTGTGATTTAGGAATGTTAGGTGATTTATGCCCTTTATGGATTAAAACCAGACTCTGCATCAACAGTGTAATTTTCCACTGGAGTTTTGCCATGGATCCCCCTCTGGCATGCCACAGTCCAGGTGTTCGTCCCCTTGAAACAACCCTTGTGGGTTTTAAAATTTGCCTGCCCATTGAAGTCTATGGCGGTTCGCCCGGTTCGCGAACGTTTGCGGAAGTCCGCGTTCGACGTTTTTGCGAACCGAAAATGTTATGTTCGCGACATCACTATGTACCACACAGCGTTGTGAATCCTTCAAAGATAAAGCAATACAGATTGCCAACTAAGAAGACTGTGAGTGCAGCTATTTATTTATTATTTTTGTATATAGCAAGGCATAGTCTGGTACCCGGCAAATAAATTACAAAATTAGCAAGAGTGCGAGCTTTTACTATATATAGTAAATATATATATATATATATATATATATATATATATATATATATATATATATATATATATATATATACACACACTACATTATTACAGGGACACTACTTTATTTGTGTTATGAACTGGGGATTCATCTGAACAACAGCTGCATCATTTACATAAGTTAATAATACACACCTAATTTGTTTTGTTGAACATTACCAGATGTCTGCAGTGTGTCACGCTTTAATTTTTTACATAGGCATTAAGTTTAAAAAGGTCCCATCTCAGCTTTTGTTGTTGGTCTTGGAGACGGAGAAAACACCAAGTTGGGCAATTTCCAAATTGAGATTTTGTTTCTACACTCCAAAATAGACATTTCAGATTTCTCCTTCAATAAATATGTTAATATCCTACATAGAGTTATAGCCCTGAAATTGTGCTTTGCCATCGAAGCATCCAACATATTTTTTTAAAGATATGTATAGAAACTGATATTACAAACCACTTTAGGTAGATAATTACAGATGTTTTTATAGTTCTCTGTTAACAACCATTTCCTCTTCAAAATCAATAGGTAAATGATCTAATTTCATTTGTACATGCCTGTTAATAAACAGGTCAACAGAGACCAATATGTATTTTCTCTGTATACATTTTTATATAGGTTGTTTAGCCTTCTGAAACAGCTTTTCTCTAGGCACTGAGAAAGAAGCTAGCATATCAATATAGAAATAAACATGTACCTAGTCTAGCCCAAAGTGTGGTTACATTGTTGTTTAACCTACTAGCCTTTTCGCTATGTTCTAAAGCACGTCTATCCAGCCTCCAATCTTATATAAATAGCCATTGTTCCTTATAGCTACAGGGAAAAATAGATAGATTGAATAGATTGGAGCAATTATTTTTAATAAAACATATGTGGGTTGCACATAACGGTAGCTTGTGAGAAGAAAAAAAAAACAAGAAAAAAGCTAAAAACCTCACACATCATCAGTACACATCCCACCGTTTTTATTTTGGTGTAGTACATTGTAACAGTTTAGTATGGTATGGATACATTTTGAGACAATGCATTTGACTAAAAGAAAAACTATTAAACTATGACAAAATGACACCATTTGCAATCTTGTAAACATAAAACAAAAATGAACAACTCAAATTGGTTCCTACCAATGGTTATAATGAGGTAAACATTTTCTGTCAATGACCTCTACATACAAACTAAGCACACTTTTTTCAAATAATTTCAGTAAACACGAGGATAATTATGTTCAATAAACTAAAATGAAATATTTCCATTCTATATTTACATTGCATTTCCTTTTTACTTGCACAATTACTAGTAGTCTAAGAAAAATATAATACTCTAGGTAGCAATATTACATGATTGCGAACAGTTAGTGACATTCTAACAGTAAAATTATTTTTAGGATTATCTTCAAAACAAAACCTTCAAATTTGCATGAATAAAAAAAGACAGTAGTCTAGAAAACAGGTTTCCATTTGGCCCCCCGGCAGATGTTCAACTACAGTGCTCATAATCCCAATACAGCCACCAGCTAGAAGAGTTATGGGATTTGTAGTCCAAACAATATCTGGTCTAGTGTTATCAAAATATTTTCAAATGCCCATCTGTGACATGAATGGGTAAAAGTATTAGTGTCCACTGGTGTGGAAATATCACGTCTGACAAGTTGGTGACAGGTCTTCTGCAAGGACAAATGTTTACAAGTGCTGAAAATGTGATGCTTATACACTGTTTCTGTGTAACCTGGTAAATGTACTACTCCAGTGGCAGACAGACAGCAAAGCTGTTTAAATCCATTGAATTAATTTAATTGAGGACATGTGTATTTAACAAATGCACCACTTACTGAAAGCCATTGAGCAATATTAGAGCAACAGGTGAAGGGGCAGTAAACCCTTGAATCTCTAAAACAGACTACAATGTACTATACTATTCAGTTTTTTTGTTTTATTTGTGTTAGGCTGTATTTCTCATTGGAACAATTTTGAGGATTTTTTAACCTTGGTCTGTATATATATATATCGGCTGAGTACCGACACTGCCATTCCAAGAGAGATATATACAGAGACAAAGTAGGTCTCCCCCATAGATCTCAATGCTTCACTCTCGCACATGCGCCAGAGTTCAGCAGCGACTTCGGCGACAAGATTGCGGTGCCCGGGAGGGACAGGTTCATGTAAGTAAACGCACGTTTACCTGCCCCCATGGCCACTGGGCCACCAGCAGTGATGTCATTGTCAGGGGACTTGGCACTTGGACTTGAATTTGGCAAAGTCCCCAAACAGTGCAGCTTTAACTGCTAAGGCATACCATGTGACTGTTAGGTTCAGAACTGTGGACATTCTAACCACGTTAGTCAGACCTTGCAGAAGACCTGTCACAGATGTCAGGGAAACAAAACCCTGCAATGGTTCCATGTGATATTTACTCCAGGAAAATGGGATATTAGTCCTAATTTTTATTTATTTTTTAATCTGTGATTTTCAACTATGTCGTGGAGCACTTAATATTGTGAATAATTTCTGTCAATACAGCACAATCTACAAACCAGTTCTTATATTTAGGGATATATTCTGCGATGAGCAATGTATATCTGCCAAGGTACCCTTTTCTAAGTGGTTCCCCATAACCATATCCCACAGCTGGTGGAAAAATATCTGGAGCTGCAAAAAAGGAAACCTGTCTGGGGATGGGT